>NC_141150.1:120164039-120470289 GCF_053477565.2 Lygodium microphyllum | reverse complement strand
GTTATGCTAAGAGAGATGATATCCACAGTGGTAAGTTGCAGCAAGGAAACTATGCATCGTCTTCACGACACAATGAAGACAAAAATGAACGTCTGTTTGTTATGCAGCATATGCTAAATGCTGTTACAGGAAAGGGAACACATGAAGATGTTTGGTATGTCGATTCAGGTGCATCCAATCATATGACCAGCCATGCAAAATGGTTTGGAGAGATGCAGGATTTGCAGAATGCAGGTTATGTGCAGACGGATGATGACTCATGCCACCCAATTTCACACATTGGAAAAGTTCCCTTGTCCTTGCATGATGGTAAGACAAAGAGTCTTTCAAATGTATTACATGTGCCATCTATTACAAAGAATTTGGTGTCAGTCGGTCAAATGGTAGAGCAAGGGCTGCAAGTCATATTTAATGCAAAGGGCTGCTTTGTAGAAGACTTCAATGACAAGTGCAGGTTGGTAGCAAAGGGAAGTAGAGTTGGACGTATGTTCACTCTAGATGCCGGAATTCCTACTATGAATGCTGCTATGTATGCCAAAGGAAAAGGTGTTGTTGCAGACATTGAAATTTGGCACAAACGCATTGGACATGCAAATGTACAAAGGCTGAAACTAATGTAGTCCAAAGGGTTGGTTACAGGTTTGCCTACATTTAGAGTTGCAGAATTTCAGAAGGTATGTGAAGCATGTCAGTTTGGTAAGCAGGCAAGGCAACCTTTTTCACATGATAGAGATGTAAGCAGAAATATTCTTGATGTTGTACATATAGACATTTGGGGGCCTACACAAAATGTATCTCTTGGAGGCAGTTCATACTTTGTCACATTCATTGATGATTGTTCTAGAAAGTTGTGGGTATATTTTATGAAGGAAAAGAGTGAAGCGTTTGAGCACTTTAGAACTTTCAAGGCTGCAGTTGAAAGAGAAACAGGCTTGAAAGTAAAGTGCCTGAGGTCAGATGGAGGGGGAGAGTACCTCTCAAATGAGTTCAGTGATTTTCTGAAGTCTCATGGGATAAAGAGACAGTTCACATGCAGGTATACCCCACAGCAAAATGGGGTTGCAGAAAGGAAAAACAGGCATATTGCAGAAGTTGCACGCGCCTTGATGGCTGAAAAGAATATGCCTAAGCATTTTTGGTCTGAGGCTGTTCATACTGCTGTTTATATTATGAACAGAACTCCCACAGCTGCAGTTCGTGGTATGACCCCCGAAGAATGTTTTACAGGTAAGAAGCCTGATGTTTCACACTTGAAAGTATTTGGCTGCATTGCGTATGTTCATGTGCCAGATGAGTTGCGGAAGAAACTGGATCCAAAGGCTGAAAAGTGTGTCTTTACTGGATACTCTTTAGAGCAAAAAGGGTATCGCTGTTATAACCCTGTCACATGTAAGTTCAGAGTGAGCAGGGATGTCATCTTTGATGAAATGAGCAGCTGGTATGCATCTAGTGGTGATGCATTGGATGTTGATGATGATCATGACACTCATGTGCAGGCTGAAAAGCAAGAATCACGGACTCTTAGTGGACCAGAGACATCATCTAGTAGTCCTTGGTCTGGGAGACTAAGGAGTACCTCTACATCTTCAGGTGCATCTAGTAGCACTACAGGTAAAGACAAAGGAAAGAATAAAGTGTCAGAAGGCATTGATGCAGTACTTGATGGAGACTCCAGTGGCTCAGAGAGCTTAGATGATGAGCTTGGCATTCCTTCAGTGAGAACTCCAGGTGTGCAGAGAGCACGGGCTGATGCAAAGACTCCATTGAGTGATCCAGTGGTACGCAGGTCTAGCAAGGTGAGATACCCTGTTAAAAGATTTGGTTTTGAAGGTTATGCAGCTCACCATTATGCTTATATGGTGAAACTAGTTGAGGATGTTGAGCCTACATGTTTTGAGGAGGCTGTTGGTCATGCTCATTGGGATGCAGCAATGGATGAGGAGATGGCTACATTAGAGGCTAATAAGACTTGGGATCTAGTATCATTGCCGAAGGGAAAGAAAGCTATTGGATGTAAGTGGGTTTATAAGATTAAGCACAATGCAGATGGTTCTATTAGCAGGTACAAAGCTAGGCTGGTTGCAAAAGGCTATGCCCAGACATATGGCATAGATTATGATGAAACCTTCAGTCCAGTTGCTAGGATGGCAACTGTCAGATGTGTGATTGCTTTGGCAGCAGCCAAAGGTTGGAGGTTGCAACAAATGGATGTAAAGAATGCCTTCTTGCATGGTGATTTGCAGGAAGAAGTGTATATGGATCAGCCAGCAGGTTATGAAGATTTAGAGCATCCCACGTATGTGTGCAGATTGAAGAAGGTACTCTATGGGCTCAAGCAAGCACCTAGAGCATGGTCTGACAAGATTAGAGAGTATCTTGTCAATATTGGTTTTTATGTTTCTGATGCTGATCACTCACTTTATGTGAGAAAAGGAGATGCAGGTTTGGTCATCATAGTCATCTATGTGGATGACTTGATTATTACAGGTGATAGTGATAGTGGGATTGCTGAAGTCAAGGGTTGTTTGAAGATGAAGTTTGAGATGAAGGATCTAGGTGAGCTAAGGTACTTCCTTGGCATTGAGGTGGTCAGATGTGATGATGGTATATGGCTATCCCAAAGACAGTATGGCTTGGATATGTTGTCCAAGTATGGTATGACATCATGCAAACCACTTTCAGTCCCGTTGGAGCAGAATGTAAAGCTGAGTGCTGATGTTGGGGATGAGATAGAAGACCCTACTATGTTCAGGAGGATAGTGGGGAGTTTGATTTACATGACTATTACAAGGCCAGACTTGAGCTACGCTGTTGGTCTTGTGAGTCAATTTATGCAAGTACCTAGAAAACCACACTTGGATGCAGTGAGACGCATATTGAGATATGTCAAGTCCACATTACATTATGGACTTTTCTATGAGGCAGGTACAGACGTACATGTGTTTGGATACACAGATGCAGATTGGGCTGGTAGTATGGCGGATAGAAGATCTACCAGCGGATACATGTTCTCTCTTGGTAGTGCAGCAGTTGCTTGGAGCAGCAAAAAGCAATCTACAATTGCTTTGTCGAGTACAGAGGCTGAGTATAGAGGTGCTGCTGTTGCAGCATGTGAGGTAGTATGGCTGCAAAAGTTATTGGCTGATTTGGATGTGCAGGTGGAAGGTCCAGTTGTCATTTATTGTGACAACATGAGCAATATACAGTTGGCTAGGAACCCTGTGTTCCATGCCAGGACAAAACATATTGAGGTACACTACCACTTTGTGAGAGAGAAGGTACTAGCAGGTGAGATTGACTTGGTGTATGTCAGCACACAGGATCAGATAGCTGACATCTTCACGAAGCCATTGGGTACAGAGAAGCTTCAAAAGTTTCGAAGCTTACTTGGAGTTGCAGAGATGCAGTTGAGCTTGAGGGGGAGTGTTGAGATGACAAGCTCAACACATGTGGACATTGATGATGGACCGCCTGGTTAGATGGGTCCACACGTCTACACTTAGCACATCGGTGGTCATTATGACTCTCACATGGCCACTGACTCATTACTTATTATATTCAGATTGTTACACCTATTTACAGCTGGCATAGTTATAGCGCCAGTCGACTAGTGTAGTCGGTTATGCATTGTTTGACTTAGTAGGCCACTTTCCTTTTATCTTGTATCTTATCTATACTTTGTGTACATTGTGAAGTGTGTGGAAGAAGAAGAAGAAATCAGCAAGAAAACGTTTTGGCCTCCATTTCTCTTCTTGTCTCTTGAGTGAGCTTCTCCTTGTGCATTCTGTGTGTGTTCGGTGCAGCATCTTGAGCAATCCCCTCCACCACGCGATTCTTGACAATACTACCGTCTATATTATGAAAAAAACTCTCACAACTACAGTTCATAGAATGACTCTTGAAGAATGCCTTACAAGTAAGAATCCCAATGTGTCACAATTGAAAGCATTTGGATGTATTACATATGTTCATGTGCTAGATGAGCTGCAAAAGAAGCTGGATCAAAAGTCTAGAAATATATTTTCATTGGATACTTGTTAGAGTAGAAACGGTATCACTATTATAACCTTATCATAGCTGAGTTCAAAGTGAGAGTGATATTATTTTTTATGAGATGAGTAGTTGCAATGTATGTATCTAGTGGTGATGCATGGGATGATGATAGTGATAATAATAGTCATGTGCAAAAGAAAAGCAAGAATCATGGAGCTTTAATGGATTAGAAACATCATCTCGCACAATATCTATAGTTAACACTTGGTCTAGGAGACTAAGGGGCTTTGGTTGCATCTACTAGTGTTGCAGATAAAGACAACGGAAAGAAGAAAGTGCCAGATGGTAATGATCTATCTACTAAAATCATTTGGGCTTTGATTGAGATTCTAGTGGTTCAAAGAGTTTGGATAATGAGCTCGATATTCCTTCAGTTAGAACACTAAGTGTACAAAGAATACATGGTAATGTAAAAGCTCCATTGAGTGATCTAGTGATACACATGTCTAGTAGGGTCAGATAACTTGTTAAAAGATTTGGTTTTGAAGGTTATATAGCTCACCATTATGCTTATATGGTAAAGGTGGTTGAGAATGTTGAGTTCACTTGTTTTGAGGATGCTATTGATCATGCTCATTGGGATGTAACAAGGGATGAGGAGATGGATGCATTCGAGGCCAATAAGACTTAGGATATAGTATCATTACCTAAGGATAAAAAAAGCTATTGCCTATAAGTGGGTCTACAAAATTAAGTATAATATAGATGGTTATGCTTTATACGTTGGTTGCAAAAGGCTATGCTCAGACATATGGCATGATTTAGTCCAATTGCAAGGATGGAAACTATTGGAGATGTGCAAATGCTTTGGTAGTAACCAAAAGGTTGGAGTTTATAGCAGCAAATGGATGTAGAGAATGCCTTCTTACATGGTGAATTGCAAGAAGAGGTGTACATGGAATGAAGTAGCCAATAGGTTATGAGGATTTAGAGCATCCCACATATGTATGTAGGTTAAAGAAGGTTCTCTATGGGCTAAAGAACACACATAGAGCATGGTCGGACAAGATTGGAAAGTATCTTTTCAATATTGGCTTTTATGTGTTTAATGTTAATCACTCATTTTATGTGAGAAAGGGAGATGTATGTTTGATCATCATAGTCACAGGTGACAGTGACAATGGGATTGATGAAGTCAATGACCTTTTGAAGAAGAATTTTGAGATGAAGGATTTGGATGAGTTGAGGTACTTTCTTGGTATAATTGAGGTACTAATCAAATATGATGATATTATATGGATATCCCAAAGGAAATATGGTTTGGATATGTTATCTAAGTATGGTATGATAGGGTGTAATTCTCTTTTAATGCTATTGGAGCAAAATATATGAGGTTGAGTGTTGATGTTGGGGAGGAGATAGAAAACCCTACTATGTTTAGAAGAATAGTAGGGAGGTTGATTTACATGACTATCACAAAGCCAAACTTAGAATATGATGTTGGGCTTATTAGCCAGCGTATATGCAAATGCCTAGAAAGCCTCATTTGGATGCAGTTATATGCACATTGAGGTATGTGAAATCACTTTTCATTATGGACTTTTTTATGAGACAAGTAAGGATATACATGTATTTGGATACAAAAATGCAGATTGGGCTAGTAGCATATCTAATAGAAGATCTACCAATAGCGGATTCATGTTTTTCCTTGGTAGTATAGCAATTACATGGAGTAAAAAAAAGCAACTTATAGTTGATATATTGAGTTCAGAGGTGTTGCTATGGCAATATGTGAGGTGGTATAGCTATTACAAAAGTTATTGGGTGATTTGGATGTGCATGTAGATGGTCCAGCTGTCATTCATTGTGACAACATGACCAGCATATACAATTGGCTAGGAACCTTGTGTCCCATGCTAGGACAAAACACATTAAGTGCATAATCACTTTATGAGAGAAGAAGGTACCTGTAGACATGTGAGATCAACTTGGCATATGTTAGCACACAGGATTAGATATTTGATATCTTCATGAAGGCATTGGGTGGAAAGACATCACTCTTTGTGTATTGTTGAGTGAGCTTCTCCTTTTGTATGTGTTGGACACAACATTTGGAGTAAGTTTCCCCACCACACGTTTTGTGATGCAAGTAAGCACACAAGTCTCTCTATCAACATAAATGGCTTTTGCTCATACATTAACTCCACATACATAAATCTAGTGGTAACACTATGTGTAGTATGGCCCACCCATAGGGAATAGGGCAACATCCTCAGGCACCTGATCTTTCCACCACAAGCTCTAGCTAAGGTCTTCACTATAGGTGGATGACCTCTTTCACTCTTCCCATTACCTTCTTGATTATAAGCTAAAGTCAAAGCTAATTTAATACCATGTCTAGAGAAAAATTCTCTACCTTCATCTACATCGAACTCTTCTTGATCTGTAGCAATCTTTCCTACATATCGATACATGCAAAAAATCTCCTCAACTAAAAACTAGTATATGACACTTGTGGCCTCCATCCTTAATGCTCTTCCCTCAACTTGATTGGTAAGATCTCCATGTGCAAGGATAATTTATCTCGTTTTCCAAATCCTAATTGTCAATAATCAAATCAACAAACCACTTGTATTGCCAAGAAAATGGATCTATTAGATGAAGCTCATCTCTATGCTGCATTGAAGAATAAAACTGACACTCCTTACACGTCTCTACAAAGTGAGACACATCTTTGTACATCCCTTTTTACCAATAACGTCCTTTAAATTTCTCATATGTAGCCCACATACCTCTATGATTAGCCATAAACTCTTATAAAACTCTCTCATAATCTTTAACTGTGTAGTCTTGTCACAGACTACTTGCAAGGGTAACTCACCTCTCTTTTTAGGATGCTTCCATAGCAACCCATCTCTCAAGAAAGATCCATAGACCTTCCACCTTATATTCTTGAACTCTTCATCTAACCATCAGCCGTCTCAGTCAATGTACTCAAATATTGACCAATCTACAACCAATCACCTATATAGAGCTCCTTTGAAAATGCCTCAAATACAGAGACATGACACATGTGATCTTCCATAGTTGAAATCTCTATCTCTCCATCCTTTGCAAGATGTGAATCCTTGTCCTTAAACTGTGCTGTAGAAAGCATATCAACCACTAGATTTTCCCCTTGTAAATATCGCTAAATTCTAGATTCATGGACTTTATGTATACAATCCATGGGAGCATAGTAATATCAAGGGTAGAACAAGTAGTAATCATCCCCAATAAAGGAAAACAATAAATTTCCATCACAATTGAAGCACCAATAAATAATTCCTTATTGCACTTAAGAGAAATTACAATATCCCCCCCAAAGCTCACTTTTGATTTGTGGATACCTTTGTTGTCTTTGATTCAGTTTCTTTACTACAAACCAAATAGCATATTTGTGACCCTCCTCATCATCCTTCCAATAAATAGTTTCCTCATGAGAGTCAAATATGCAATAACTACTTCAGCTTCCTCATAGCTCTAATATGCCTCTCATCCCAAAATAACTTCTATTCCTTGCAGAGAAATTGATAGAACACATCCACAACATGGGCAAAATGTGGAATCCATATCATGTAAAACACACATGCTCCAAGAAACCTCATTATCTTTGAGACTAAAGTACAAGTCTTTGTAATCTTCTTAATAACATCCATCTTAGCAAGTAAAGGTTTCCTGCCATAGTAGCCATACATATACCCAACAATAAGTACTTCATTCACCCCAAAAACCGATTTTAACCCTCATAAGACCAAGTTCACTTCTTCCAACCTAGACAAAATCTCCTTTTTTACCAAACCACTATTTTTTTTTGGCAAAACTAGCAAAGGTGGGCCAAAGGGGGAGGGAAAACTAGATATAATGTGTACAATACCCCCCTTCCTATTGGTCCACCTCAAATCTTGCACAATTAAAAAAGGTGAGTATCCTTAATCCTAAACATCCATTTTTTAGTCCATATTCCCGCTAATGTGCATCTTGTATCCATCCGAAGATCTTCTAGAAAGTAATTTTCATTCAAGGCTTTCTTGAAGGCAAGCTAAGCTAGATTCAAGGCATAAAGCTCATCAATGCATGGCTTAGGGTAGAGGTCACAAGACATATGAAATGTTGACTCATCATATGCATTAGAATTCCAAAGAATTCCATCTTAGATTCATATAATAGTTTTAGATAGCTCAAGTCATTGCATCCTTCAATGAGTTTCTTCTAACTTTCCACCTCGGTAAAGTTACTATATATATATATATATCATCGACATCACGTGCGTTCAAGACCTATTTATAAATATCCTTATTTGTGAATTTCTTTAAAATAAAATATAACCCTTTTCTATTCAATATATAAACAATCCCTTTATATTACACCCTTCTATATGTAAAAAATATACAAAATGGTATTTTAAAAAGACCTTATTTTGAACCCATGTGATGCACACATATATTCATGGGTAACTTACCCGAGCTTTCCACTACTTCCATAGCCTTGACAAGCTGCAATATTATACTATGCATTGGCTTGTAACTACATCTTGTAGCATTTATTATTGATGATGTTGTTATTGCTATTGCATATATTCATTAAAAATCCATAGAAGCTACTTCAACTCATCATTGGATTTTGGTAGACCTACTAAAAGAGGCGGTTCTCCCATCTTGCTAATAATTAGAATTTGGCTTTCACATAGAGCTCACTAGTGATGTCGAATGGCAATCGTGTCAAGCCATGAATCCACAAAGGATAAATGGTAAGCAAGATGGATGAAGATTCCAATTGATAATAAGAAAGTGTTACAAAGGTTTAGAAACACCATGAACCACTAGAAATTCCATTACATACGAATGTGACAACAAGACAAACTTAAGCCACAAGGCTCAGGATGAATCATTCTCAAGATAAGCATATGAAGATAAGAATCTAAATGTGTGTAGACAAAATTATACATTCATAACAAGATTAGATCTTCTTTTGTTCAAAAAGGTAAAGTTTGTGAAGATGAAGAAGAAGTGTTAAGAAGAGGACTAAGCTTTGATATGTCTGGACATCCATAAAGAGATCTCATACATTAGTGTGGTCCATACGTGGAGAGGTGTCCTAGAGCTCTGTTGGGAGTAAAGGTGCCTTTGCCTAGCCACCCATGTATTATTACACTAATAGTACCCGCCACTGCATATTGCAGGTGGCGGGCACCCATCACCGTCACTTTATTCTTTATTCTTTTAGTGATAGTTTGAATAAAGGAAGACTCGGTCACACATTGTGAATGTTGGAGTTCCCATTTGGTCTCTCTCTCTTTCTTTCTCTTGCTCTCCTGCCATAGCTCTTCCAAGAAAACTGCTTCAATCCTTCTCACCTTTCAACTGGTATCAGAGCGTGGTTTCTCGAGCATTCTGACTTGGTTACTGACTCCTTCAGCTTCCTATTGATTACCTACACTCACTAGGTCTCCTTCCTAGTAGCCATAGCCGACTCTTCCAAGCGCTTGTCACTCCCCAGCTTCTCGAGCACCTACCTGGTCCATTTGGGCACCCTCAAGGTATTCCTTTATAGGTATTGGAGCTCTTTGTTTTGTTATTTTACTTCAGTCCACAGGTTTTGTGAAGTAGGGCAGCCATGTCCTCTTGCTTCTTGTGATGCCTACTCTCTAATGGTGACTTTGCCCTTCAAGAGGGAGCCCCTAGGGGTCCTTGACTACTCCCCCAACCTTTCCTTGACCTTTCCCAGCCCTTCCATAGGCCGTAGATCAATTTGGGCCAGCTTGAAGACCTACAAAAAGTTCGTTTTTTACTTAAGCCCTCCCTTGGCACTCATTGGCAGCTTGAAAACACTTCATTTGGCACTTGGGAACACCCCCTTGATGCTCGACATTGGTGGTTATCATTGGCATTGATTTGTGGACTGATTTACCTCAATCTAGGAATATTTTCCACAATGTATAAGCAACCACAAATAGTGTTACATCAGCACTTTATGTTTATGCTTGGTTGGCACTGACATTGGTTGCTTAGTTGGTTCCGAATATGCTCCCAATGCTAGGGGAATGTATGCCTATGATGTGAAATTATTTTGGGGCTGAATTTTCTCATTCATTGACTATTTTACATAGTCCACAGGCAGCCCAAAATAGGGCAGCCCCCTGTCATTACACTTTATGCTCATGCTACATAGTCAGTTGATGCCCGATTATGCCCGGTTGGTGCCTATACATATGGGAAAGTATGCCTATGATGTGCCTATGGTTTTGAGCTTAGATTGAGCCACTGTTTGCTCAATTTTGGACTTTTTTTTGCTACTGGAATATTCAGGGATGAAGCTCATTTACTTATGTTTGGATATGCCTATTGGATTTGGGCTATGTCTTGGATGTATACATTGATGTAGTGACTCTCAGGGATCGACATAAAGCTTGGATTTGCTCTTGAATCATTGGTTGAGCTTGAGATCACTTTGCATAGCATTTGGATCTTCATCTCTGTTGTACTTATGGCATGGATTTTGCTTATATCTGACAGGTCTTGACATGCTTGACCTATGCCACTACTACATGTCCATTACATTGTTTGGAGTTGGATGCTACTGAGCCTTGCCTTGGCTTGACATTTGATTTCAGGAGTGTACTTTGGCTATTTCTTGGCTTGCCAGAGTTATAGTTTGGATATACTTGATGTCTATGGATGTTATGTATGGATGTTACATGGCCTATATACTCATGAGGTCTTATTGATGCTTGATCTTGGATCTTCTGGCATTGGTGCTATCATATGCCCTGAGCTTCTTTGCTTGATATTTACAGTTTTTGTACTAGTGGGAGCATCTTGATACACTTGACAGACATTGAGTAGGTAGTTTATGCTACTTAAGCATTTGGATACTTGAGAGTGGGATCTTTGCTTGGATGTTGCATGGTTGATATGCAGTGGTCCTCATAGATGTATTTGGGCTGATTTGGGCTTTGCACTCCTTGAGCATACACCTCTTTGTGTTAGGTCTTTCTAGAGTTCTATACACTTTGCCCTATTACATAGGGGTGTGCTAATTTACTGACGGATTCATTTGACATGCTTGGGTGTTTGCTTGATGTCCGTATGACTATCACATGCTGATTTATGCCTGCTTGATGCTGGTTATGCTTTGACAGTTAGTGGTTGACTTGGTGTATTCATTTTGCCTTCAGGTTTCTCTCATTGTACCTAACTGTAATTTATTATAGCAAGCAGTTATGCATGGACTAATGTAAAATTTTCATGTTGAATCATCCTAATTTTATGTACCTTTGATGGTACTTGGTAGGCAGCATCTTTAGCTATTAGTTCATGGTCATTTTGCCTTGGTTTTGGTGGTATTTTGGCTGGTTACAATAGAAAAAATCAAGCAATTTTGAACTCTTTCACCACCATTTTGGACTGCAGTATGGCATCTTCTTCCACTAACAGTGCTATCTTCAACATCACTAAGTTTGATGGTACGAATTATGCCTATTGGAAGAGCCAAGTTTGAAAGGTATTGGTGCAGAAATCGTAGATAAAGCCACTAAGGATGCATGACGAGAAGCCTGAAACTATGACAGAGTGCTTGGTAGCTGTGGGATAAAATTAAGAACCTCTATGATAAGAAAAGTCCAGCAAATCAGATGTATTGGTGGCTAAAGTAGCTTATGGACCTGCGCATGAAGGAGAATATGTTGATGTCTGCTCATTTGAGCCAGTTCCATGCTATTCTCAAGAGCTTGACTTTGCAGGGCATTACCTTCAATGATGAGGTTACTCCATTGTTTTTGCTCGGGACTCTAAGTGAGTCATGGGATGTATTCTGCACTGCCTTATATGTGCTCCTGCTACTATTTTGAACTTGCCTTATGTAGAGAGTGCTCTTCTATAGAAAGAGATTAACCTTAAGAACTTGGGTGCCTCTCATGTGTTGCATGTTTTGACTATTAGAGGCAAAGCTACTACTGGAAAGAATGACCATGGGAATGGCCGTGGCAGCGACTTGCAGAAGTCTAGGTCTAAATCATGTTGTAAGTCATGCAGTAAGTGTCGTGGGAGAAATGCTAATGTGACATGTCATCATTGTGGCAAGAAGGGTCATATACGCCCACAGTGTCATGAGTTGCACAATGAGAAGCACAAAGAGAAGGGAAAAGAAAAACTATAAGAAAATTCCTGTGATCAAAGCATGGTACCTGCAAAATCCAATGTGAAAATCGAGGAGATAAATGTCATGCAGACTGATGACTCCAATGGGAAGTACATACTTGCAGCCAGTTCTTGTGATGCTACGCCATTGATTGAGGTTCACTCTATGTATGAGCAGTGTTGGATTTTGGATTCTGGTGCTTCATTTGATGTTACACCATGCCATGAGTGGTTTCACTCCTACCACACTGTCTTTGGTTCAGTTCACTTGGGTGATGTTAGGTGACTTGCTGTTATTGGCATTGGGGATGTACGACTACAGTTCTCTAATGGCGGTACTTTTCTATTACACGATGTATGCCATGTACCTACACTCACACGCAGTCTCATGTCAGCTTGGGAGCTTGATGATGCTGGATTTCATGTTTCATTTGGGGATTTTGCCTAGAAGATCACCCGTGGTAGACTTGTGCTTGCTAGAGGTGCCAAGGCTGGCAGCCTCTATTCTCTTGTAGTTGATAGGGTCCTCTGTTGACCATGTTTTGTCAGTCAGTTCCATCCCACATGTATCTCTTTGGCATACCCATTTGGGCCATATTTCCTTGAAGAGAATGAAAATTCTTTCTAGTTTGCAGTACTTACTGCCCCTTGACTATGCATGTTTTGATTCATGTGAGCATTGTCTTTATGGGCAGACAGACTAGGAATACACATAAGAAGTCTGGTAGGACAGGTATGAGTGAGCCCCTGGCATTGGTACATTTGGATGTTTGTGGGTCCATGCCTTGTCAATCTATGGGTGGTGCAAAGTATTTTGTGACGTTCATTGACAATTTTTCGTGTAAAATTTAGGCTTACCCCATTAAGCTTAAGTCAAATGTCTTGGCTGTGTTTAAGAGATGGCTTACATTGGTTGAGAACTAGACTCGGCATACGCTGAAATGCCTTGGCTGTGTTTAAGAGATGGCTTACATTGGTTGAGAACTAGACTGGGCATATGCTGAAATGCCTTAGGACTGACAATGGGGGAGAATATGTGTCACGTGCCTTTGAGTAGCTATGTGATGAGAGGGGTATTAAGAGTTGGTTGACCACCCCCTATATCCTGTAATATTTCCACTACGAAATATTCAAAACCCAAAATCTCACGCAAAAGCGGTTCAAAATAATCTCTCACAATGGAAAAACCTTTGGTTAAGTACTCCACCCTCGCGCAATAGCAAACTCCAGCTCTGTGTCGCGTATAGGAAGCTGTGGCTTGAAAACTGCAAGCCACCATAGGCCTACGCGGGAACACCCCTTCAAGGGGAAAAGGGATAATGGATAAATTTTTGGCAAAAATTTTTATGGATAAACTCCCCTCCCCTTCAGCCGTTGCATGGCGGGGGAGAGGGAGTGTGAGAGGAGCTTGAGTGTGGAGTAGGAGAGCATGGGGGGGAGGAGGCATGCAACTTGCCACGTGTGTGGCTATCCCCCCCTTCAAACTATATGGACCCCCCTCTCAAGCTTTGGAGAGGGAGGAAGGACTGATCGTGTGCCCTACTGCTGCCGCCTAAGGACTTGCCGCCACCGTCTGTCTGTTATCACAAGCTGCCACTGCCAGGCTGCGCTGTTGGTGTCATCACCACCACCATCATCATCATAATCATCATCGCCATCATCTTCACCTCCATCCTCATCCTCCCAATCATTTTCTCTCTCCACGTCATCTGTGGACAGAAGCTTAGAAGCTTCTAATTAGAAGCTTCTATTAAGGCTTCCATAAGCCTTGTTCTCCCATGCCTTTCCCAGTTTTTAAAAACCGGTCTTGCAAGGCCCAAGTTCTACCTGGGGGGAGAAATTATCGGCCTAGTAGGAAATTTTGGAGATTGGGGAAAAGGGCAAGGAGAGTTCCCAGAGTCCAAGTCCACTGTGCCAATGGCTCCTAAGCAAAAGGTGAGAGGAGCACACGTGGGAGCTTCCACCCCAAGTACGCGAGTGGACAACGCCCCGATTCCTAATGCCCAGGTTCCTAAAATTAATTTTGCATGAAAATGATGCACTAGGCATGTTTAATTCTCGTAGGTAAGTTTAAAAACATTGGGAAATTTATTTGCTCATTCGAACTACAAAAATTAGTTGCATGTCGTGCATTTGCAATTGCTTGCACTTCCGTGGTCAAATTGCAATTCTAAACGTATGATGCTTAAGTTAAAATATGAAATTGTGCATCTCCCAAAGGAAAAGATTTAAGAATTTGATGTTATGCAATTCACATGCAATTGCTAGTTACAATTTAGGTTGCAATAAGTGATAGAAGAATGATTAAATCAACCATGTATTCATTAGCATCTCGTCACGAAAGAATGATGCATCCCTACATAGAAGCTCTTTTATCAAAGTTCAAAATTGGGAAAGGTTGCATTTTTCATTAAAAGACTAAAGCCTTAAATTTGATGCATATACGTGGGATTTACAAGGAGTAGTTCTGAATGTCAACTAATACCATTTAGGGCGAGGCAAAGAAAGGATCATTGTAGATCTTACAGCAGCATAGAAGGAAAAGATCTATGGTCTTGAAGCCGCATATTTGCATGGAATCTTACATCTTGCATATACTTGCATTTTTTAGGGGAAAGTATTTGCAAATCTTGAAGAATGTATTTGCATCTTTAAAAGAAAGACCATCTTAAGTCATGGGTTGGTTAGAGCAACTAAGTATTCCGCATATAGATTAGTAGCTCACATGAAAATCATAAAGGTATGATTAGATTGCATATGACGATCACCTCAAAGTGCTAGGTAGGGTTAAGTTACGTTAAAATTTTTCCTAGTATTGCACTTGGGTTGCCGACTTAATACTTCCAATCTTAAAGGTCCTACCCACATTCACGGAATGTTAGGGTTAGCTAAACTCCCATGCAAGAATGATCTAGGGTTCTCACCCTAAGAACCAATTGTCCAAATGCTAGACTTCCACAATGAATTTAGGAACCCTAGGGCCAAAGCATTATCGGCCTAGTAGGGTTAGGGGTTGGATTGGGTCAAGAGGACTCCCAAACCCTACAACTTGACCAAAGGTATTCTTGACCCAGGAATATCATGTGATGGGAAAAATAATCCCACAAGTTAGGTGTTGACACCTATTTCGTGTAACAAGTTGCAACGTTGCATGGTCTTGTGTCTAAATCACAAAATAATACTTGCCACTCCTTAGAACAAGGTTGGCGGAGTTCTAAGTACAAGTCTAACTTTCTAGAGGATGAGTAGTCATCCTGCTACATCACCCTTCCTTAGGCTGATTTTCCAAGTTAGGGTCATTATGAATTGCCTAGCAAGAAATTGGCCAATCAAGTGAGGACAACGAGGTTGTCCAGGATTTATTAACTAAGACATAAGGATACCTAAGGTAGTGACAATTTGGGTCAACAGGGTATAAACCCTAATCGAGGAAAAAAGGGAAAACTAGCAACTCAGCTTACGAAACCCTTGGGATCTTGCCAAGTCGCAATTGATCCCGAATCGAATGCTGGATGTATTCGGAGAGAAGGATTCACACCTTAGCAGTTGGCCGTATAAATGACCACTGGAGTGCTTGTGTTTGTACACTTAGGTGCACTGTTTGTACTTCTTTGCTCAAGGAACTAATTCAGGAAAAATAACTAATGCTTCAGGTTGAAAGCCTGGAAGGAGAGGCAGTATCAGTTACCTTTGACTGTCTACCTGACCCTATCCAAGGGGGTTGTTAGACGCGTCGGGTACATGGACCAAACCCGCCACGAGAGGTCTCTCTGTGGGTGCTACTTGGAGTAGGAGGACGCTTGGGTGCTAGTTGTTGAGATATCGAGCTCCACTTGTGATATGCCAGGGTGACCGTTGTGTATTTATGTCACCGACTTGTCAGTTGCAGACGCGGTTGGTACACCGCCCATGAATAATAGCTACATGATAGCTATCCTTATCTACTCTAGTTCGTGGCTCAGTTAGTATGCCACCTTAGTTAGTTGAGTTTGGTTTGAGACCCATATATAGGGTTCTTCTATTTCTTTATATTAGAGTTCTTTTGGCTTACACAACTAAGAAGAGGAAAACTGTTTTTAGCCTCCACCTCTGTGTGTATTCCCCCATTGTGCAAGCAAGAAAGCTACAAGTGAGACTCCTTCCTTCTTTCCCACAATCTTGACATGGTATCAAAGCCTTGTTCGTGATAAGGAGCTCAAGAAAGCAAGCCAAGCTCGCGGTGTTCTGGTAAGAGGAGTAGTGTTGCTTTCATTTTCTGTTTTGGGAGTAGATCTCTGCAGGTAGCACAGCCGAAAAGTATAGGAGTGCACTGTCTCACATTGAGACGCCCTTCGCAGTGAAGCAAGAGGGCAGTATATGCTGCGGGAGAGAGCTTTAGGCCTCGGCGACCTTGTTTTTTTTATTTGAGGCCATTTCGGGGCTTGTTTTGGAGGCGAAAGTTTTCTGCACGCATTCAAGAAAAGACCCTGTTTTATGATGTGCGACCACTGTTCTACAGGTCGGTGAACAGTTACCACAGAAATTGCATCGTATGCTTGTGCGCAGAGACATTGGGAGTTACAGAATCATCCCTGTTGCCTGTTGATGCAAAATCATCACTAGAAAGTGACTGTGTGGTCAAATACCACTTTCGTCAATTTTGCAGATTTGCCTTTGTGAGGCTGAAGCTATGTTCTTTGCAGTGACAGAATTTTTTGCAGTGTTCTGTAATGGCGTCTGATTCTCTCCCACAGATTGTCACTGAAAACCTTGACAATAACAACTTCCAAGCATGGAAGTTTAGAATGACAAATTTCCTTATGGGAAAAGGATATTGGAAATTTGTTGCAGAAAATGAAGAAGAACCAGTTCTTCCTGATGTTCCCAATCAACAGCAAATGCAGGCATTTAAAGCATGGCATGAGAGAGCCAGGAAAGTTATGTATTGGCTGTCTATCAGCATTTCAGACTCTATGATTGTGCATATTCAGGATGCAAGTACGCCAAAGGAGGCATGGGATACTTTGTCAAAAATGTATAGCACAAATACGCAAGCCAGGAAAATGCAGCTCAAGCAAGAGTTGCATAATATGCAAAGAGAAAATATGAGCATCAATGACTACCACATGAAGGTGAAGAATATTGTAGATGCACTTGCTTCCATTGGGTCGCCAGTGGAAGATGATGATTTAGTTTCTGTGACCTTGAATGGTCTAGGAAAGGATTATGCACAGGTCCGAACATCCATTTCCGTCCGTGAAAGATTTCCTAATTTTGAGGAGTTGATTGCTTTTCTAATTTCTGAGGAGCAGAGAAATGGTGGTGCATCTTCTTCAGGAGGAACTTCAAAAGAAGCTGTCTTCTACTCAAATGCTGGAAGAGGTAAAGGCAGAGGTAGAGGAGGCCGATATGGAGGCCGTGGTAGAAATCAAAATATGCAGCAAACTCAAGAAAACCAGTCCTATGGAGGAGGACGTGGTAACTCTAGAGGCAGGGGGAGCCAAAGAGGTCGTGGTGGATGGCAAAGAGGCCAAAATGCAAACAGTAATGTTGAATGCTACTACTGTGGTAAAATGGGTCATATGGCTAAAAACTACTATAAAAAGCAGAATGACATCATGAATGGAAAACTGCAACAATGGAATTATGCATCTTCTAGTAGACAGGGTGATGACAGAAATGAGCATTTGTTTATGGTGCAGCACATGAACAATTCTGTGACAAGTGCAGAAGAAAGCAATGATGTATGGTATGTTGACTCAGGTGCATCAAACCACATGACAGGTCATGCAGAATGGATGGAGAATGCAAGGAAAATGGAAAAACCAGGATTTGTGGAGACTGGTGATGATACTGCACATCCTATTGTGCAGATTGGAAAAATTCCTTTGTCTATGCAGGATGGGAAAAAGAAATACCTGTCCGATGTATTTCATGTCCCGAATATCACCAAGAATCTGGTTTTTGTTGGTCAAATGGTTGAGCAGGGCTTGCAGGTCAGATTTAATCCTCATGGATGCTTTGTTGAGGATATGAAAAATAAAGGTCGCTTGATAGCAAAAGGAAAGAAGAAGGGCAGAATGTTTACATTGGATGCAGACATGTCTGAATTGAGTGCAACAATGTTTGCACATGGGACCGGTGTAGTTGCAGATATTGATATCTGGCATAAACGCATGGGTCATGTTAATGTACAATGACTTAAATCAATGCAGGCCCAAAATATTGTTGCAGGATTGCCGAAATTCAAGGTTGCAGAAATGCATAAGGTATGTGAAGCCTGTCAGTTTGGAAAACAGGCAAGGAAACCATTTCCTAGACATGTTGAAGAGAGTGAGAAGCCATTGGAATTAATCCACTCTGATGTGTGGACTACTAAAGCTGCATCTCTTGGAGGCTGTCATTATTTTGTCACTTTTATTGATGACTATAGCAGAAAAGTTTGGGTGTATTTTATGAAAAAGAAAAGTGAAGTTTTTGGGCATTTCAAAACTCTTAAAGCTATGGTTGAAAAAGAAACAGGCTTGCAGATAAAATGCCTAAGGTCAGATGAAGGGGGAGAGTACCTCTCAAATGAGTTTGCAAGGTTCCTGTAGGAGCATGGCATAAAGCAGCAATATTCATGCAGTCATACCCCACAACAAAATGGAATTGCAGAAAGGAAAAACAGGCATATTGGAGAGGTATCTCGTGCCATGCTCAATGAAAAAGACTTGCCAGATTTTTATTGGGCTGAAGCAGTTGCTACAGCAGTCTACATAATGAACAGGACTCCCAGTGCAGCAATACATGGAATGACTCCAGAGGAGAGGTATACTGGTAGGAAACCAAATATTTCTCATTTGAAAATTTTTGGTTGCATTGCCTATGTACATGTGCCAGATGAGTTGAGATCCAAGTTGGATCCAAAAGCTGAGAAGTGCATCTTTATTGGTTACTCTCTGCAGTAAAAAGGGTATAGATGCTATAACCCTTCTACTCGTAAGTTTACAGTGAGCAGAGATGTTGTTTTTTATGAGATGAGTAGCTGGTATAAA
Source organism: Lygodium microphyllum (assembly GCF_053477565.2). Taxonomy (NCBI): domain Eukaryota; kingdom Viridiplantae; phylum Streptophyta; class Polypodiopsida; order Schizaeales; family Lygodiaceae; genus Lygodium; species Lygodium microphyllum. The sequence goes on along the minus strand of NC_141150.1, from coordinate 120,451,103 downwards.
CCAGTAAATGTGATTGATGATGTAGATGCACAAAATGATAATGCTGCACAGAATTCACAGCAGCAGTCACAAAATATTAGTGGACCTGGAGCGTCCTCTTGCAGTGGTTCACATTCTTCGCCATGGACAGGCAGATTGAGATCAGGAGAATCTTCTCAAAGCAATGCAGATAGTGGTATGCAGGTATCACGAAAAGGAAAAGAGAAGGTTGATCATCCCATGTTTGATGTGAATGCAGGTCACTCTTATGTGGATGGTGAATCTAGTGGTTCAGAACAGAGCATTGATGATGAGTTGGGTATTCCTTCTATTGTTACACTTGGAGTAAGGAAGACCAGGGATGTTTTGAGAGCACCTGGGAGTGAACGTACTTTGCGCAGGTCTACGAGAGCTAGGTATCCTGTGGATAGGCTGAAATATGATGGATTTACAGCATTCACTATGCATATATGGTTAAAGTGATACAGGAACCAGAACCCACTTCTTTTGAGGAAGCCATTGGAAAAGAAAAATGGGAGAAAGCCATGGATGAAGAAATGGATGCCTTGGAAGAAAATGCTACATGGGAATTGGTACCTTTGCCTAAAGGTAAGAATGAAATTGGCTGTAAGTGGGTTTATAAGGTGAAGCACAATGCAGATGATTCTGTGAATAGATACAAGGCAAGATTAGTAGTCAAGGGGTATGCACAAACATATGGCATTGACTATGAAGAAACATTCAGTCCGGTTGCAAGGATGGCAACCGTAAGAGCATTCATTGCTATGGTTGCATCAAAGGGATGGTCTTTACATCAGATGGATGTAAAGAATGCCTTCTTGCATGGTGATTTGCAAGAAGAGGTCTATATGGAGTAGCCACCAGGTTATGTGCATGCTGTTCATCCTGAGTTTGTTTGCAAGTTGAAGAAAGCCTTGTATGGCTTGAAGCAAGCACCTAGAGCATGGTCTAACAAGATAGGACAGTATCTTGTCACTATTGGCTTTCAGATTTCCAAGGCAGATTTCTCACTTTATGTGAGAAAAACAGAGAAAGGTATTATGCTACTTGTCATTTATGTTGATGATTTGATTATGACAGGTGACAGTGATGAAGATATCCTTCATGTGAAAGTGCTATTGAAGCAGAAGTTTGAGATGAAGGATTTGGGAGAGCTGCGTTATTTCTTGGGCATTGAGGTGATTAAATCACCAAGTGGTATACAGCTCTTGCAGAGGCAGTATGGATTGGACATGCTGTCCAAATATGGGATGACAGGCTGTAAGCCTATTTCAGTTCCTTTGGAGTAGAATGTGAAGCTGAGCACAGATGCATGTGAGCTTCTAAAAGACCCTACTATGTACAGACGCATAGTAGGAAGTTTGATTTATATGACTATTACCAGGCCAGATTTGAGCTATGCTGTTGGATTGGTAAGTCAGTTTATGCAGGCTCCAAGGAAACCGCATTTGGATGCGGCTACACGCATACTCAGGTATGTAAAGTCCATATTGCAGTATGGACTATTTTATGAGACTGGGGTTCAGATACAGCTGCATGGATACACTGATGCTGATTGGGCTGGTAGCATTTCTGATAGACGATCTACCAGTGGATATGTGTTCTCTTTTGGGAGTGCTGCAGTCACTTGGAGCAGCAAGAAACAGCCTACAGTTGCCTTGTCGAGCACAGAGGCTGAGTACAGGGGTGCAGCAATGGTTGCATGTGATGTAGCTTGGTTGCATAAGCTACTTTATGATATGCATCAGTCTACAGATGGGCCAGTTGTCATTTATTGTGACAACATGAGTAGTATACACTTGGAAAATAACCCAGTCTATCATGCTAGAACAAAGCACATTGAGGTGCATTATCACTATGTGCGAGAGAGGGTTTTACTAGGTCTTATTGATCTAGTTTATGTCAGCACAGAGGATCAGGTAGCTGACATATTCACGAAGGAATTGGGCGCAGAGAAGCTGTGCAAGTTCAGAGACCTGCTTGGTGTGCAGGAATTGGGATTGAGCTCGAGGGGGAGTGTTGAGATATCAAGCTCCACTCATGATATGCCAGGGTGACCGTTGTGTATTTATGTCACCGACTTGTCAGTTGCAGACGCGGTTGGTACACCGCCCATGAATAATAGCTACATGATAGCTATCCTTATCTACTCTAGTTCGTGGCTCAGTTAGTATGCCACCTTAGTTAGTTGAGTTTGGTTTGAGACCCATATATAGGGTTCTTCTATTTCTTTGTATTAGAGTTCTTTTGGCTTACACAACTAAGAAGAGGAAAATTGTTTTCAGCCTCCACCTCTGTGTGTATTCCCCCATTGTGTAAGCAAGAAAGCTACAAGTGAGACTCCTTCCTTCTTTCCCACATTCTTGACACTAGTGGGGGCTCTGGCCATAAATCCCTTGCCTCCGGGTCTTGCACAAGAGGCCGACGTGACTCGAGATGGGATCTCAAGGCCCGCATACTAGTCAACGGGTGGAACTTGGAATAGTGATCCTTGAGGATTGCTGGTATAGCCTTCGGGTGGATTATATGATGTATTCCAAAGACTGATAAATAAAGATCAAATGTTGAAAAGGAACTTTCTTGACATTGTTTTTCTATGTCAATGCCTAAGTTACGCGAAGGAACCAGTGATTAATTGGTTAATTAAGGAAGCTGTTATTGCTTGTCAAACTAAATGTGGTAGGTAATTAGATAACTAAAGCAACCTAAGGAAAGTGCAGTGGATGTGACCTTGGGTCCGTCCTACGGAAGGGTAGTCTCGGTTGGCCAGGAACTTTTCTCAAAGGAATTGACAGTGGGATAACAATGACTTAGAATCAATAAAAGCTAGAGTCCCGATTTATGCTATTTTAGGGGAACGGAATGGGACTATGCCTTACGGGCAGAGAGGTCAAGCTCCACATCCCTCTCATTTCCCATTCTCCTTGAACCAAGTGTAGTATAAATCCGCTTCGACCCTGATGTTTATGTGTAAAGTAGTTCATCTGGGGCTCAATGCTAGTTACCGTTCTAGGAACTTGACCATTAGAAGACCCTAATTCAGGTCGGTCCTAAGTGGGAACGGCCAGAATGCTTCCGCTTCGTGGCAGACTCAGGAAGACCTAGATCGCAAACCCCGTAACATTCCTTGGGAGCGCCGAGCGGCACTTTCTAGACTCTCTTCCTGATGGGCTACTAAGACATGTCCTACAAATAGACAAGGGGACATGTTACAGTTGGTATCAGAGCAAACCAACGGAATCTAATATTTACAAGGAAACTTAATGAGGGGAAATATAGCAATGTTGCCATTAGGAATATTTCCTTACTTATTTATGGATGCTAGCCTGTAGAGTCACAAAGCATGAAACAAATTCTTGGTGTTCCAAGTTATGTTTATGACGGCGATGCGTGCTTCGGATTATCGATGGAGGGTAGGCATGATGAATATTCTAGACCGTATCTACAATCCTTCACCCATGTACATGGAATAGAGATGGACAGGTGAATTAAGAATTTATTACATAGCTGCCCACTGACTTGCGTACCTTCGGACCGACTTGAAGAGAATCAAGTGGATGGAGGATTTAAAGATCGTGAAGTTGTTCATCTTTGTTGAGGCTCATGCAAACGCAACCCTACATGTCGGCGGTTGAAAGGTTAAGCAGAACAAGTATGTGTACGAGGAAGTGACTCGAATAATCCCTGCCAACAGAATCAAGGTGTTGGGACGTTATGAGACGAACTGGTATCAAAGGAAGGGATACCCCAAGCTTCCTATGACCTATCGATTCCTGAAAATTCATGACCCCATTCCATATTATTACTTAGTTCCCATAGCCGAATGTAACACAATCTTATTCTCCCCAAATTGATGTGCCAATTAGCTTGTTCTACCTTCCCAAAATAATTATACTCAAAAGGGCTAGCCCATATGAATGAAATAGACTTTTTATCACTATCTGTCATGGCTATAAGTGTTGGTAAAGGAGTTAAGTGATTAGGTCACTTGGCTAAAAGCTGAACTGGGCATATTAATGTAATGTGAGAAACGTTTAGTAAGTTTTTAACATAAAGAATCTTAATGCCTAGGCACAACCTCAAGTGCAGATTCCTAGTCCGACCCCTACACCAAGTATAGCCGTAATTCAGGAGAAGAAGTTCCTTCTCAAACAAATTAAGCCACCTAAATTCGATGGCAAGGGAAGGACCATCCAAACTGACACCGAGGTCTGGATCGAATCCATGGAGGATTACTTCGAAGTAGCAAGAACTGCACCTATTAACCAAGCGATGCTCGCCAAGCTGAAGCTTACTGGTGAAGCAAGTCTTTGGTGGAAGCAATGGTGCACAGACCAAGGGATCTCCGAAGGGTCAGTTACTTGGAAAAAGCTTTAAAAAGCTATGCGAGGGAGATATCTACCACCTGCCTATCGCACACAGAAGATGAACGAATTCTTTGAATTAAAGCAGTTTGGATTGTCCCTAGATGCATACTATTCAAAGGCCATCTCTCTTTTAAAGTACACGCCACAAATGGATATGACACAACAGGTGTCAAAGTTTTGTGTCGGATTAAACCAACCCATAAACACCCGCCTGGAATCAATGTGCCCAATGGACCTACAGGACGCGCTCATTCGAGCTACACCCATAATACAGGAGGTGCAGACCAAGCCAAGAAATAATAGGACCAAGAGAGCGCAGGGCCAAAATCATGGACAAAGAAAGAAAGATAGAGCCAACAATGTCAACAATCTTGTTCCTACCCACGGTAATGGCCGCAATCTCCGTTGCTTCCATTGCAATGAGACTGGCCACTTTAAAAGGCAATGTCCCAAGCTTAGTAGAGAACAATGTCAAGGTCAATTCCAAGGAGCCGCCCATGGCCAAGGAGCCACCGTCTGGGCCAAAGGGAGAACCTCTAGTGTTGCCAACAAGGAGTTGGGTGATGAAGAAGACCCATCCATGGAAGCTGACATTGAGAGGGCAACGGTTCATGCTGCTCTTCACAAGAAAGGCCCGAATCGCCAATTCTCAGTGATCCAAACCCCTTTGGATTATCAAGCTAAAAGCTTCAAAACCTTGATTGATTGTGACAGTACACATTCCTTCATTTCACCAGTCTATGCAAAAAGATTAGGAATAGCCACAAAAGATGCACCTACCTTACTTGTGGAATTAGCAAATGGTCGTGAAGTCTCTTATACCAGGAAAACTGCAAAGGTGAAATTCCTACTGGGTGCAAAGACGACTTCGGTCAGATTCAGGGTAATGAACTTAGGTGTCCACGAATGTTTGCTCGGTATGGATTGGTTGATACCCAATAATGCCCACATTCATTGTGGAAAGGGCCAAGTTTCCTTTCAAAATTCTAAAGGGGAACTAGTCACAACTCAAGGGGAGGCTGGTAAGCCAAAAATTCAACTAGCAAAAGCAACATGGATAATAAAAGGAGTTAGAAAGGGGCTACCTGTCTATTTGATTAAGCCAAATAAGCTAGATCAGAATCAAGAATCTACGGAATAACCTTCATGATTAAAGCAATACGCAGATGTATTTCCTAAAGAGCTGACATAACTTCCTCCTCAAAGGAAAGTTGATCACGAAATCAAGCTAGCGCCAGGAGCTGCACCAATTGCAAAGAGACCATATAGGATGTCCATCCTAGAAGCAATCGAGCTCAAGGAGCAACTCAAGCAACTGTTAGACCAAGCATAGATCCATCCTAGCAGTTCGCCATGGGGAGCTCTGGTGCTGTTCCAGAAGAAGAAAGATGGAACCCTTCGGCTATGCATTGACTACAAAGGGTTGAATCAATCAACCATTAAGAACAAATACCCCATTCCAAGAATAGATGAACTTCTTGACCATCTTCAAGGTGTGAAGATATTCTCTAAGATTGATCTCAGGTCTGGATATTATCATATAAGGATCAAGGAAGAAGATATCCCAAAGACTGCATTCAGCACAAGGTATGGACACTTTTAATTCCTAGTCATGTCATTCGGGCTGACAAATTCTCCTGCTACCTTCAACAAGCTAATGCAGGATATCTTTAGGGCCTATATTGATGACTTCGTAATCGTCTTCTTTGATGATACCCTAGTTTAATCCAAGCAGGAAGAAGATCATGAACCCCAGCTTCGCATTGTTCTTGAAACAATGAGGGCACACAAGCTTTATGCCAAGAAGAAAAAGTGTGCATTTTTCAAGTGACAGATTGAATATCTGGGATTCATTGTATCAGCGAAAGGAATTTCAGTAGATCTGGCCAAGGTTAGAGACGTTCTAGAATGGCCAACACCAACTTGTGTCAAAGAAATACGTAGTTTTCTTGGATTGATAGGATGGTACATGGTCTTTATAAAAAACTATGCTTTGATTGCAGCGCCTCTGACTGATCTACTAAAGAAGGGAGTATCAATTGTATGGTCACCTGCTAAACAGTCTAGCTTTGACAAACTAAAGCAAAGCTTGGTATCAGCACCCATCCTGAAACTTTCGGAACTTAGTAAGAAGTTTGAAGGGATAACTGATGCTAGCACACTTGCCTTAGGATGTGTGCTTATGCAAGAAGGTCATCCCGTAGCATACTCTTCAAGGAAATTGAAGAGCCATGAAAGGAACTATGCTACCCACGATCTGGAGTTGTTGTCTATCATCCATGCTCTCAAACTTTGGAAACACTACTTGTTGGGTAACAAATTTACCTTAGTGACGAACCATAAGAGTCTTAAATGGATTTTCACCCAGAATGAGCTCAATATGAGGCAATGTCGATGGATTGAAGTGCTAGAAGAATATGATTTTGAAATCAAATACTGGCCTGGAAAGGAGAATGTAGTTGCCGATGCACTCAGTCGCAAGGCATATCTAAATTCTCTGATTTGCAAGATCCATCAATAGCAAGATCTCTAGCCATAAAGGTATCCATGCCAAACAACCCAATTCTTGAGCTAGCTAGAGAAGAGGCATGTCATGACCCAACCTATCAGAAATTGCTAAGGGAGATCCCCATCAAAGATCAAGACCCAAAGCTACAAACAAAGTATCAAGAATTCTCTGTCAATAGTGGATTTGTCTACTATAAGATGAGATTATGTATACCGGCAAGCCAATCACTCAAGCAGAAGATACTTTGGAAAGCCCATGACTCCCCTTTCTCAGGACATCCTGGCTATGCCAAGACCCTTAACATAGTCAGGAAGAGCTGCTATTGGGAGAGGCTCAAAGGTGATGTTATTAAATATGTCACGTAATGTTTGTCTTGTCAACACATTAAGGCCAAACATGTCAAAATGCCATGGAAATTGCAACCACTTGACATTCCCCAAATGAAATGGGAATTCATTAGTATGGACTTTGTTGTTGGCCTGCCCCAAGTTCAGGGAGGATACAACTCCATTATGGTTGTGGTTGATATGCTTACCAAGGTTGCACATCTTATCCCTGTTAAGACAAACTATAAAGCCTTAGACATTGCAAGGCTATTCATCAAGGAAATATTCAAACTGCATGGGTTACCCAGAAGAATCATTAGTGATCATGACTCTCTCTTCACATCACACTTCTGGAGGGCTATCTTCGAGGCCATTGGGACTCAACTCTATTTTAATACAGCTTACCATCCCCAAACAGATGGTCAAACAGAACGAATAAACCAAGTCATTGAAGATATGCTTAGGGCACACTGTTGTTCACGAACCCAAAAAGTGGATTCAATATTTGCCACTGGTTGAGTTTGCCTACAATGCCTCTTACCAACAAAGCATTCATATGACCCCTTTTCAAGCATTGTATGGGCACAATTCTCATAGTCCTTTAAGCTTCTCGGATGCAACCTTGAGGGTTGCAGCCTCAAAGCATATGCTAGAAGACATGGATGACCAAATCAAATCAATAAGACAGGACATCCAAGCTGCCAAGGACAGACAGAAGGCTTACACGAACTTGAACGGCAAGACAGATCCTTCGTTGAAGGTGATATGGTCTTCATTTGTGTACGTCCAAAGAAGAGTTCCCTATCCTTGGGTGAATGCAAAAAGCTAAGTCCAAGGTACTGTGGACCCTACAAGATTCTCAAGTTCCTAGGGCGTAATGTTTACAGACTGTAACTCCCTGAAAACCTAAAGGTTCATAATGTATTCCATATTAGTCTATTGAAAAAGTATGTGCCTAACCCTAGTCATGTGCTTGATGATCAACAAGTTGTAATGCCTAGCCAAGGAGTTCTTGAGCTACAGCCTGACAGGATCTTAAATGTTAGGGAGAGGCATTTGAGATCCAAGACTTTGAGAGAATACCTTGTCCAGTGGAAAGATTACTCCGAAGAGGATGCCACTTGGATGGATGAAAGTACTCTCAACCAACAATACCCCCAGTTCTTCTCAAGATGAGGACATCTCGATTCCTCTAAGGGGGAGAGAATGTAATATTTCCACTATGAAATATTCAAAACCCAAAATCTCGAGCAAAAGCGATTCAAAATAATCTCCCGCAATAGAAAAACCTTTAGTTAAGTGCTCCACCCTCGCGCAATAGCAAACTCCAGCTCCATGTCACGTATAGGAAGCCGTGGCTTAAAAACTGCAAGCCACCATAGGCCTACACGAGAACACCCCTTCAAGGGGAAAAAGGGATAATGGATGAATTTTTGGCAAATTTTTTTATGGATAAACTCCCCTCCCCTTCAGCCGTTGCATGGCGGGGGAGAGGGAGTGTGAGAGGAGCTTGAGTGTGGAGTAAGAGAGCATGGGGGGGGAGGAGGCATGCAACTTGCCACGTGTGTTGCTAATCCCCCCTTCAAACTATATGACCCCCCCTCTCAAGCTTGGGAGAGGGAGGAAGGACTAATCGTGTGCCGTGCTGCTGCCACCTAAGGACCTGATGCCACCGTTCGTCTGCTGCCGTAGGCTGCCACCACCACATTGCGCTGCCGTCGTCATCACCACCACCATCATCATCATAATCATCATCATCGTCATCTTCACCTCCATCCTCATCCTCCCAACCATTTTCTCTCTCCACGTCATCTGTGACAGAAGCTTAGAAGCTTCCAATTAGAAGCTTCTATTAAGGCTTCCATAAGCCTTCTTCTCCCGTGCCTTCCCCGTTTTTTAAAAAACGGTCTTGCAAGGCCCAAGTTCTGCCCGGGGGGGAGAAATTATCGGCCTAGTACGCAATTTTGGAGTTTGGGTAAAAGGGCAAGGAAAGTTCCCAAAGTCCAAGTCCATTGTGCCAATGGCTCCTAAGCAAAAGGTGAGAGGAGCACACGCGGGACCTTCCACCCCGAGTACAAGAGTGGACAACGCCCCGACTCCTAATGCCCAGGTTCCTAAAATTAATTTTGCATGAAAAGGATGCACTATGCATGTTTAATTCTCGTAGGCAAGTTTAAAAACATTGGGAAATTTATTTGCTCGTTCAAACTACAAAAATTAGTCGCATGTCGTGCATTTGCAATTGCTTGCACTTCCGTGGTCAAATTGCAATTCTAAACATATGATGCTTAAATTAAAATATGAAATTGTGCATCTCCCAAAGGAAAAGATTTAAGAATTTGATGTTATGCAATTCGCATGCAATTGTTAGTTACAATTTAGGTTGCGACAAGCGATAGAAGAAGGATTAAATCAACCATGTATTCATTAGCATCTTGTCACGAAAGAATGATGCATCCGTGCATAGAAGCTCTTTTATCAAAGTTCGAAATTGGGAAAGGATGCATTTTTCATTAAAAGACTAAAGCCTTGAATTTGATGCATATACGTGGGATTTACAAGGAGTAGTTCTGAATGTCAACTAATACCATTTAGGGCGAGGCAAAGAAAGGATTATTGTAGATCTTATAGCTGCGTAGAAGGAAAAGGTCTATGGTCTTCAAGCCGCATATTTGCATGGAATGTTACATCTTGCAGTTACTTACATTTTTTAGGGGAAAGTACTTGCAAAATCTAAAAGAATATATTTGCATCTTTAAAAGAAAGACCATCTTAAGTCGTGGGTTGGTTAGAGCAACTAAGTATTCCGCATATAGATTAGTAGCTCACATGACAATCATAAAGGTACGATTAGATTGCATATGACAATCACCTCAAAGTGCTAGGTAGGGTTAAGTTACGTTAAAATTTTTCCCTAGTATCGCACTTGGGTTGCTGACTTAATACTTCCAATCTTAAAGTTCCTACCCACATTCACGGAATGTTAGGGTTAGCTAAACGCCCATGCAAGAATGATCTAGGGTTCTCACCCTAAGGACCAATTGTCCAAATGCTAGACTTCTGCAAGGAATTTAGGAACCCTAGGGCCAAAGCGTTATCGGCCTAGTAGGGTTAGGGGTTCGATTGGGTCAAGAGGACTCCCAAACCCTACATCTTGACCAAAGGTATTCTTGACCAAGGAATACCGTGTGATGGGAAAAATAATCCCACAAGTTAGGTGCTGACACCTATTTCGTGCAACAAGTTGTCGCATGGTCTTGTGTCTAAATCACAAAACAATACTTGCCACTCCTTAGAACAAGGTTGGCGAAGTTCTAAGTACAAGTCTAACTTTCTAGAGGATGAGTAGTCATCCTACTACATCACCCTTCCTTGGGCTGATTTGCCAAGTTAGGGTCATTATGAATTGCCTAGCAACCAATTGGCCAATCAAGTGAGGATGTTGTCTAGAATTTATTGACTAAGACATAAGGATACCTAAGGTAGTGACAATTTGGGTAAACAGGGTATAAACCCTAACCCATGAAAAAAGCCTAAACTAGCAACTTAGCTTACGAAACCCTTGGGATCTTACCAAGTCACGATTGATCATGGATCTAATGCTGGATGTATTTGGAGAGAAGGATTCACACTTAGCAGTTGGCTGTATAAACAACCACTAGAGTGCTTGTGTTTGTACACTTAGGTGCACTGTTTGTACTTCTTTGCTCAAGGAACTAATTTAGGAAAAATAACTAATGCTTCAGGTTGAAAGCCTGGAGGGAGAGGTAGTATCAGTTAACTCCGATTGTCTACCTGACCCTATCCAAGGGGGTTGTTAGTCACGCCAGATACATGGACCGAACCTGCCACGAGAGGTCTCTTCGTGGGTGCTACTTGAAGCAGGAGGACGCTTGGGTGCCAATGGGGGCTTTGGCTGTAAATCCCTTGCCTCCGGGTCCTGCACAAGAGGCCGACATGACTCGAGATGGGATCTCGAGGCCCGCATACTAGTCAACGGGTGGAACTTGGAATAGCGATCCCTGAGGATTGCTGGTATAGCCTTCAGGCAGATTATATGATGTATTCCAAAGACTCATAAATAAAGATCAAATGTTGAAAAGGAACTTGCTTGAAATTGTATTTCTATGTTAGTGCCTAAGTTATGTGAAGGAACCATTGATTAATTGGTTAATTAAGGAAGCTGTTTTTGCTTGTCAAACTAAATGTGGTAGGGAATTAGATAACTAAAGCAACCTGAGGAAAGTGTGGTGGATGTGACCCTGGGTCCGTCCTATGGAAGGGTGGTCTCGGTTGACTGAGAAATTTTCTCAAAGGAATTGACAGTGGGATAACAATGACTTAGAATCAATAAAAACTAGAGTCCCAATTTATGTTGTTTTAGGGGAACGGAATGGGACTATGCCTTACGGGTAGAGAGGTTGAGCCTCCCATCCCTCTCATTTTCCATTCTCCTTGAATCAAGTGCAGTATAAATCCGCTTCGACCCTGATGTTTCTGCGTAAAGTAGTTCATCTAGGGCTCGACGCTAGCTACCATTCTAGAAACTTGACCATTAGGAAACCCTGATTCAGGTTGGTCCTAAGTGGGAATGGCCGGAATGCTTTCGCTTTGTGGCAGACTCAGGAAGATCTAGATCGCAAACCCCGTGACATTCCTTGGGAGTGCTGGGCGGCACTTTTTAGACTCTCTTCCCGATGGGCTGCTAAGACGTATCCTATAAATAGACAAGGGGACACGTTACATATCCCATCCTAGAATGGTTTGGCTAAGCAAATGAATAGAACCATCTAGGAGCATGCACGCAGTACGCTTAGCCATGGACTCCTACCACAGAGCTTTTGGACTGAGGCAGTTAGTAGAGCTGTGCATATCATAAATAGATCACCTTCTAGTGATTTAGATTTCTAGGTTGCAGAGGAGGTATGGGCTTGGAAACCTCCGTCTGATGCGCATCTATGTGTCTTTGGATGTGAGGCATTCTTCCATGTGCCCAAGGACAAGCATACTAAGCTGGATCCTAAGAGTGTCAAATGCATTTTCCTTGGCTATGGAGATGTAGGAGAGATGGGTTATCGCCTCTTGGATGCATAGGTGGGGAAAGTCATCCAAAGCCATGATGTAGTCTTCCATGAAAAAAAGATGCATAGGCAGCCTAAGAAGGTGGTAGAGATACGCAGGGTTATATTCCAAGAGGAGCCACGTGCTCCTGCATAGCCAGTTGGATAGCCTGCAAGAGGAGTTGGTACACATGGCTAGGGTGTTGGACAGGATATTGGACATGTAGTAGAGCTTGCAGTGAGATGGTCTACTAGAGCTAGACATCCATTTAATGGATTTGAGCCCTCAATGCATTATGTCTTGGTTACAGATGCAAGAGAGCCTCTCATCTATGATGAGGCTATGCGCAGGGGTGATAGGCACTCTTGGGAGAGGGCTATGCAGTCTGAGATGGACTCCTTGCATAAGAATATGACTTGGGATTTGGTTGCATTGCCTAACAGTAAGAAGGATTTTCCATACAAATGAGTGTACAAGCTGAAAAGTACCCTTGGCAACCCCAAGCCGACTTATAAGGCAAGACTTGTTGCTAAGGGTTTTAAATTGGAGCATGGCATTGACTTTGATGAAGTCTTTTCTTTTTTGTCAAGATGATCACCCTACGCTTGGTTTTGGCCTTAGTCGTGGCCTTATTCACGCAACTTGACTTGGACATGTATCAGATGGATGTCAAGACTAGATTCTTGCATGGGGATTTGCATGATGAGATATACATGGAGTAGCTTAAGGGCTTTCCAGAACCTGGCAGGGAGCACCTAGTGTGCAAATTGAAGAAAAGTCTTTATGGCTTGAAGTAGGCACCTAGGGAGTGGTATCATAAGTTTGATGCCTTTATGCAGTCACACTACTACAACAGGAGTGCTATGGATCCGTGTCTTTACACGAAGAAAGCCTGTGATGGCTCATTGCTTATATTTATACTTTATGTGGATGATATGCTAATAGTAGGGAAATATCATGATGAGCTGGATGCTCTTAAATCCTAGCTGAATAAGAGCTTTGAGATGAAGGATTTGGGACATGCCTCTCACATTCTTGGTATGCACATTAAGCGTGATAGGCATGAGGGACTACTGTACCTCTCATAGAGGGGGCACATTCATAAATTCCTTGAGTGTTTCCACATGCAGGATGTAAAGCCTATTGGTTGTCCATTACCTTCTTATGTGAATGTCTCATAGGCCGATTGTCCACAGACAAATGAGTAGAGGCCCGAGATGGCAAAGATCCCTTATGCATCAGCTGTGGGTAGTTTGATGTATGCCATGATAGCCACTCGTCTAGATATTGCATTTGCAATTGGTGTTGGGGCATGCTATATGGCTATACCTAGCGAGAAACATTGTGATGTCGTGAAGGGTATCATGAGATACTTGAAAGGCACAACAGATATGTGTATTTGCTATGGCAGCCAGGATATTGGAGTTGTGGGGTACACAGATCTGATTATGCAGGACATGTAGAGAGTAGAAAGTCCACTTTTGGCTATTTATTCACCTGTGCTAGAGGTAATGTCTCTTGGATGCCCAGGGCTCAAAAGTGTATGGCTCTTTCTACCACTAAGACCGAGTATGTTGTCGTCACTGAGGCTTGCAAGGAGGCCATATGGTTGGGCCATTTGGTTCATGACCTTGGGATTCTATGAGTGCTATTCAACTAGCCAAGAATCTGGTCTTCCATGCGAAGACGAAACACATTGAGGTGAGGTATTACTTCATCCATGGGGTCATGGAGGACAAGTCTATTGACCTTGTCAAGATTTCCACTAACAAAAATCCTACAGATTTTCTCACAAAAAGCCTCACTATTGAGCGCTTTGCCTTCCCCAGGAGATTGATGGGCTTTGGATGAGATGACATTTTTCCTTATCCTGTTATACATGTGTACATTGTATTGTCTTTTTTTTTTCTTTTCACTCCTCACTGGGGTAGATTTGCCTTTAAGTGGGAGGTTTTTGGGAATAAAGGCTACTATGCCTAGCGACCCGTGTATTATTACACTGATAATACCAACCACTACACATTGCAGGTGGTGGGCACCCGTCATCGTCACTTTATTCTTTATTCTTTTAGTGATAGTTTGAATAAAGGCTCGGCCATACATTGTGACTGTTGGAGTTCCCATTTGATCTCTGTCTCTTTCTTTCTCTTGCTCTCCTGCCATAGCTCTTCCAAGCAAGCTTCAATCCTTCTCACCTTTCAAGCTCCAATCAGTCACTTAACTAGATGGAAGCTTGTGTACTCTCTATGCACACCTTATTATCATGAAGCAACTATATTAGTTTTCAAGATAATTTTTCCATCAAGTGATAGTACCTTAATCCCTAGAAATGGCCTAAGAACCTTCTCTTTCCAGTAGCTTTTACTCCTAGAGATTTACATAATGTTTAGATGGTGGATTTCTAGGCATGCTGCCACCTCCATATCATCCATCACTAGTTTATCAGCTTGCCATTAAGCACCCTATCCCCCTTGTGTCAATGTGATGTACTCTTTTCTTATATGGTTGTGGGTTGTAGCAAATTTTGTGCCTCACAAATTCTTTGGCTATAGATCAAAGAAGAGGTTGCAAAACATTAGCGAAAATTTGAGGTCTCCAAAGTGCCCTCTAAGAGAGTTTGACCAAAACATTCCCTCAAAAAATGGGGACATAGTGAAATTTTTGTAAATGAACTCCAAATTTGTTCTTTTATTTTTAAAAGCTACTCTTCAAGAGCTTTCAAGTGATATATGGATTATTGATAAGGTTTGCTAGATCTTGCAATACTTGAGCCATTAAAGTTGTGACTCCTTGGATCAAATTCAAAGCATCTTCATATGCCACCCTAGTCTCTCCCCTTGTTCCCCTTGCTTTCTCTTGAAAATAGAAGCTTGCATCTCGTATTATGCCCATCAAATAACATTTGGAATTCATAACATGTGTGAAGTTGTGTTGTAGAGTTTTGTTTGTGAGTTAATAGTAAAAGGGAAATACTTGTGCACCTCTAAACAATCTCAAAGCCAAGTGTGGCTATCAAGTTAGGAGGATTAAGTGGTAGACATGCAAGATAATGATTTTTTTTTGCAATTGTAGGCTAGACAATGATTTGCAAGCTATTTCTTTTCTTGGGGATTGTGTGCTAGATGTGGTAAACTATGGGTTCATGATTTTTGGGAGCCTTGGGCTATTGTTATATTGACAATCATGGGCTACGAGAAATTATGGGATGATGATTGATCATGAGCTACTAGTGACCATGGGCTAATGCTTGATCATGGGCCATTTAACCTTGACCATGTCTTTCATGTGCTCTCTCTATGTGCATCAATTATTGGAGTGGATCATTAACATGGCTATAGCTTGTTGAAATGGCACTCAAAAACAATGTGGAGTGCACAAATTTATTCTCATAGTGATTGAATTGCTCCATGCACACCATGGGGAGGTATCCCAAACAACAAGTGATGTGGAATGAGCAACAAGAAGAATGAGTGACTTCATAGAACTAAAGAATAGGTTTAGTATTTTGGTTTATTTTATAAGAGTAATTTAATAGCACTAAAAAACTAAATATTGGACTAAAAGTAGCACAATAAATATAACAAAATGATCCCATAGCACCCAAAGGATCGATATCAAGGTTGTTAACTTTATAGGAATATGTCAAATGTTCCTTTTTTCCACATACAATTTCATAGGCATCCTCAACATCAATCAAAACAATATCATTGCCTTCTATGCTCTCATCATCCAAGAAAATGCATATTCTCTGATGAAGCTCCTTCATTTGTTAGTTGTTGAATCTTGAGCCATATTTCTCGATATAGTCTCTATGTACTCTGGAAAATCATTTTAGATAAATGAAGTGGAAGGGTATTCACATTCACTCCAATGGAATGCCAAACAAACAACGATGAGCAAACAAGTCTAATTCATAAATACCTTTGCTCACTCCTTCCAAACAAAATGAAACACCAAAAAGTATCCATATCAAGAAGCCAAAATAAGTATAGATACCAATGATGCAACAAATCCTAGTCCATAGACTCCAAAATATCACTACCAATAGGCCAAACCAAGCATAGATACCAACCAATAAAGGCAACAAAATATCCGTACTAGCACTACCAGATACACTCCAAAATATCACTACCAATAGGCCAAACCAAGCATAGATACCAACCAATAAAAGCAACAAAATATCCCTACTAGTAGTACCACATATCAAAGCAAGTTAGATGCTCACTAGTCATCATATAAAGACACTCCTACCAAAACATCCATCACATCATTGCTTGCATGTAAGCTGCTAGCAACCTCCTCAATCTGCCTCTTCCTAGGATGAAGAAGTGGCAAAACATGTGATGAGACCAATGCCCCATCACCATCCACTAAGACACAGAGATGTCGAGGCCCATAGTAATGGGACCAATTCCATATAGCCATAGGGTTAATGATGCAACACCAATATATGATGCCATATCTCCATACCAAAGATGCATGCATATCTCTCTATCCATCCCACACAAGGTTTTGCAAAACACAAAGTTGCTACAAGTAAGCATGTGGCTAAATAGAGCATTACATATCCCATGAGAAGCATTATAGAAACATGGCACCTGTAGTGGAGGACATCACTAATAACCATCCATAATCTAATAGTGAGGCTATATCCATAGATATACAAAAATGCACAAGGTCCTATCCCAGTATAAATGTGATGGGGATCCATGAAGCACTCCACTAAATGGAAGATCCAAGAGAAACGTGCCTACAGCCCAACCAATAGACTTCCCATTGTAGCTATACTTTCTGTCCTTTGGACAATTAGCCCTCATGTTCTTGTGGACCTACATGTACACTGGGTTCTTCATTTAATATATGAAGTCCCTCCCAATCAATGACATAATCACTCATACTTTTCAAAAAACAAAACTCACCAATTGACATTTGATTGATACCAACACAATAAAAAGCTCTATGTTCATATTCTAATAATTGGCCATTTTGATTAAGCAAGAGTATTTCTTTTAGAGGATGCCTAAGCTTCAGCATGGAACAATGCAAAGATGATCAATATTCCTTCTTAAATTTCATTATGTGTTTTAAAGAATAATTTTTCAAAGCATAAAACTCAATAAATATACCTCAATGATTATCAAAAGCATACATGATAAGGACTAGTAACACCAAAAAATCCATCCATAACATTAGCATAAAAGATCAAATAACTTGATGATGATATAATCTAGAAGATTTATGAGTGTTTAGTTTAGTAAAATTGAAGAAATGATTTTGTATCAAGCCACTATTTTGGCTTTTGTCCTAGGGCATGGTATCCACCAAGTCAAACCCCCCAATATGTTTAGGGACCTGTTCACTAAAAGAAACTTCATACTATCTCTAAGATATACTCAAGAACCCCATGTTAAGCATTTTAGATGAAATGAACTTAGCCAAAACTGAATTAAAATAACAAGAAATTGAAAAAACAAATGAATCAAATGGCCATACCAAATCTACATCACAATGTAGCCATACCTAAATGATATCATAGGTACAACGAGAATCAAGGATGAGAGACTACTACAAGAAATCCACCTCTTGCTATAGTGGGCATTGAGTATTCACCCTCAATGTTGGTGGGGAAGGTATGAACCCTCAGGCTCCAACAAAATTGAGATGTTTACAAATGTGCTAAAAGATCCTTACAATGGCACACCCTTGCCCTTCCACACTCTAGTCCCAATTAAGGTATATTTCCCTAAACTAAAGGGTGCAAAAATTGTTTTATTATAATCCATCCCTACCCAAAAGTTTTGTCCTCAAAACTTGAAGATGGAGAAGGTAAATGAGTGGTAGAAATGAATAGAAAATGTCAAATACTAGATTAACCTTGGAGAAGCCTCATCAAGCTCAACCAATGTATTTCTAAAAGTCTATCCTAGACAAGATAGATGTAGAAAGCTACCCATAACTTGAGATAGACATGTCTGATTAGTGCATATTAGATATAGAAAAAAAGTATATACAATATGCAGCCATTCATGCCTTCAAAATCCAATTGTGACATCAGTAGGCCAATTATTTTGAATGTAGAAATTTTATACATCAAGCTCTCCAATATCCAATGAGTTAGTATCTTCTCAGAGAACGCATGAAAATCATTCCAACTATGAAGCATGTTGCCAAGAAGATTTTTCCATAGGCAATCCCTTCCATTTAATAAGATATTACATGATAATATGGTTCCTTAGAACCTTCTCCCACTTGCCAATAATTCTCTGAAGCTCATAAATGATTAATCCATCTTCATCAAGGGGAGGTAGTTCTTCAAGAACTTGAAAATCAAAACCATTAGGAAAAAAATCAACTCAAAAATGGGCCCTTATTGCTATGCTTACCAAATTTCAACCTCTGACTACTATGTTTTGGTGACCAATTTGCTGCCCTTCAATATTGAGCACTCTCTCATCTCCAACTAGTGGTTATAGTACATGGGATTCATCTTTGGTGGACATCACTCTCCAACACTACTGCTCTATCTTTTGGCACTCTGTATACTCTTCATTCATTTACAATTTTCATTCACTTCAAATTCATCTTCTTTCTTTCTCCTTTTTCTTGTGTTTGTTTCTATGTTTTAGTTTTAAATTTTGTTTTTAGGGTTTGAGTTTTGCACCTCTATATTTGTATTGTTGTGTTTTTGTCATGGTCATACACTCTGTGTTTGCTCAATGCAAACCCTAGCAACTACTCCACAGTTTTCTTCGTGGGGTGGGGGGCGAGCAAACACGAAAGTGAAAGGGGGAGACAAAGAGGGAGACGAGGTGCAAATGAAAATGAGAGAGAGAGAGAGAGAGAGAGAGAGAGAGAGAGAGAGAGAGAGAGAGAGAGAGAGAGAGAGAGAGAGTGTGTGTGTGTGTGTGTGTGTGTGTGTGTGTAGATCTTAGAGATGGATGAGCTCAAGAGAAGTGGCAAGTGTGGAAGATTGAAGTGTGAGATGATGAGGTCAAATGGAAGGCTTGTAAGGAGGCCATATGGTTAGACTATTTGGTTTC
Source organism: Lygodium microphyllum (assembly GCF_053477565.2). Lineage (NCBI taxonomy): Eukaryota > Viridiplantae > Streptophyta > Polypodiopsida > Schizaeales > Lygodiaceae > Lygodium > Lygodium microphyllum. The sequence goes on along the minus strand of NC_141150.1, from coordinate 120,431,800 downwards.
AAACCTTGGTATCACTTCTATCACTCCTACCATGTATTTGGACTCTACGAGTGGTGCCATTCTATTTGCATGTAATTTGGTGTTTCATGCAAAGGCCTTGAAGCACACTGAGGTCCGTTATTACTTCATTAGAGAGGTGATTGAGGACAAGTAGTTAGAGAGCTTCTCAGGATCTCTATACACAAGATTCCTATTGATCTCCTCACTATACATCTCCCATTGGAATGTTATTCCTTTCTTAGGAAGATGATGGCCATAAGATGAGATGATATCTTTCCTCATGCAATTATATTTATACATACGTTTTATATTTTTTTCCTCACTCCAAGTATATTCGCCCCTTTACGTGGGAGGTTGTTGGAGGTTAAAGACCAACTGTGCCTAGTCGTCTATATTTATCCTATACTTAGTGTCCACACACCTATAAACTACAGGTGGTGACTACCCATCATTGTTATGTTGATTATTTATTCTTTACTATGGAATAATAAAGGAAAGGCAAGTCACACATTGTGACTGTTGGAGTTTCCACATACTAGTCTTGCTCTTGTGAGTTATGACTTACGTACTTCACTTTTCATATAGGCTTCGCTCTTATTTTAAATATTAAGAGGTACAATAGTACAAAATAGTGCATCATCGCAACAACGTCGTTAGTAGAATCAAATCATGGAAATAATGTTTGAGCACATTCACAAAGATGATTTTGTTTAAGTAAAATATTTGCATACTCAAAGTCATCCACCTTGCATTGCATTGCTTCGATATGGTAGAGAGAATTGTCTCCTAGATGTATAGCACTTGATTTCAAATTATTGACCCATGATGAGTGTGAGACTCCCTATGCTATAGATTTAATATAATTGTTTCCTTGGGGACTGATTTGGTGACGATTATACAATCTCATGGACTAAATATTCTTTCCAGTGGACTTTGTGTGTATGTGTTATGTATTGAGACGGCACATCCTGGAACCAATGCCTGGGATGTAGAAGAGTCGTAGTGGGGCCACAATGATAAGCAAGGGGATCCTCCCTTTGTTTGTATTACGAGGTGCTAGCTACCAATATGTTTGGATACTCCATCTACTTGGAGTTGAGAAGGGCATTACGTTGGACTACAATCTAATGATGGTACCGACAAATGCGTTCTTTTATAAAAGGATACAAGGCCATGGGATTGTTTGGGTGAGTTTAGGAGGCCTGCCAGCTAGAGCCCTAGGACAGGCCTCATGCCCTTTTTTTTTCTCAAAAGGTGATGCATCTACCGGGAGCCTATAATAAGTGGCAATTTTTTAAACTTGGTTAATTAGGGACTAGTCAATCACTTTATGCCAAAGAGCATCAAGGTAGACATATTATTTCACGATAAACACCATTAAGCTAAGATCCAAAAACAAGAAATAGTTGAAAGGGCTAGACAATGGTCTAAAATCCTTAGGAGGTATTCCCCTCAATGTAGTGGCTCTATACCCTTATGAGGGGGAGGTCTTAGTGGTCCTAGTGCCACAAACAATCCATTAGGAGGAGGAGGAATCTCTTGTGCTTCCCTTCTCCTAGTAAGTCAATCCACTTTAAGTGGGTTGTAGTCACACCGTTACAAACTCCTATAGAAAATCTAGATGTCATTATGGCACAACCTATTGCAATTCCTAGAGGAATGACAGATTTACCTACTTTAGGTTTCCCTTTATCCATCTTTGATGGGTTAGTAGAGAATGATGTGGAGCTTCACACATTAGTGAATCCCAAAACCTCATATTTAATTGTCAAATTCAGGACAAAGGACATCTCATGATTTGTTTCAAAAGGGAGGGCTACAATGTGGTATCATGGCTTAGAAGTCGGTGCCATAACCATAATCGATTTATTATTTGTAGCCTTTTGAAGGGAATTTTCCCCTAATAGAGATGAATAATATTGGCTATGTGTGCTAAATGTGACATGTCAAGAGCCCCATGAAAATGTCTAAGCATATGCCAAAAAGATAAAAGAGATGTTTCACAATTTGCAAGCCTCTATCCCTATCCCGCCTTCTGCTGCCCAACTGCAATATTTCTTGCATGGATTGGACTTCAATATCCAAGTGAAGTTTATTAGTGTTTCTTTAGCGAATATAGATACTGCCATAACCTAAGCAGAGGAAGTAGAGTCCCACTTACAAGTGTCCTACATGCATCGAGGGTAAATCTAAATTCGAGCCTTAGTCTTGGAAATAATTTGGGATTGGTTAGTGGAGATGAAGGTGCGATCAAAATCCATGTGACCAACTAAAATAGTAGAGGAGGCATGACGCAAAATGTGCCTTTGTTGCCAGCTCCTTCAAATGTCATTAAGTCGACAGTTAGCCAAAGAACTACTTTTGTAAACCAAGGGTCAATAGCACCCCCTTTGCAAGTTGTCCACTCTAAAAGGGAAGCTCTTGAAGCCACTAGTCATGGTCCTCTACATCAAACATTGTAGAGAAATGTAAAAGATATGATGAAATATTATACTGATATAATCACTGAGCAATACCACCAAATTGTCGTAGATGTTAATTTTGTAAAGTGCTAGTAAAATTTGATGGTTAGTACTAGAAAGACTGATGATGGAGGCCCATCACGATTCAACTAAAACTAGTGTGGTGGGCAGCATTTCCCTCATAATTTTCCTAATGTTAAAAGCCATATATGGGGGAAGTCTAGTCACCTAGCCACTACCTGTTGGAGTAGAATTAGTTCTTTGTAGAGCAAGGTAGTTAGCAACCTGGGCCTATGAATCATCATGTAAATAACATGAATACTACATGAGAGGGCCCTAAGAAAAATTTGCAAAGGGATAAAGCCATACTTGAGAAAATGCCCAATGGGGTAAGTTTATCTCCTAAAAATGTTAGGATACTAACTAGGGGTCAAAAATTGAAAGATGCTCAAAAAGATGAGCCTAGTACTAGCAAAGTTGACCCTAAACCTAGTAGGATGATAAGAAGGTGTTGGATGCCCAAGTGGATCTTCTTAAAAATGATGGAGTTTTAGATGATCATGTGATTGATTAAAAGAAAACGGAAATCAAAAGAAAAGGAGGGTACAAAGATTATCAAGAAGCCAAAAGAGCCATTGATGTGAAAAGAGAAGAGAGTAGTGGTAAACTTTTGTAGGTTTGACCTAGCAAACATGCTATGTGAAGTCAAATTGAATGTGAATCTACTACAACTAATCCAACTCTAAATGCTCATTAAGGAATTCAAGAAAATTCTATGAATGGGTTATGTCGTAGAACCTTTTGGTGTCCATCAAGTAGGTAGTGAATGGTGGGATCATATAGAGAAGCACTGCCCTAGGGTGTAAGTATACGTTGATGGAATCTTGATAAAAATTGCAGTGGTGGGTGGACATATTTATTACAGAGACTAGGTCTATCTATCCAAAAGGATGTCACAATGTTTTAAAAAATGGCTAATGATAGCCTAAGGCAACCAGAAGGAATGGTAACACAAGTACATGTGATGGTTGCTAATATTGAGTGTGTTCTTCATTTTCGTGTTATCCAATTTGCTATTAGTTGTTGCTAGGACGTCCATGGATATAACATCTTGATTGTTGGATATACCAATTGATCAACTAATTTTTGGGTATGGGTTAAAGAGAATATTTTTGGATGCATACCTTGAGTGTCCATTGGAGGAAAGGGCATTACCTCCCACTACTATAGAATGGGAGGCACTCAAGGAAACTTCAGCTATTGGAAACTCAAGTTTCAATGATTCTGAAGAAGGTTATACTACCTGAGGAGGTTTACCAAGTGTGTTTAAATGAGCCAATAGAGGCAAATGATAGAATTCATGATGCTGATGTGATAGAGGTAGATCTTGGGACTCCCAATGATCCTTGGCCTATTAAACTCATCATAATGTTATCTACTAATGAGCATGCAGATTATGTGGCACTCCTACAGGATTTGAGGGATAATTTTGCATGGAGTTATGAGGAACTGAAGGGGATTCCCTACTCTATTGTCGTGCATATGATCCCATTGAAAGAAGATAGTAACCCAATGAGGCAGAAGGTTAGACATATGCCTTTTGAGTTGAGAGAATCTCTTTTTGAGAAATTGATGTGTTTAAGGAATGCTCGTCTAATCTTTTCCAACACCATTGAACATACAGAATTGTGCTCACCAGTACTAATAAGAAAAAAAAGAACAATCAAATTCGCATGTGTGTAGATTTTAAGAAATTGAACAAGAATACTATGAAGGACTATTATCCTCTACCCTTTATCAGTTTGATTTTATATCAGTTGGTGTTGGGGTGACTTATGGTTTGCTATTGGGTCACGTTGTGAGTATGGCTAATATTGCCATCGACCTTGAAAAGGTAGTTGTTATTATGACCCTAAGCCCATCCACTTTCCCTAGGGAAATGCACAGTTTTGTTTCATCCATGGGGTACTATCAATGATTATTAATGAATTGGTTGAACGTTCATTACCCTTGACGAATCTTTTATCTCATAGCCATGTTTTTAAATGGACAGAAGCATGCAAAGTGGCATTCGAAGATATTAAAATGAAATGATCCAAAGTGTTGATTTTAAAAGATCCAAAAAGAGGTGAGGTTTTCTATATATTCACAGCTGCAAACAAAGGCATAGTATTAGTTACTGCCTATCCCAAATTTGGGAGGCATACTATAGGGCATCATAGAGTGTCTAGTAGATTTTGGTGAGCCTAAAGAAGAGTGGGATGATATTAGTGACTGCAAGGACTTGTACAAAATTGATTTAGCCTCTTTTTCATCATGGTATGCATCTATCATGCATTATCTATCAAGAAGCAACTCGGTGAAAACTCTTTTTAAATCCAAGAAGTGGAAGATTAAGCAGCAAGCACTTCAATTTTCAATAATAGCGGGTGTCTCATATTGTAAATGTATGGATGAGGTTTATCATTGTTATGTGGTGAATGATGAGGTACCCTTTATTCTAGAGGAATGTCATGATTCAGTATGTGGGGGCCATTTTGCAGGATAGTTCACTGCTGCTGAGAAAGCTTTACATGTTGGCTATTGGTGGCCGCCAGTTTTTCAAGATGCTTTTGCATATATTAAGCATTGTGATGTTTGTTAGATACACAATGCTAGGGAAAATGGTAAGCATGCGCTTAATCCCATTCTTGTAACTTTTCCCTTTGAGAAGTGGGGCATTGATTTTATTGGACATGTGCATCCTTTGTCTACTACGTGGAAGCGATATATCACTGTGGCAAGGGACTACTTTTCAAAATGGTCTGAAGCTCGAGTTATGATGAAGGACAGTGCCAATGAAATAGCTAATTTCATTATGGAACAAATAGTTTGCCATTTTGGTCCACCTAAATAATTGGTATCTAGGACCATCGTGGGACACACTTTCTAAATAAGGTCATCGAAGCTATGAGAGCTGAAGCTCTCAAAATTAAACATAATAAAACCACCCCATATAATTTCCAAGTGAATGGATAAGTAGAGAGTACCAACAAGTAGCTTATAGAGATTTTATTCAAAACTATATCACAGGGTAATCGTGACTCAAATAAGAAACTTCATGTGGATATCTGGGCTTATAATGCTACGTTCAAGAGAGCAACATGACACACCCCATTTAAGGTTGTATATGGGGAGTAGTATGTCTTACCCTTTGAAATTGAGTTACCCACTGTGAGGTTTGCATTGAACCATTCTTTGGGTGAAGAGGAAGCATTGTAAGAAAGGTTAACCTCCCTAGTGCATCTTAACGAGATCCAATTGCAGGCTTTGTTACATCAAGAGGTAGCAAAGAAGTGGATGAAATCACTACATGACCTTCATGCTCAAAGATATTAATTTGTGAAGGGTCTATTGGTCCTCTATTATAATGCACATTATGAGTTATTTCCTAACAAGTTTGAACCCAAATGGGATGGCCTTCATAAGATCATCTGTATAGGAAAGAATGGCTCTAAAGCCCTTTTAGCAAATTTGCAAGGGGTGGAGTTTAAAACTAAAGTAAACTTTAATAAGTTGAATCCCTATTATGTGCAGGACTAATGTTGGTGGACTTGGTACCTTTGCAAGTCTTCTAGGATCCTACTTAAATTTGCAGTAGGTGGCAAGATAATCAAATAGGCAGAATCATTTCTTATGTTGAACGTCTGTATTTACATCAACATTACCACCAAGGTTGAGTGATCTATTGGAGTAAGGGTCATTGTGTTATCAAGTGGCAAGACGAACCTTTCACATTGGATATTAAGGTCTACTACCACCATTGTCATAGGGATCCTTATTAGCGTCCCTATTGATTTTAGTGAGAAAGGAGGATTGTACGTGTCATGCATCCCCTCTCTCAGCTCGACTTTATGTACGTGTCATAGGGGTCCTTATTAGCATCCCAAAGGAGGATTCTACATGTCATGCATCCCCTCTCTTAACTCGACTTTGACTACCATACGTAGGAGTAGGATTATTGGTATAGCATGGCCTATCAATGAAGAATGGGCCTATACTTTGTATTTTGATGGAGCTTCAAGAGGGTTTGCTAAGGATGTGAGTGTCGGTATTGTAATGTGTCCACCTGTTATCTTTAGGACATGTCTTAGCAGTCCATCGAAAAGGATGTCTAGAAAGCTCCGCCCAGCACTCCCATGGAATGTCACGGGGTTTGCGATCTAGGACTTTCTGTGTCTACCACGTAGCGGAAGTATTCTGGCCGTTCCCACTTAGGACTGACGACCTAAATTAGGGTTTTTCCTATTGGTCATTTCCTAACAGCAACTAGCGTCGAACCCGAGCGAACTACTTTACGCAAGAAATGCCAGGTCAGAAGCGGATTCACGATGCACTTGGTTCAAGGAGAATGGGAAATGAGAGGGATGCGAAGCTCAACCTCTCTATCATAAAGCATAGTCCCATTCCGTTCCCCTAAAATAGTGTAAATCGGGATCAGTTATAACTCTAGGTCAACGCTCTTGTAGTTCGTGTTCTTTGAACGTCCATCTTGATTGAGAAAAGTTCCCGGCCAACTGGGACCACCCATCCGTAGGACAGACCTATGGCCACATCCACCGCACTTTCCTTAGGTTGTTTTAGTTATTTAATTACCTAACACATTTAGTTAGACATGTATCAATCAGCTTCCTTAATTAGCCCGTTAGGCACTGGTTCCTTCATGTAATTATAGCACTTGATATAGAAAAGCAATGTCAAACAAGTTTCTTTTTAACAGGTTATCATATTTATCTTTGAAATACATAAAGTCCAGCCCGTAGGCTTATCCACAATCCGCTCGAAGGCTATCTAGAAATCCTCCCGAAGACTATCCAGCAATCCACAGGGATCACTAATCCAAGATTCCGCCCGTAGACTAGTATGCGGGCCTCGAGATCCAATCCCGAGTCACGTTAGCCTCTTGTGTAGGGCTCGGAAGGTGAGGGATTTACGGTCAGAGCCCCCCCTGGTACCCAAGCGTCCTCCTGCTCCAAGTAGCGCTCAATGAAGAGACCTCTCGTGGCGGGTTCAGTCCACTTCCCTGCGCGGTTAACAACCCCCTTGGTTAGGGTCAGGCAGGCAGTCAGGGGTAACTGAAGCTGCCTCTCCCTTCAGGCCTTCAACCTGAAGCATTAGATATCCATTTATCCTTTAATTCTTTGATCAAACAAAGAAAAATAGTGCTCTTAAATCTGTAACAAGCACAATCATTTCCATTGGTCGTTATTATTGGCCAGCTGCTAAGGAGTGAATCCCTCTTTCCGAATGCATCCAGCACTCGATCCAGGATTACTTCCGACTTGGCAAGATCCCCTATATCCTGGGTTAGGGCCATACCCTATTAACCTGACTTGGTCAATACCTTAAGTTCATATGTTATTCCAATTGATTGGTTGGTCTCTTGCTTTCAAGAAATTATCTTTACCCAAGAAAGATATTATATTAGGATGATTTTTCACCCTCTTGCAAGATAACTTGCGTAAGAGTCTGCCAACCTCATTCTGAGGAATTTGGCCATTTCCTTGTGATCAATTCACAAGATCGTGCGATTCTACTACTTGTCGCGCAAGTGTTGCATCAAGCTTTGGGACTATTTACCCTTCGAATGGAGTCACGAAACAATCTGTTCATGATTACATTAGGCTAACGTTGTCAGTCCTAGGGTTCTAAGTTCCATCTTTTTTTAGTGAGAGATTCCTAGGGAAAAACCCTAGATCACTTCTCAAGTATGTTCCAATGTCCCTACATTCCGTGAATGTGGGCAAGTCTTTAGGGTATAGGAGTTTTAGGTTTACTAATACGTGTGACCAGGTAAATGTCTTTACCGTGCCAACACTAGTCAGTTCCTTGGGATACATTGCATTGAATTAACCCTTTTCAAAATGAGTACTCAGCGGTTTTAGGTGTTTAGGTTTATGCTAATTTAACCTGTCTATTTTTGAAGATAGTTACGCTATCATTTCCATAACCACATGACTTATTATCTACGCGTAAGTTGATTTTCAAACCCTAACTTTTTGGTTTAAGATCAAGCATAGGTTAGGTTATAGCCTAATTCCAATTAATCATCCTATAACTTGCGAACAAGATTCATGCTAAAACAAGCAGCCTTTTACCAATAATTATGCAATTGAAAAATGATATTTATGCCAATTGACTAGAGTTATGTAACTTAAGAATCATTTCATGCCTTGCAATTTCCTATGGATTATTAGCACTTTTCATAATGACTCATTGCAAAGAAGATATGTCCTAATATTGCGACATGCAATTTATACTTCCATGCCTAAACGGAGTGCACTATCTTAATTCCGTTTTGTAAATAAGGACATTAATCTAAGTTCAGTTCATTGAAATGCACAAAATCTACTTGCTAGAAATGCATATCAATCTTCTGCTCACTTTATTTTGTTCGTTTTATTAAAAATACTAATGGTCGAACTCTTCTGGTGTGAGCTAATTCTTTCAAAATTAACCAAAGTATTTAAGACGAAAAATGCATCTTATCTCAAAAAAAAATCATCCACATACGATTGAATTATAACAACGTAAAATAAAAATTAGGGAAGAAAACCTAGACTTGTGGTGAGATGTCCACGTGGATGCTATGAGACGATCCTCCTGTGGTTGCGCCTTGGGATTTCTTAGGAGCCATCGCGAATGCGGCCTTTCTGTCTTGGATGCGGCTTTGTGAAACTCCCTTTGTAATTCACCCGTCCATTATGAATGTTTTTTCCTTCCTTTCGAAAAAGCTCCAGTGCGAATTGAATACACAAAAAGGGGTTTAGCATTCGCGCTAATTGGGAGGTTGAAGGAAGTCCAAAGGAACAAGCTTAATGAGCCTTTTTAAAGGCCTCGGATAGGACCCACAGAAAAGGAGTATTAACTAGACTTTTAACGGATTGGAAAAAGGGGGCAAAAGGGTATAAAAAGACCTTTGAAGGGATATTTCTTTGGAGGAGGGGAAGAACCCCACGGGAAAGGGGGTAGAACAACCTTTTTAGAGCAAGGCTTATCAAGCCACGGGAAAAGGCTTAATGGCCTTTTTCAAGGTCCCTTGACACCCCATGGGAAAAAGGAAAGCAAGGGGTGTATAAAAAAAGGAATGTTATGTGGGGAAGGAAAAGGCTTAAAGAGCCCTTTAGGAGGGAATTTTTTTTGGGGGAGAAAAAGGGCTTAAGGACCACGTGAAGGCCCTTCAAGGAAAATCAGGGGGGGAAAGGTGTAATAGAAAGGCTTAAATGGGCCACATGAAGGGGGGCTTAGGAAGCCCACCCTTGGAAGCTTCCAAGGAGCTTCCAAAACCTTCTGGGGTTTCAGACTCCCACGTGGAAGGAGCCGAATGCAACTCGATCGGCGGCAGCGGCCCCACTCCTTCTTTCCCTCTCACGGCGGCGTCGACAGTCTTCCCCTCCTTCACGACTATACTCCTTCACGGCACGTCAGCAGTCAGACTCTCCCTTCCTCTCACCACTATGGTAGGGACAATGTATCCGCCCCCCACAATCCTCCCTCTATTCTCAATTTAAATAGGTGAGGGGAGGGGATCCTCCCTCCTCTACGTGGCATCTCGCATGCCTTCTTCCCCCTGGAAGCTCCAGCAAGGAGCTTAGTGGCCTTGCTAAACCCTTCTCTTCTAGCACGATAATCGGCTGGAGAAGAGAGGGATTATTTCTAAAAAGAATTTGCTATTATCCTAACCTAAGAGGAGATTTGTATGTGGAATGCGTAGTTAGATTCGGCTATATTACAGATATGGTTATTAAAGACCCCTAACGTAGAGTCATTATGAAAATGGGAGTTTATTTAGACACTTGTTTTACTAATAACATGGTAGAATACAAGGCCTTAATCATGGGACTGAATATAGCTTGACATGGTGATATCCATAGTGTATTGATGAAAGGCGACTCACAGTTAATGGTCAACCAATTGAATGGGACCTATAGTGTGAGGGATCTATACTTTAGATTTTTGAGACAATGACTTGTCAGCTGGTTTCTCATCATCAATGGAACCACTTTGCAAATTCATTGACAAATTATGTCTTTATTGAGGATGTATTTCTCAACTATGGTCATGAGGGGTTATTAGAATCACCTTATTTTATTAGCTCGAGACTAGTATGGAGATTGCTTGTTGACATGTCTTGTCATGGATGCCGATGGTTAGTATGGGTGATGAGTCAAGTAGCAATTGACCATTTTTGTCTTCTTTCATGGATGCATAGGATCATTCAATGACATATTTGTAGGACATCCCCTGCCATTTATGCAGGGGGCCTAGCCAATTGATCGGCCCATTTCTTGATCGAGTGCTATATTTTAGTATGATTTATGTGGGGGTCAAGGGTTTGTTTTCAACAATAGGTTGGTGAATGGTGTGTTGTATGGTTACATTTCATAAGGACAAGATGATCATTTCTTTCATAGTAAAATACTTTTTTTGTTAGGCCAAGAGGGCCCTTTTTTCTTGTAGAGACTGGTTGATTTCATAAGGCCAAGAGGCCCATGTGTGTGTTTGGAGTGGGTGCATGTGATGGTTTTCTGTTTTAGTGTGCACCAAATAGGTCTGAAGAAGTGCCTAGAGGCAGCCTCTTGCTACATAAAGGCTTCTTCTAGCCAAGTCCAAATGTTTTTCTTCCTTTCCAAGATTTTACCCCTTAATTAGAATATATGTTTATTTGTAGAAAATTTTCTTCTTTTGGGGGCCTGCAAGTTAAGGCGTGAAGCCCCAAGGTTTAGTTCAGTATATTTGGGGGAGGTTTGAGTAGTTTTCTACCTCCTATAAAGACATTGTCAAGCATTTAAAGATCTATTTTGAGGAATTCCTTAGTGACCATGTCTTGCTAGCCAACTAGGCAGTTGTTTCTAGGAGCTTCTATTAGTTGTGAGGCAGTAGAGAAGCCTAACAAATAAAAGAAAGAAAAGAAATAATGATATATTTGGAAAGCCATATATAAAATACAAAGATATATAAAAAGGGGTTCTAAACCCTAAAATAAGAAAATACAAGAAAGAATAATTCCAAGAGCAAATGATCATTGCCTTGTGAAGGCTTGGTAGGTTCCTAAGGGGGGGAGGGGGGGGGACTCATGAGACCCAGGGTCGTTGATGCCTTGTCTTCTTGGGGGTGGCATTTAGTCGAAAAAATAAATAAGAATGGTTGGGGTGAAAATAAAAATGAGCAGAAGAAAAATGATTTATTGTGTATTTATGTTTTATGTTTTAGTGTGTATTTATTGCTTTATTCATGAAGAAAATCATGGAAACACCTCTTAATCTATCCGTGGCAAAGGAAATGGAAAACCCTAAATGGTAGGGAGAGAGTGGGGTTTTATGCATTGAATATGGTTCAAAATCTATTTTAGTTGTTGAACTTTTCATATAGGCTTTGCTCTTATTTTAAATATTAGGAGGTACAGTGGCACAAAATAGTCTGGCATTGCCTTATCATTGCAGCAATGTCATTAGTGGAATCAAATCATGGAAAGAATGTTTGAGCACATTCACAATGCTAATTTTTTAAAAGTAAAATATTTGTGCACTCAAAGTCATCCACCTTGCATTACATTACATCGACATGGTAAAGAGAATTATCTCTTAGGACACATAGCACTTGATTTCAAATTATTGAATCATGATGAGTGTGAGGCTCCCTATGGTACAGATTTAGTATAATAATTTCCTTAGGGACTAAATTTGTGAGGATTATACAATCTCCTAGAACAATTATTATGACGAGTGGACTTTGTGCATATGTGTTATGAGACGCTGCATCTTAGGGTCAATCCCTAGGGTGTAGGAGAGCCATAATAGGTCCACACAGATAAGTTGGGGGGTGCTCCCTTTGTTTGTATTACAAGGTGCTTACCATGAATATGTTTGGATACTCCATCTACTTGGAGTTGGGAAGGGCATTACATTGGACTACAATCTAGTGATGGTACCTATAAATGCATTGTTTTGATAAATCACTTTGTTATGTCTATACACTCCTAGCCGCTAGGCCATGGGGTTGTTTGGATAAGTTTAAGAGGCCCAGCTAGAACCCTAAAGCCATGATCAAGACTAATTTTGGTCCCGACAATGAGTCTGACACATCTCTTTTTTCCACCAAACAAGGGATCATTACTATGAGCCTAGTTGAGGAGCCTATTTCTAACATGTGGCCATGTCAAAAATTTGTGTTGATACTCTGTCTTTTGGCAATATCTATGAGATTTCAGTATGTGTGGAACCCCAAAAAGAATACCTAATCCAAGAAAAATAGGAAATCCAATGCAAGAAAATCTATCTATCTTGCAACTTTAGCAAGCATGTTCTTCATAGTTTACCAACTATAAGAAGAAAAACAATAATAATCTTCACAAATTCTCACACAGTATCACATAGTGAATCTCCCACAGATTTATCACAATAAATTTTCAACATATTCTTCATAGATACCATCAAAGAACCAAAACTCGAGTAAGTTACTCATGAATATATGTGTGCATCACGTGGGTTCAAAATAAGGTATTTTTAAAATACCATTTTTATACATTTTTTACATACATAAGGGTGTAATATAAAGGGGTTGTTTACAGATTGAATAGAAAAGGGTTATGTTTTATTCATGAAAAATTCACATATAAGGATATTTATAAATAGGCCTTGAATGCACGTGAGAGGATATACATATAGTAACTTCCTCAAGAACCAAAATGACACAAAGTAAAGATCATTTTTGAATGGAATTCATCACATAGTATTGATCTTTCATCGTCTTCATAGTCTCTCTCTCATGTAGATATAATGTTTCTCATAGAAAATTGGCTATCTCTCATACTCTATCACTCTCACACATGCTCTCTCTCAATAGTACATTATAATAACAAAGAATTACTCTCAATAATCCTCTCTTGGTCGTGGATATCCCTCCCAAGAGATATGCCTAATATGAAGAGTCACCATAGCCACTACAGTGTCCCTTGGAAGCTCATTAGTGTCATTGTCATTGCAGTCTTCACGTCAAGTCTTCTTCAACGGCTTCTTCTGCTTCTTTAAGCTAATTTGAGCTTGTATTCTTCATCTTCCAAGATCATAAAGCATGTCCCAATCTAAACATCTGTCCACCAAAGCATATATAGAAGGAAACAGAGGCTTATGGAATAGATACAAAATCTCTATAGAACACTACAGAAGGTCTATAGAAGGCATAAAAATCATACAGCTCAAACCAAAACCACTTAAAACCATTAAAAACCATTCAACACACTCTCAATCATTTCACAAAATACTTATTCATAATCCCAACCTCACAAACAAAAGAAAACATATCTAAACAGATACAAAACAAACCCTAATCAGAACCAAATAGACACATTACAGAGCGTGTCAGATCATCATATCTTAACCAAAAATATCATGAGCTTCTCAAACCTACTCAATCCATCCTAACACACTCCAAAACACTTCCAACACATCCAAAATCAATCAATTCATCATCAAATCAACCATTCAACTCACAAAAACAACAAAAATCTACTCAAAAAATAAGTAAATTCGGCCCTTAGCATAACCCCACACTAAATTAAGGAGCATCTTTGTGACCTTGAAACAAGAAAGAATAAATGCAGCTAGCATAATATATCAAATAATCATTGAAATTCCATTAAATAATTAAAAAAATAGACATTAGTACTTGAGATATGAATATTGTGGCATCACTCACATACGGCTTCACCCACGTTCACAGCTACAAATCTCATGCTTAGAAAGGATAGGCATCGCCATCAATCTTTTTCCCAAGATGAAAAGTAATTCACTCTTAGGAACATGCCCCACACTAAGGGAGAACCATTCAAGGTGCTCAGGAAAATGTTGGAAGAAATGGATTAGCAAGTAAAGACTATAAGGCAAGATATTCAAGCCACCAAGGATCGCAAGGCATATGCCAATCAACGAAGGAAAGAACGCATCTTCAAAGAAGGTGACATGGTTTTCCTACGAGTTCCCCCAAAAAGAAAAGCTCATTATCTTTGGGGGAATTCAAGAAGCTAAGTCCCAAGTATTGTGGACCATATAAGGTGCTAAAGTGTCTAGGACCAAATGCCTACAAGCTGCAACTCCCTAATGACTTGAAAGTACAGAATGTATTTCATGTCAATCTATTGAAAGCATATGTTCCTAACCCGAACCATGTACTTAATGACCAACAAATTGTAATGCCTTGTCAACTAGTCCTCGAACTTCAACTAGAAAAGATACATGACATGTGGGAGAAGACTCTAAGAAGCAAAACCCTTAGAGAGTATCTCGGCCAGTGGAAAGACTACCCTAAAGAGTATGCCACTTGGATTGACCATGAATCATTATGTAACCAATATCCCCAATTTCATTCGAGATTAGGACATCTCGATTCCTCTAAGGGGGAGAGGATGTGATATCCCGATTTTAATTTTCAATCTTTTTGACTTCTCGCAAAAATAGATTTGAAGAACTCTAAATTATTAAATAGAGAATATCTTGAGCAAAATGACCTGAGGATCATAACTCGACATTTTTTCAGATTAACAATGATTGTAGCCATTTGTCACGGAAGTTAATGCAAGAATGAGAGTTGTGAGCCATAAGTCAAAGTTGACCAAACACGTTTAAAACTTATCAAGTAAGGTAAGTCACAAAAGCTTTTGCTTTAAAGCTTAATGCTTTATAAAAAAGAAGAAGATTGAGAGAGAGATGTTGATGAATAGGCCGCCCCCTTTTTTTGGAAAAAAAGGGAGCATTATCTTTCCCAATTTGGCATCCCTAATGCTGAATCGGAAAGCTTGAATTCACCTTCAGTAATTCAACAGTTAACTCCAGCAATCTCTCCCTCTTCTTAGTTTGACGAGAGGCTTGGATTGAAGCAAGATTATCTAAGATCTAGGTGAATCAGTCATGGCATCTCTCGCAGCCTCTCTGGACCTCAAAGATGTTAGACTTCAAGCTCATCTTTCTGACTTTGGATGACTGTACGCAACACTTGAGTTGTCTAGGTGTACTAGATGATGCAGACATTAAATAAGTTGATGCTTAGGACTTAGTTGTTTGGTGTGAATGGTCCTAGAGACCTTAGGTTGTAAACACTCATTTTAGTTATGTGTCAATGATTTTTGAATATATATGAGATAGCTCCTAGCTCCTCACTGTGTGAGCTCCAACCTTTCTCTAACTTTAAACATGGTATCAAAGCACCCATGACTGGGCTCTGTGGAGTGCATGCGGGAAGAAGACTTGAAGGATGAAGTGAAGAAGCTAGCGAATCACAGAGAGCACGACTTCTAGATCTATGAGCATCTGCTCGAGAAGCTTCTCCCTACACGCATTTGAAGGTGAGGATTCCTCTGTCCTTCTCCATGCCTCTTCCCTAGCGGACAATATTGAAGTCGATGTCAGTCAACTAAACGAGTCTCTGCCATTGCTCTTCCTCGATCTAACTGAAGAGGATGGCCTACTACTATTGACCGAGGGATTGATAACAATACAAGAAGACCCATGAAGAGGGCCAACTGTTGGTAAGAAGACGAGAAGCGTGCTGCAGAAGGAGGGTGGTCAATGCTCTGAGAGGTGGAGATATGTAGGCCATCCTCCAAAGGAACTAGAAGAAGAAGAAGAGGAAGAGAGAGAGAGAGAGAGAGAGAGAGAGAGAGAGAGAGAGAGAGAGAGAGAGAGAGAGAGAGAGAGAGAGAGAGAGAGAAAGAGGGAGAGATTCTTTCTCTTCCCCTCCTTAGAGGGTGGCCACACCCGTGTTTCCTCTTCTTTCTTCCTTGAGTTTATTTCTCTATCCCGCAAGCTAGTTTCCTAATTTCCCCCCCTCTTCTACTCAAGAGGTTGCTGAAATTCCTACAGAAATTGCATTCTAGCAAGGAACATCGGGAATGGCCCCCAAGCAAAGAGAGTCAAGTGCGGGTGGAAATCCAACAACGAGCAACGAAGCCTCAGGCGAGGGCATCACTACCAATCCAATTGTAATACCGATCGTAATAAGTAATGAATTTTCAAAGTAATAACAAGCTGGTTTTGGTTTCCGCATAAGATACCTTAGATGCCGCATGAGAATAGGTCATGAAAAGGGATAGGTTTCATCCCAAATATTCAAAAAGATAAAGTTGCAAAGTGCGGGTACCAAGAGAAGTAATTTAGATGTCGTGTGACAAACTCGCACATAGCATAATAGCATTCCAATGTATTTTCGACTCTCCTTTCCATGAAAATAATAGATGGGTCTTTCCCCACACTGAAAGTATGTTGTAGTTTGCACACTTGACAGATTGCATGATAAAGCAATCTAGCCTAGGGGAAATTCAATCTCGAATCTGTTAATTCATTCAGATCCTGATGATGTGCGTAGTTAACACAAACAATGACCATAAGGACTAGAACTAAGAATGCATTGAGATCCATCCGATAGTGACTATGTTTATCAATCCAATTCAGAGATTGGCTAGATCCAAACACAACTCCGGCCCCCAAAAGCAAGTAGAGAGCTCAAGGGATTGAGAAGAGCGAGCCAAAGTAAATACCACTACTCTTTGGAAAGAAGGTTGAGTTATCCAACAATGTAAGCAACCTATAGAACTTATATCTTGTACAATGTTTGAAACCTTAACATATGCCTTAGTCGAAAGAAGGGTGTGTTAAGTAATTTTTACATAGAATCACTCTTTGATCCGAAGGGGAAGAGCGAATATGCGATGGAAGGTTATCGAGACTATTCCTGCAACGTTGAAAAATGACATCATTGTTTTGTTGGTTGATTTAACATTTTCTTAAATGCTTTTTGCACTAAATTGATTGTTGGGATAAGATTTGGATGATTTTTCCAAGTGTACTAGTGCTTGATGGTAAATGCATGGTAGGGGTCTGTGATGACAAGTTGCCATGGGAAATAAATGAATGTTTTCTTGGAAGATGATATTAGGCTGCTTGCCTTGATTGTGCTTGATTCTTAATGGGATTAATTAAGGAAGGATATATTGCACGGGTGGATCATCTCCAAGATCGCACAGCACTGCTTGATTCACAAGTCGAAGGTCGAGTGTTGAAAAGGCCAAACACAAAAGTTGTGTCATCACTCCTAGGTTGCTTGGGGTCAGTGGAGCTTTGGACACCCCTTGCCTAGACCGGAACAGAGTTGTAGACTACTGTGAGCCCAACGTCAGGGGCATTGGAAGATCCTATTCTAGATATAGGATGGAAATTATGGTGCCATGTGATTTGGATCGCGTACTTCTGTTGGATAGAAGGGATACATAATTTCTCCTATATGGGTAGGAGACAAACAAGTTTAAAAAACTTGTTTGTCAAAAAGGATTGCTTGCACTGTTTTCGTGTCTATGCTATAAGTTATGTGAATGAACCCTGTTCCCTAAAGGCTTAATTAAGGAAGCTAGTTTTAAATGTCACACATAAATGCGATAGGACCTAATTAGAAAACTAAAGCTATCAAGGGAAGTGGGTGGGAGGCTTCTCACAAAGTTACTGGCGTTAGACCTTTAGGTATTATTAGGTTAGAACCCCAAATCATGCCATTTTAGGGGACCAGAATGGGACTATGCCCTATGGGTAGGGAGGTTGAGTGACACATCCCTCTCGTTTTCCATTTTGTTTGAACCAAGTGTGGCATGGGTCTGCTTCGGCTTGGGTATCTCTGCATAAAGTAGGATATCCAAGAGTCGACGCTAGAAGGATGTCATGAGACCTTGTCCACTAGAAACCCAGATTTCAAGTCGATCCTCATGGGTTTGACCGTGAACATTTTGTTGTGAGACAGACTTGGGAGACCCTAGGCAACAAAACCCATAACATTCCATGGAAGTGCCAAGTGATGATGCTTAGATTCGTCTCTCGATGGACCACTAAAAAACATGCTTGGACAACTGATAGGCGAGCACATTACAATTGGTATTAGATAAAAAATTTGTAATAATATGGGATTTATTTATGTATAGGCTATAGACATATCTTAAACAGAATAGCCTACATGGTATGGCTTAATTGTTAGGCACCTTCGGTACCCACGAATGCTGACATGCAAGAGAAGAAACTCCTTCTAAAGCAAATTAAGGCACCCGAGTTTGATGGAGAAGGGATCTGAAGGGATAGACATTGCAGCAGAGGCGGAGATATGGATTGAGTGGATGGATGATTATTTCTCTACTTGGAGAACTGCCTCTACCAATCAAGCAATGATAGCCAAACTTAAGTTAGTTGGCGAGACTCGGATATGCTGGAAGCAATGGTGCAAGGAAAAGGTATTTCTAAAGCCGCTGTCACTTGGGCTCAACTGGAAGGTGTAGTATGGGGATAATACCTTCTGCCAACCTACCAGACTTTGAGGATGAATGAATTATTCAAGCTAAAGCAGCTAGGATTGTTGACCTTGGAAGCTACTACTCAAAGTTTGTAATCCTATTAAAATATGCACTGCCTATGGATATTGTATAGCAAGTATCCAAGTTTTGCCATGGCCCGAACACTCCTCTAAACCATCATCTTGAAGCAATAACAAACTTGCAAGATGCATTACTTCGAGTGACTCCAATCATCCAAGAAATTAAATCGGGCAATTGTAGCAAAGATGATTCCCGAGATCAAGATAAGATATGCCACTTGTGCGGAGAGATAGGGCACATTCGTAGGAGATGTCCCAACCATCAATGTTTTCACTGCAATGAGCTAGGGCATGTCCAAGTAGACTGCCCTGATATGGAGCCTCCAAGGAAATGAAGCTATAGCAGTGCAGTCTTTGGATATATAGAGGAATTAGATCAAGACGAAGACTTAGAACCCAATACACCTCTTTAGGATGATTAGAAATCCTAGAAATTTTATCGACATAAAATACAACTTGTATTAGAATAAACTTTACTGAGTAATATGAGTTGTATCTATTTTGAGCCTAGAACTTGCAATGAATTCCTCTCAAGTTATTTCTTTTCAACTAATATAGATTGGGTCTTACCAGAATGTCGAAGCTTGGAAGTATTCTTTAGTATTACAAGCAAAACCAATTGTCCATGGAGCTCAGTCCCAAACTAAGGAAAGGACAATAGGGTTTCCAAGATAAAGGACCACTTCGATCTGCTAAAAGGATCCTAAGGCAAATTGGTCTAATGAAGAAAATCCTGCCAAGGAAGACCAAAGATCTTGTGACTCCAAGTGATAAAGCTTCACACAGTTTCTATTGCAAGGAGTTAGGTCATTTCAAAAGGGAATGTCCAAAGCACCCTACACCAATGCTTTGAGTGCCACAACATTGGACATAACTACATCAATTGTCCCAACAGAACTCAAAAAGAACTTGAACTTACATGGAGTGAAATTGTACAAGATCCAGTGATTTAGAATATATTAGATACTTATGAAACACTTAGAAGATATCTATGATGTAACTACAATAAACTCTTCTCTTGTAATACAGACTCGGATAAGATATAATACAATAAGTTGTGTTCCAAAATACCACATTCTTATGAGTGATCAGAGTAGCACAACGGATGCATGGTGGGTCCTAACCCACAGGCCTTAAGCCCCATTAATACTTGTCTTCCCCAGTTCTTCCAAGATGAGGGCATCTCGAGTTCTCTAAGGGCAAGAGGATGTAATATCCGCCCGTGTATGAACTACCACCCCCCCTAATTTTTATTAAAAGTAATTCAATTTTTTTAAAATTACCCTCCCTTTGCCCTGCCGTCGATGAACAGGTGGCGGGGGAAGGAGGAAGAAGACAACAGGATGAGGAGGCAATGTGGAGGAAGAAGGGGGCGACAGAGAAGACGATGTAGGTGAGAACGACGATGACATGGAAGAGGAGATAGATGAGGACATGGACAAAGATGGTAAGCTGGAGATGAGGCTCCTCATGATGGTGATAAGTTTGACCGGGGGCACACATGGCCACCTCACTCCCCCCCACTATATGTTTTCCCCCCTATAATTAATACCTCCTTTCCCTTATAAACCCCCCTATTGCTGCTGTCCTAAGTAAGAGGGAGAGAGAGAGGAGAAGAAGAAGAGAAGGAGAAGAAGAAGAGGGGAAGAGAGAGAAGGAGAATAAGAGGAGGAGGAGAAGGAGAAGAACAGGGAGAGAGAGAGAAAGAGGAGAAGAAGAGGAGGAAAAGAAGAAAATAAGAAGAGGGAGAGAGAGAGAGAGAGAGAGAGAGAGAGAGAGGAGAAGAAGAGGAGGAGAAGAAGAAGAAGAGAAGAAGAGGGGGAGAGAGAGAGAGGAGAAGAGGAGGAGGAGAAGAAGAAGAAGAAGAAGAAGAGGGAGAGAGAGAGAGAGAGATGAGAAGAAGAGGAGGAGAAGAAGAAGAGGGAGAGAGAGGGGAGAAGAAGAAGGGAAGGAGAAGAAGAAGAAGAGGGAGAGAGAGAGGAGAAGAAGAAGAGAAGAAGAAGAAGAAGAAGAAGAGGGAGAGAGAGAGAGAAAGAAAGAGGGAGAGAGATTCTTTCTCTTCCCCTCCTTAGAGGGTAGTCACATGCGTGTTTCCTCTTCCTTCTTCCCCGAGTTTATTTCTCTATCCCACAAGCTAGTTTCCTAATTTCTCCCCTCTTCTGCTCAAGAGATTGCTGAAATTCCTGTAGAAATCACATTCTAGCAAGGAACATCAGGAATGGCCCCCAAGCAAAGAGTATCAAGTGTGGGTGGAAATCCCACAACAATGAGCAACAAAGCCTCGAGCAAGGGCATCATTATTGATCCAACTGTAATATCGATCGTAAGTAATGAATTTTCAAATTAACAACAAGCTTGTTTTGATTTCCACATAAGGTACGCTAGATGCCACATGAGAATGGGTCACAGAAAGAGATATGTTTCATCCCAAATATTTGAAAAGATAAAGTTGCAAAGTGCGGGTACCAAGAGAAGTAATTTAGATGTCATGAGACAAACTCACACATAGCATAATAGCATTCCAGGGTATTGTTGACTCTTCTTTTTGTGAAAATAATAGATGGGTCTTTCCACACACTAAAATCATGTTGTAGCTTGCATGCTTGACGGATTGCATGATAAATGAATCTAGCCTAGGGGAAATTCAATCTCAAATCTATTAGTTCATTGGGATCTAGATGATGTACATAGTTAACACAAACAACGACCATAAGGACTAGGACTAAAAACAACAATGTAAGCAACCTATAGAACTTATATCTTGTACAATGTTTGAAACCTTAATATATGCCTTAGTCGAAAGAAGGGTATGTTAAGTAATTTTTACATAGAATCACTCTTTGATCCCAAGGGGGAGAGTGAATATACGATGGAAGGTTATCGTGACTATTCCCGCAATGTTGGAAAATGATATCATTATTTTGTTGGTTGATTTAACATCGTCTTAAATGCTTTTTGCATTGAACTGATTATTGGAATAAGATTTGGATGATTATTCCAAGTACTGGTGCTTGATGGTAAATGCATGGCAGGGGTTTGTGATGACAAGTTGCCATGGGAAATAAAGGAATGTTTCCTTGGAAGATGATATTAGGTTGCTTGCATTGATTCTTAATGGGATTAATTAAGGAAGGATATTTGCTCGGGTGAATCATCTCCAAGATCGCACTGCGGATTACCTGGAGAGGGCACTGCTCGATTCACAGGCCGAAGGTCGAGTGGTGAAAAGGCTAGCCACGGAAGTTGTGTCATCACTCCTAGGTCACTTGGGTGAGCCCAACCTCCGGGGCGTTGGAAGATCCTATTCTAGATATTGGATGGAAATTATGGTGCCAGGTCATTTGGATCATGTACTTCTGTTGGAAAAAAGGGATACATAATTTCTAATGTATGGATAGGAGACAAAGATTAACTGGAAAATAAGTTAACTTATTTGTCAAAAAGTATTGCTTGCATTGTTTTCGTGTCTGTGCTATAAGTTACACGAATGAATGTTGTTTGCTAAAGGCTTAATTAAGGAAGCTAGTTTTAAATTTCACACATAAATGTGATAGGACCTAGTTAGAAAACTAAAGCTATCAAGGGAAGTGGGTGGGCAGAACCCCGTGGGCAAAACCCTGACGGGTCTGTTGTATGGTAGGGTGGTCTTAGAGAACTGGGAGGCTTCTCACAAAGTTTTACCAACGTTTGACCTTTAGGTATTGTTAGGTTAAAACCCTGATTCATATCATTTTAGGGGACCAAATTTGAATTATGCCCTATGGGCAGGGAGGTTGAGCGGCGCATCCCTCTCATTTCCCATTCTCTTTGAACCAAGTGCGACATGGGTCTACTTCATCTTGGGTATCTTTGTGTAAAGTAGGATATCCAAGACCTGACGCTGATACGCGAGCGGTGAACGAGAACTAGCCTCTCTCACAACCCGATAACAAGATGTAAAGGAGTGCCGGTTAAAGTATTTGACCTTGTCGAATGCACTACTCAACTTGGAAAATTTAAATATTTGACGAAACTCACAACCACACAAGACAACCCACAAAGAAAATATCCAAAATTTTGACAACAACCAAATAAATTATATTCTCATACCTTGATAGCCTCGATCTGAACTTCTTCCTTTTCCACAATAGCACGTCCAAAGATCTCTCGCATACGACCCTCCTCTCACATCTCTCACAAGATGACAAGAAGATACAAGGGAAGGGGCCCCTAACTCTCCACTCTCCTCTACTTTTATAGTTTTTTCATCCTCTCTTACGTTGAAGAAGTGTTTGCTTTTCCAAAAAAGCCTTAGGCTTTTTACAAGGTGAAACGTTAACACACTAAGGTTAAAGGCACACTATTTTTTTAAACTTTAAAAGTTTAAGCTTTGTAAAATAGCCTATGAAACTAATAAAAAACTCCATGCTTTTCTTGACGCGTTCTTTTGACTCGTGAGATGGTTCATTTCTTTGGAAACTGAAACTCCGACAGACAAGGTGTCCTCCACTACGGCTACCTTTTCCCCCTTTCTCTCTGTCTCAATTTCTAACGTCCATCTGCTGCTATGTGTAACTGGTATGCTTCTTCTGTTCCTTCTAATTTGTTTCCTTTCTTTGGGCGAGGAATTCTTGGCCCCGCCAATGCAGTGATAGCCTGAAGCTGTGCCACCACATTGCTTGGTGCTGAATGTACATACCATGGGCCTGCCATTGTTTGCTAGAGTCTCAAGACCTATGCTAGTTTCCATTTTGCTAAGAGCGCCAAAACCTACACTGGTTTCTTTGCTGTTGAAACCGATTGAGTCGCCAAGTTAAAGCTGAACTGATTTCTGTGATTCTGCTACGGTGCAGCGGACTCGTCCTTGTGGAGTCTGCTCTGCTATACACTCGGAAATGATCTCGTAACCGAGAGGGTAATATCCTTCCAGCACCATCAGAGACACCGAAGACTTATAATAAGCAGAAAATTTTCCACCACTCCCCCTCCTTCTCTCTCCTGAGCTGGATCCACATCAGAAGATCGAGCAAATGGATGCTCCCGTCTGGCATGCGTATCATAAGTGTCACAAGAGATTCATCATCTATTGATGGCTCCCCTAGAAGAGCTACCTTTTGGCTTTAGTCTGTCTCTTCAGCTCCTCTTCTGCAAGCTGTTTGCATATCTGCTCCTCTTCCCTGCGCTATTCTTCGGCATGTGCATCAGCTTTAGCCTCCTCTTCTCTTGAACGCCTAGCTCCTTCTTCAAGCTGTGCTCTTAACTCTTTCTCTCTATCTGCTTCCAAAGATGCCAGATACTCATCATCATGCTGCTCACGAAGTCGACGTTGAGCTATAACATTAGGAGATGGTGGCTGGGGGTGGGCCTGCTATAGTTGCGACCTCCTAAATCTTCTGCTGGAAGTGTCTCTGAGCCTCCATGTACAAATGGATAGCGAAATCTCAAAGCACTATTTTGTGGAATTGAACCAAACATGGTTGCTTCAAGCATCACTACTTCCTCTTTCTCCTCAGTTGTTAGTCCTCCCCACTCATCACGATGTAAAGTATCACCATTAAAAAAAGATGCTCCCTAGCTGCAGCAACTACCTTCCATTCATCAACTTTGCCCCTGCAAAGTGGACATACCAAACCCTTCACATCATCTTTCTCTTTAGATGAATGAATCCTGGAATGATCTAATGTATGTGGCTCATAGATATCAACAGGAACCAGTCTGTGATCATAATATTGTGCTCCTCCAGGTCCTGCTCTAGTAGAGCCTTGTCCTGTTATTTGATTACTTCGTGAGTTCAACCCCCTCCTATGCAGGTTATCCAAAGCATACTCTCTGAACTCACAATTTTTCAATACTCCTGAATGGTCTTTCCAAGATTGATCCAAACAGTTTGAGTGTCAATAACTAGTATTGCATATGTATGGGCAACACCCTTTATCATGCGAGGAGCATATCAAAAGAACAACATTGTGAGGGCGGTCCATGAATATAGGGCATTTTGCATCCTCCCAATCCTTCATAAAACTGCAATAAATCTACGCTCCATGAAATGCTCACTGTTTAATAAAGCATCAAAGGTATTAGGAAGCTTTGTTCTGTAAATCCCATCCACGAGAGATTGATTGAACTTAGGCTTTGGGTCGCCCTTCAAGGTAACATACCAATTCTCTAGAGCTATCCTAGTGAGCCGGTCCCTTTGAATCTCTGAGAGGGTAATGGTTTTTTCCCGTTCCCAAAATTCCTATTTAAACCTGAGCAACTGCATCCTTCTGAATGCTAGGAGCGAAACCATTCTTGGAATTTTATTTTCATGCAATGTGCCCTAGCAGAAATATGATTTGGAAGGAACTTCGTGCTCAACCATACATGATTTCATAAAAAAATCCAATTGATCTATGATATGCAATTAATCAATCCATGCTACACACAAAAATAATGTATGCATTGAAGAATCGTGCCTAGCCTATCTAGATGTGATCGTGCATCATGCAAAATGCAAACAAAATTCCTTATTAATTTAAAATTTCTTATCCTCACCTCTCAACTCTCATAAGAAGATATTATATACTCCGCTCCACCCGCCTATAATCTCACATCACTCTAGAAAATGGTGGTCCTCAAGATGTTGACCAAATATGAACAACCCTTCTCACAATTGATGGCATCCTTCAAGACCCTCGAACTCTCCCAACCACCTTACCCTCTCAACCAGAGGTTCCTAACTTTGTGATGAACATCCCAAATGGTGCGTGCAAGAAACGTACGTGCTCAATGACAGGTGCTCTCTCATGTGCGCGTGCATCTAAGATTTACTGCATATAGTTGCAGCGGACCTCATGCCGTTCTAATGCTCAATGATGGTGCAAAATGTGCTTAATCCCAACCCATGGCATGGAAATATTTGATAAGGATAGGAGACGACCCCCGAGTGCAGTGCATCAATAAGTGCAACGTGAAGTGCTCGTGAACCCATAATCCTTGTGATGTGCAAGAGTCTTGACAAGAAAACATACCTTATTCCTCAATGTTCAGCAACTATTGACAAACACAAGCTTCATACTGTTCAAAAAAATACCAAGCTCGACCAAGGCTATCAAGTTTCACACTCAACAAATCAAACAAAATGATAGAAACAAATCCTAAGCTAAACAAACATAAGAAATCAACTACGAAAAAACAAAACAAACTGTTGCGCAACAACTAAACTAGCAAAAATCAAATCTAACTACAATTTGACTAGGGGATTTCAGTTTTCAGAAAAATGCTTGACAATGCTAAAAGGATGTTAGGAGACCTTGTCCATTAGAAACCCAGATTTCAGGTCGACCCTAGTGGGTTCGGTCGTGAACATTTCATTGTGAGGCAGACTTAGGAGACCCTAAGTGAAAAAACCCGTAACATTCCGTGGGAGTGTTAGGTGGTGACGCTTAGATTCTTCTCTTGATGGACTGCTAAAAAACGTGCTTGGACAATCGATAGTGTAATGTGCCCACTCGTCCACTTGTGGGACACGTTTTAACAGCCCATTGGGAAGAGAGTCTAGAAAGCACCGCTTAGCACTCACAAGGAATGTCACAGGGTTTGTGATCTAGGTTTTCCTGAGTCTGCCTCGAGCAAAAGTATCTGGCCGTTTCCACTTAGGACAGACCTGAAGTTACTGTTTCTTCCCTATCAGGTCTCTAGGAAGTAGCTAGCGTCGAGCTCCGAATGAACCAATTTGCATAAGAACAACAGAGTCAAAGCGGATTCATGCTGCACTTGGTTCATGGAGAATGGGAAACGAGAGGGATGCGAAGCTCAACCTCTCTACCCGTAAGGCATAGTTCCATTCCGTTCCCCTAAAACAACATAAATCGGGATTCTAACTCTACTGACCCTAGGGTCTTCAGAGTATCGTTTTCACATCTTTTGAGAAAAGTTCCCAGCTAACCGAGACCACCCTTCCATAGGACGAACCCAAGTCACGTCCACTGTACTTTCCTCGGTTTGCTTAGTTATCTAATTACCTACGACATTATGTTTGACATGTAAAGGTAGCTTCCTTAATTAATTAATTTAAACACAGGCCCCTTCATATAACTTAGGCACTGACACAAAAACAATGTCAAGCATGTTCCTTTTTCAAATATGTGATCTTTATTTATCATAGTCCCGGAATACATCAAGTATCATGCCCGAAGGCTAGCCCAGCAATCAACAGGATTACTGCTCCAAGTTCTGCCCGTAGACTAGTACACGGGCCTCGATATCCCATCTCGAGTCACGTCAGCCTCTTGTGTGGGATCTGGAGGCAAGGGATTTATAGCCAGAGCCTCCTCTAACACCCAAGCATCCTCCCACTCCAAGCAGCACCCAGGGAGAGACCTCTTGCCGGCGAGTTAGATCCATATACCCAGCGCGGCTAACAACCCCCTTGGATAGGGCCAGGCAGATAGTCGGAGGTAACTGAACCTGCCTCTCCCTCCAGCTTTTAACCTGAATCATTAAGTGTTTTGCCTTGAACTAGTTCCTTGATCAAAAAAGTTCAAATAGTGTACCTAAGTGTATAATCACGATCATTTTAGAGGTCGTTTGTATGACCAACTGCTAAGGTGTGATTCCTTCTTCTCGAATGCTCCCAACATTCGATCCTGGATCGTTCGCGACTTGGAGAGATCCCAAGGGCTTGGCAAGCTAGGTTTCTTGTTTCCCTTTATCTTCGAGTTAGGGTTTGTACCCTACCAACCCTATTTGTCCTTACCTTAGGTCTCCTTGTAAAGTAGATCATGGTTCTGTTTAGAACAGTTCCTACTCTATCCTAAAGTATAATCTTCTTAAGCCCTCTTAATAATGCTCATAGGCGCTTAAGCTTTTACCTATCCAGTCAACCAAGGACTTTGATATGGGATTCATGGATCTCAATTCCATTTGGTAAATTACAAACAATGTTGAATTTTCCCAACAACTTTAATGCACGTGACGTAATGCCATGCCTTCATTTCAATGCTTACAATTTTGATATAATCCATGCATTATTTTATGCCACATATGCGAAGGTACTTCTATGCATGCAATCTTAACATTATCCTCTAAGTAATTATTATTTACACGATCTATAACCTTCTTAGATGATCTAACTTGATGTGATCATTGTATGAGTCTAGCTGCACTTTAACCTTTTCTACAGATTATTACATGTACCTTAGAATCCATCTTGCGATATGGACATGCACTTTGTTTCTTTCAATGTCTTCTGAAATGCATTTTAAGCAAGAACTTGTGCAAGGAGTAATGCACTTTGTGCAAGAATTTTTGGTAATTTACGATGCAGCTTCTAATCAATTTCACCTATTACGATGTTATCCTACAACGGAGATTATCTTGTTCGCTACATACATCATAACTATGTTCATACCTAGGGAATTATCAAACACGCAATTAATGTGATGCATGTGAATATGATTCTTCACCGTGATGATTACAACCTACGATTTAATAATAGAGCAACCTAGGTTTGGAGTGATGTCGTGATTTTAGTGGTATTGATGCCTGATGAACCGTTCGTGGTTGCGATGCCACCTTGTTTCGAACCTCCATCCACGCTTGCAGGGTTTCTGGCCATCTTTGTGGGACTACGCTTTGGGGCCATACTTGAAGACGCATGTATGAGTGATAGAGTTCTTGCACTCTCCTATGCAAGATCCTTGCCGCCTCTCCTTGAGTGGAGGAAGAGGTAATGAAGGGGAGGGGTGTATTTTCGACAATTCTTCTTCTTCTTCTTCTTCTCCTCTCTCTCTCTCGTCTTCTTCCTCTCTTCTTCTCCTCTCTCTCTCTCTCTCTTCTTCTTCTTCTTCTCTTCTCCTCTCTCTCTCTCTTCCTCTTCTTCTTCTTCTTCTTCTTCTTCTTCTTCTTCTTCATCTTCATCTTCTTCTCCTCTCTCTCTCTCTCTTCTTCTTCTTCTTCTTCTTCTTCTTCTTCTTCTTCTTCTTCTTCTTCTTCTCTTCTTCTCCTCTCTCTCCCCCTTCTTCTTCTTCTTCTTCTTCTTCTTCTTCTCTTCTTCTCTTCTTCTCCCTCTCTCTCTCTCACTCTCTTCTTCTTCTTCACGATGAACACGAGGGGGGGGGGTGTTCCTGATCAAGGCCAGGGGGCGTGATGATGCATGCCAAGGAGGGGGCTGCATTCGAGGAGGGGGAGAGAGGGCGCTGTCTAGACGGAGGGGGCATCTTGTAGTCTAACGACCGCCAGGGGGAGGGTGCTGCCTTTCGACGAGGAGGGGAGGGCTTCCTTATAAGTTGGGGGGGAGGTGGTAAGGGGGGGAGACGGCTGTTCACAGCTGCCACCCTCCACCTGGGGGGGCTGCATGCCCCCCCTCTCTTCCTTAACTCACACACACACTCTCTCTCCCTGCCATGCAGGCGGCAGGGGGAGAGAGAGGGAGGGTAAAAAAATTTAAGTTAAATTTAAAAAAATTAAGAGGGGGGTTCTCATGGGGGGGGAAAGGCACGAGGGGAATATTACATATAAGCGGCATGTTACAACTATAAACTTGAGTTTTGATGGTACTCAAACCTTCTCTAGTGTTAGAGTGTCTGATTCCATCAATCAATGCATTCAAAAGTCTGTTTGAAGCTCATGAATTTCATGGACAACATGCTATCCTATTTTTCCCTATTTTGGCAGCAAAGATACTTTAGAGATTACTCCTAAAACCCTCATTCAAGCCCTTTTCTTCATAAGCTTTGACAGATTCTCCTTCTACCTTGTCTTGGGAGCCTCCTTTTGAGCACAAGAAGCATATATTTCTCCTTCCTAACCTCTCCATTTTTTTCTCAAGAAGGCTAGCTTCACAGAAAAGTCCTACTTTTCTCATTCATTCCCCTTGAATGTTCACTATATTTGGACACTTTGCCCTTGTCCCATGAGCAATGGACATTATCTTAGGCACTCACTTATTCGTAACACTTTTGGTCCTAACCATTTACAACCTTTGCAAAGTATATGGTCATCGAGTTGACATGTGTATATCATATGTAAACTCCATCTTGCACTTAGTAAGTCTTTGGTGCATCCCAAACTATCACTCAGACTCACATATAGCCTTAAAGGAATAATCAACTTTATTTTTCCCTACCAAACGTTGGCCATGACACACAGATGAAATCATATTATTTCTATATAATCTGTAAGTTTTTACTAAATGAGCATGTTGTGTCATGACAATAGGATACTTTAGAGTCTGATAAAGCAAGGGAGTATCTAGGCTAGGAGAGAAGAGGACAATCCAAATATTATCTCTCTCTCTCTCTCTCTATCTCTCTCTCTATCTTTTTCTCTATTCCCCTCTCCGCCCACTATCTCTTCTCTATTCTCTCTCCTTGTCTAACTTCCTCTCTTCACACACACACACACACACACACACACACACACACACACACACACACACACACACACACACACACACACACACACACACACACACACACACCCCTCTAACTCATCTATCCCTATCTCTCCCTTTATCTCTCACTATCCCTTTCTCTCTTCTCTCTATCTCTCTCAAATCATCATTTTTCTAACTCTATGCATGTGTTCTCAATATAACAACGTATATTTCAAGCCTTAGAGGCTAGGGCTCATATAGCATTTGCCTCTCTCCCCTTGTTTAGAGACCTTTTGTCAGTTCACATGCAAGTTTTTCTCTGTCAATCGATCCTTGTGCAAGCTTTTTGAAATTGTGGACAATGGCACATCTGTTGCAAGTGTGATGATGAGGAAGATGATGGGGATGAGGATTGTAATGCTTGTTGACGAATTTGATGATGATCAAAGGGGAGGAAGATCGGATGGTGCAATTTGATTAACCTTTTATTAAGGTTATTACATGTACTTTAGCACTACTCTAGCACCATACATATTAACACCCCCTTGGTGGTAGCTTACTCTCCAAATAAATGCACCTAAGGATATAAGTTCCCCACCTTAATGCTAGCAATGTTTTTTAGGTCATGTAGTGTCAAAAAAGAGTGTAAACAATATAATGACTTAAAAAAGAGTTTCATTGCATTGTTTGGATTATAATAATTCTTGTATATAATTGGCTTTTTTATTCTAGTAGTCCTTCTCAATGTGTTGGAGTTGCAAATTTTGCATATGGGTCTACTCTTTGTTCCAATAGTCTTGATCCTTGTGTCCATCTTTTGCACATGTCCTACAAACTATCTTTGAGATCCTTTGATATAGAGTGTAGACATGGTGGGAACCAATAAAGTTTCTTGGGTGGATTGTGGAAGGGGAGGTCACATACGTGTAGCTTGCGCTAGAGTCACCTTATGATGCTAAATATAATATGTTGAAAACTTGAGAAAATACCTAGTTAGGAATCTCACTTATGATAGAAATGGTCATCTTGAGACTTTTTCTTATGTATTGTAGAACAAATTCATGGGGAATGTCATTGTGCATAGTCTGACATGTTAAGACGTATGGTGCTAGAGGCAATGCTAAAGGCACATGTAATGCATGACAAAGTGTTGAATCCCATAAACAAAGAGAGGAGAGTGTGTCATAGCTACAACTATCAATCAATCAAGTCTCTTTCATGGCATTATGATCCTTCACTTTTTCTTCTTCTTTCCTCCATAGTCTATATACTCAAGCCGTGTTTTATAACATAGTATCAAGGCATCAGATGCTTGTGACATAGAGAAGCATCCATAATTGCACATGAGGTGGAAGAAGCTCAAGCATTAGAGGTGTTATCCAAGAATCTTGTGTTATGAAAATTGAAGGTTTGAGAGAAGATCGTCAACCTTGAGGTATAATTCTTCATTGTGTCCATTATCATTTAAGTCAATTCTTTGAAGGCTTTTCATTATCAAGAAGAATATAAACGGAAGCTATTGGAAATATTTCACAAACTCTATTCTTTAGAGATTTTTGTTATCTACAACTTGCAAAGGGGTCAACTTAAGGGTTTGTAACGTGTCCACTTGTCCACTTGTAGGACGCGTCTTAGCAGCCCATCGGGAAGAGAGTCCAGAAAGCACCACCCAGCACTCCCACGGAATGTCATGTGGTTTGCGATCTAAGTCTTTCCAAGTCTGCCACGAAGTGGAAGCATTCCGGCCGTTCCCACTTAGGACCGACCTGAATCAGGGTTTTCCTAATGGTCAAGTTCCTAGAAGGTAACTAGCGTCGAACCCCAGACGAACTACTTTACACAGAAACATCAGGGTCGAAGCGAATTAACCTGCACTTGGTTCAAGGAGAATGGGAAACGAGAGGGATGCGAAGCTCAACCTCTCTGCTCGTAAGGCATAGTCCCATTTTGTTCCCCTAAAACAATATAAATCAGGACTCTAGCTTTCTAGATTCTAGGTCATCGTTACCTTGCTGTCAATTCATTTGAGAAAAGTTCCCGGCCAACTGGGACCACCCTTCCGTAGGACAGACCCAGGGTCACATCCACCGCACTTTCCTCAGGTTGCTTTAGTTCTCTAATTACCTACCACATTTAGTTTGACAAGCAAAAACAGCTTCCTTAATTAACCAATTAATCACCGGTTCCTTCACGTGACTTAAGCACTGACATAGAAAAACAATGTCAAGCAAGTTCCTTTTCAACATTTGATCTTTATTAATCTGTCTTTGGAATAATTTATATAATCTAGCCCGAAGGCTATTCCATAATCCTCCCAAAGCCAATTCCAGCAATCTTCAAGGATCGCTATTCCAAGTTTCCGCCCGTAGACTAGTATGTGGGCCTCGAGATCCAATCTCGAGTCATGTGCCGTGGCCTCTTGTGCAGGACCTGGAGGCAAGGGGTTTATGGCCAGAGCCCCCCCTTGCACCCAAGTGCCCTCCTGCTCCAAGTAGCACCCACAGAGAGACCTCACGCGGCGGGTTCAAATCCACGTACCTGGCGCGGCTAACAACCCCCTTGGATAGGGTCAGGCAGACAGTCGGGGGTAACTGATGCTACCTCTCCCTCCAAGCCTTCAACCTGAAGCATTAATTATTTTTCCAGCTTTAGTTCCTAGAGCAAAGAAGTACAAATAGTGCTCCTAAGTGTACAAACACAAGCATTCCAGTGGTCATTTGTACAAACAACTGCTAAGGTGTGAATCCTTCTCTCCGAATATATCCAGCATTTGATCTAAGATCAATTGCGACTTGGCAAGATCCCCAAGGGTTTCCTAAGCTGTCTTGCTAATTTACCCTCTTTTCTTGGGTTAGGGTTTATACCCTATTAACCCAAATTGACAAACACCTTAGGTTCCTTATATTAAGGTCAATAAATCTTGGACAAGCTCATTGTCCTTACTTGATTGGTCAATTGCTTGCTAGGAAATTCATAACTCCCCTAACTTGGCAAATCAACCCAAGGAAGGGTGATGTAGCAGGATGTTTGTTCATCCTCTTAGAACTCGCCAACCTTGTTCTAAGGAGTGGCAAATCTATTTTGTGTTTTAGTCACAAAATCATGCGACGTTGCAACTTGTTGCATGAGACAAGTGTCGCACCTAACTTGTGGGTTTATTTCTCCCATCACACGGTATTCCTTGGTCAAGAATACTTTGGTCAAGATGTAGGGTTTGGGATGTCCTCTTGACCCAACCAACCCTACTAGGCCGACAACGTTTGGCCCTAGGGTTTCTAAATTCAAACGGAAGTCTAGTATTTGGTCAATAGATCCTGAGGGTAAAAACCCTAGATCGTTCTTGCATGGGCGTTTAACTAACCCTAACATTCCATGAATGTGGGTAGGACCTTTGAGGTCGGAAATATTAAGTCGGTTTCCCGAGTGCGATATTAGGTAGAATTTTATCGTAGCTTAGCTCTACTTAGCGTATTGAGGTGATCATCATTTGAGTTACACCATTACAAGAAATTTATCTAATTGATCCAATTATCTTGCGACAAGAGGTGATCTTTCCTTAGAGATGCAAACACTTTTCCTAAAAGATGTAAATAATTGCAAGATATAACATTCCATGCAAATATGTGATTCATAGACTTTTTCCTTCTATGCAGCTATACAATGATCGTTACTTTTCCTTGCCTAAACTAGAATGATTGACAATTCAGAGCTAACTCGTATAAACCCTACGTTGATTTACATCAAGAACTATGCTTATAAACCCTTCGTTTAATGCATTGAATTCAAGCTTTAATATGAAAATGCATCCTTTCCTAAATACAAACTTCGATAAAAGAACTCCATGCATGAGCGAATGCCATGAGACCATTAATGATTTAATTCATCCTTCAACACTTAGCTCAACCTAGGATGTAATTATCATCGCATGCAATTTGCATGGTACATAAATCCCTTTCATGCATTGCAACTACTTGGACAACATTTAATGAACGTCAACGATTATCTCCTACGAATCACAACTAGGAAATTATTACCTAAGTGCATTATGCGCTGTTCTTTTTCACGAGGAAATCAAGGATGCATTTAGACAAATCCACTTTTAACTTATGCAATATGTGTTCAGGATTGCAACTTGGAAGTGCAAGCAATTTCAAATGTACGACATGCAACTAAATCTTGTAAATCGGGCGAGCAATTAAAATTTCCAAATGTAATTAAACTTGCCTACAAGAATTGGACATGCTTAGTGCATTCTTTTCATGCGGAATCAATCTTTAAGAACTTGGGCATTGAGGTTTGGGGTGTTGCCCACATGCGAACTTGGAGTGGAAGCTCCCGCGTGTGCACCTCACATCTTTTGCTTAGGAGCCATTATGCAGTGAATTTCATCGCAGCAACTCCCCCTTGGATTACTCGCGTGTTTTGAAGTCTCCGAGTCCATGATCTCCCTCTCCCGTGCAGGACACGGCCTTGCGGTTGCGGGTTTAAAGCACCCTTGGAAGGCACGGGTGAATAGGGGCTATGGGAAGCTTTTATAAAAGCTTCCAAAGAAGCTTCCAAACTCCTGTCATAGGAAATGTGACGTGGAGAGAGAAAGTGGATGATGGAGAGGATGATGGGGAGGACGATGACGATGATGATGAGGATGGTGATGAGATGGTAGCGGGCTAGCGCGGCGGCAGCAGGTGGCATGAAGGCGGATGGTGGCGGCCTGATTCCACAGGCGGGTAGCACGGTGACTTTTCTCCCTTTCCCTCCCCTCAAGCTCGGGGAGGGGGTTGTCTTACAGGACTAAGGGGGGGAAGATAGCCACACACGTGGCTAGCAGCATGTTCCCCTCCCCATGCTCCTCCTCCACTTGACTCAAGCACCTCTCACACTCCCTCTCCCCCTCCATGCATCGGCTGAGAGGGAGGGGTTTATTAAAAAAAAATTCCACAATTTTAACCATTATCCCCTTTTTTCCAGGTGTTCCCGTGCGGGCTTGTGGTCTTCAAGCCATGGCCTCTTATGCACGACACGGAGCTGGGTTTTTGCTAGTGCATGCGGAGTAAGCACTTAGCCAAAGGTCTTTTGTTGTGGGGAGATTATTTTAAACTGATTTTTGCGTAGGGTGTGCAGGGTCTAAAATCATTAATATTTCGTGCAGAAATATTACATTTTCTCCCCCTTAGAGGAATCGAGATGTCCTCATCTCGAGAAGATCTGGGGGTGTTCTTGGTTGAGAGTACTTTCATCCATCCAAGTGGCATCCTCTTCGAGATAATCTTTCCACTGGACGAGGTATTCTCTCAAGGTCTTGGATCTCAAATGCCTCTCCCTAACATCTAAGATCCTCTTAGGCCGTAGCTCAAGGACTCCTTGGCTAGGCATTACAACTTGTTGATCATCAAGCACGTGACTAGGGTTAGGTATATACTTTTTCAGTAGGCTGATATGAAATACATTATGAAATTTTAGGTTCTCAGGGAGTTGAAGTCTGTAAGCATTAGGCCCTAGGCACTTGAGAATCTTGTAGGGTACACAATACCTTGGACTTAGCTTTTTGGATTCACCCAAGGATAGGGAACTCTTCTTTGGGCATACGCGAATGAAGATCATATCACCTTCAATGAAGGATCTGTCTTGTCGTTTCAAGTCCGTGTAAGCCTTCTGTCTGTCCATGGCAGCTTGGATGTCCTATCTTATTGACTTGATTTGGTCATCCATGTCTTCCAGCATCTGCTTTGAAGCTTCAACCCTCAAGGTTGGATCCGAGAAGTTTAAAGGACTACGATAATCATGCCCATACAATGCTTGAAAAGGGGGCATCTAGATACTTTTTTGGTAAGAAGCATTGTAGGCAAACTCAACCAGTGGAAAATATTAAATCCACTTTTTGGGTTCGCTACAACAATGTGCCCTAAGCATATCCTCAATGACTTGGTTGACTCGTTCTGTTTGACCATCAGTTTGGGGATGATAAGCTCTACTGAAACAAAGTTGAGTTCCAATGGCCTCGAAGATAGCCCTCCAGAAGTGTGATGTGAAGAGAGAGTCATGATCACTAATAATTCTTCTAGGTAACCCATGTAATTTGAATATTTCCTTGATGAATAACCTTGCAATGTCTGAGGCTTTATAGTTTGTCTTAACAGGAATAAGATGTGCAACCTTGGTGAGCATATCCACTACGACCATAATGGAGTTGTATCCTCCCTGAAGTTGGGGCAGGCCAACAAAAAA
Source organism: Lygodium microphyllum (assembly GCF_053477565.2). Classification (NCBI taxonomy): domain Eukaryota; kingdom Viridiplantae; phylum Streptophyta; class Polypodiopsida; order Schizaeales; family Lygodiaceae; genus Lygodium; species Lygodium microphyllum. Next base: position 120,395,338 of record NC_141150.1, on the reverse strand, counting down.
ATCCATACTAATGAATTCCCATTTCATTTGGGGAATGTCAAGTGGTTGCAATTTCCCTGGCATTTTGACATGTTCGGCCTTAATGCATTGACAAGACAAACATTTCGTGGCATATTTGAGAATGTCACCTTTGAGCCTCTCCCAATAATAGCTCTTCCTGACTGCATTAAGGTTCTTGGCATAGGCAAGATGTCCTGAAAAAAGGGAGTCATGGGCTTCCCAAAGTATCTTCTGCTTAAGTGATTGACTTGCCAGTATATATAATCTTGTTCTATAATAGACAAGCCCATTATTGATAGAGAATTCTTGATACTTTGTTTGTAGCTTCGGGTCTTGATCCTTGATGGGGATCTCCCTTAGCATCTTCTGATAGGTTGGATCATGGCATGCCTCTTCTTTAGCTAGCTCAAGAATTGGATTGTTTGGCATGGATACCTTTGTGGCTAGAGATCTTGCAATTGATGGATCTTGCAAAATCAGAGAATTTAGAAATGTCTTGCAAAACGGAGTGCATCGGCAACTACATTCCCCTTTCCAGGCCGGTATTTGATTTCAAAATCATATTCCTCCAGCACTTCAATCCATCGATGTTGCCTCATATTGAGCTCATTATGGGTAAAGATCCATTTAAGACTTTTATGATCCATCACTAGGGTAAACTTGTTACCCAGCAAGTAGTGTCTCCAAAGCTTGAGAGCATGGATGACAGCCAACAGCTCTAGATCGTGGGTAGCATAATTCCTTTCATGGCTCTTCAGTTTCCTTGAAGAGTATGCTACAGGATGACCTTCTTGCATAAGCACACATCCTAAGGCAAGTGTTTTAGCATCAGTTATCACTTCAAACTCCTTACTAAGATCTGGAAGTTTCAAGATCAGTGCTGATACCAAGCTTTGCTTTAGTTTGTCAAAACTGGACTATTTAGCCGGTGACCATACAATTGATACTTGCTTCTTTAGTAGATCAGTCATAGCGGTGCTGCAATCAAAGCATAGTTTTTGATAAAGACCCTGTACCATCCTGTCAATCCAAGAAAACTATGTATTTCTTTGACAGTTGTTAGTGTTGGCCACTCCAGAACGCCTCTGACCTTGGCCGAATCCACTGAAATTCCTTCTGCTGATACGATGAATCCCAGATATTCAATTTGTCACTTGAAAAATACACACTTCTTCTTCTTGGCATAAAGCTTGTGTGCCCTCATTGTTTCAAGGACAATGCGAAGTTGGGGTTCATGATCTTCTTCCTATTTGGAGTAGACTAGGGTATCGTCAAAGAATACGAGTACAAAGTCATCAAGATAGGGCCTAAAGATATCCTGCATTAACCTGTTGAAGGTAGTAGGAGTATTTGTCAGCCCCCAAACGACATGACCAGGAACTCAAAGTGTCCATATCTTGTGCTGAATGCTATCTTTGGGATATCTTCTTCCTTGATCCTTATTTGATAATATCCAGACTTGAGATCAATCTTAGAGAATATCTTTGCACCTTGAAGACGGTCAAGAAGTTCATCTATTCTTTTGATTGGGTACTTGTTCTTAATGGTTGATTGATTTAACCCTCTGTAGTCAATGCATAGCCGAAGCATTCCATCTTTCTTCTTATGGAATAGCACTGGAGCTCCCCATGGTGAACTGCTAGGACGGATGTAGCCTTGGTCTAACAATTACTTGAGTTGCTCCTTCAGCTCAATCGCTTCCGGGATGGACATCCTATATAATCTCTTTGCGATTGGTGCAGCTCCTAGTGCTAGCTTGATTTTGTGATCAACTTGGAGGAAGTTCTATCAGCTCTTTGCGTCTGCGTACTCCTTTAGCCATGAAGGTTCTCCCCTAGACTCCTGATTCTGGTCTAGCTTATTTAGCTTAATCAAATAGACAAGTAGTCCCTTTCTAACTCCCTTTATTATCCGAGATGCTTTGGCCAGTTGAATTTTTGGCTTCCCAGCCTCTCCTTGAGTTGTGACCAATTCCCCTCTAGAATTTCGGAAGGAGACTTGGCCCTTTCCACAGTGAATGTGGGCATCATTAGGTTTAAGCCAATCCATTCTGAGCAAATAGTCGTGGACACCTAGGTTCGTAACCCTGAATCTAACCGAAGTCGACTTTCCACCCAGTAGGAATTCCACCTTAGCACTTTGCCTGGTACAAGTGACCTCACGACCATTTGCTAATTTCACAAGTAAGGTAGGTGCATCTTTTGTGGCTATTCCTAATCTTTTTGCACAGATTGGTGAAATGAAGGAATGTGTACTGCCACAATCAATCAAGGTTTTGAAGCTTTTACCTTGATAATCCGATGGAGTTTGAATCACCGAGAATTGGCGATTTGGGCCTTTCTTGTGAAGAGCGGCGTGAACTGTTGCCCTTTCAAAGTCGGCTTCCATGGTTGGGTCTTCTTCATCGCATAGCTCCCTATTGGCAACACTAGCGGTTCTCCCTCTAGCCCTGGCAGTGGCTCCTTGTCCATGGGCAGCTCCTTGGAATGGCCCTTGACGTTGTCCTTTGTTAAGCTTGGGACACTGGTTTTTAAAGTGAGTGGGCTTGCTTCTCCTGAATTACGGCCACACTTGGTGTAGGGGTCGACTAGGAATCTGCACTTGAGGTTGTGCATGGGCAATAAGATTCTTTACATTAAAACTTGCTAAGCATTTCTCACATTACATTACATACCCAATTCAGCTTTTAGCCAAGTGACCTAATCACTTAACTCCGTACCAACACTTATAGCCAAGATAGTCATTGATAAAAAAGTCTATTTCATTCATATAGGCATAGCCCTTTCAAGTACAATTATTTTTGGGAAGATGGAACAAGCTGATTGGCACATCAATTTGGGGAGAATAAGATCGTGTTACATTCAGCTATACGGGAATTGAGTAATAATATGGATTGGGGTCATGGATTTTCAGGAATCGATAGGTCATAGAAAGATTAGGGTATCCCTTCCTTTGATACCCGTTCTTCCCATAACGTCTCAATACCTTGATTCTGTCGGTAGGGATTATTCGAGTCACTTTCTTGTACACATACATGTTCTGCTTGACCTTTCGACCGCCGACATGTAGGGTTGCGTTTGCATGAGCCTCGACAAAGATGAACAGCTTCACGATCTTTAAGTCCTCCATCCACTTGATTCTCTTCAAGTTGGTCCGAAGGTACCCAAGTCGGTGGGCAGCTATGTAATAAATTCCTGAATCACCCATCCAACTTCATTCCACATACAGAGGTGAAGGATTGTAGATGTGGTCTAGGATATTCATCATATCTAGCCTTCGTCAATAATCCAAAGCATGCATCGCAGTCATAAACATAACCTAGAACACCAAAAATTTGTTCCATGCTTCATGAATCTGCAGGCCAGCATCGATAAGTAAGTAAGGAGATGTTTTTTAACAGCAACATTTGCTCTACTTCCCCTCATTAAGTTTTCTTGTAAATATTAGATCCTCGTTGGTTCACTCTGATACCAACTATAAAGTGTCCACCTGTCCACTTGTAGGACACATCTTAGTAGCCTATCGGAAAGAGAGTCCAGAAAGCGCCGCCTGGCACTCCCACGGAATGTCACGGGGTTTGCGATCTAGGTCTTCTTGAGTCTGCCACGAAGCGAAAGCATTCTGACCGTTCCCACTTAGGACCGACCTGAATTAGGGTTTTCCTAATGGTCAAGTTGCTAGAAGGTAACTGGCGTCGACGAACTACTTTACATAGAAACATTAGGGTCGAAGAGGATTTATACTGCACTTGGTTCAAGGAGAATGGGAAATGAGAAGGATGCGAAGCTCGACCTCTCTGCCCGTAAGTCATAGTCCCATTCCGTTCCCCTAAAATAATATAAATCAGGACTCTAGCTTTCTAGATTCTAGGTCGTCGTTACCTTGCTGTCATTTGCGAAAAGTTCCCAGCCAACCGGGACCACCCTTCCGTAGAACGGACCCATGGTCACATCCACTGCACTTTCCTCAGGTTGCTTTACTTGTCTAATTACCTACCACATTTAGTTTGACAAGCAAAAACAACTTTCTTAATTAACCAATTAATCACCGGTTCCTTCACGTAACTTAAGCACTGACATAGAAAAACAATGTCAAGAAAGTTACTTTTGAACATTTGATATTTATTTATGTCTTTGGAATACATCATATAATCCAGCCCGAAGGCTATTCCATAATATGCCCAAAGACAATTCCAACAATCCTTAGGGATCGCTATTCCAAGTTTCTGCCCGCAGACTAGTATGCGGGCCTCGAGATCCAATCTCGAGTCAGGTCGGCCTCTTGTGCAAGACCCAAAGGCAAGGGATTTATGGCCAGAGCCCCCCTGGCACCCAAGTGCCCTCCTGCTCCAAGTAGCACCCACGGAGAGACCTCTCGTGGTGGGTTTGGTCCACATACCCGGCGCGGTTAACAACCCCCTTGGATAGGGTCAGGTAGACAGTTGGGGGTAACTGATGCTGCCTCTCCCTCCAGGCCTTCAAACTGAAGCATTAATTATTTTTCCAGCTTTAGTTCCTTGAGCAAAGAAGTATAAACAGTGCTCCTAAGTGTACAAACACAAGCATTCCAGTTGTCATTTGTATGGCCAACTACTAAGGTGTGAATCCTTCTCTCCGAATACATCTAGCATTCGATCCAGGATCAATTGCGACTTGGCAAGATCCCCAAGGGTTTCGTAAGCTGTGTTGCTAGTTTGCCCTCTTTCCTTGGGTTAGGGTTTATACCTTGTTAACCCAAATTGACAAACACCTTAGGTTCCTTATATTAAGGTCAATAAATCTTGGACAAGCTCATTGTCCTTACTTGATCGGTCAATTGCTTACTAGGCAATTCATAACTCCCCTAACTTGGTAAATCAGCCCAAGGAAGGGTGATGTAGCAAGATGTCTGTTCATCCTCTTAGAACTCGCCAACCTTGTTCTAAGGAATGGCAAATATATTTTGTGTTTTAGTCACAAAATCATGCGACATTGCAACTTGTTGCACGAGATAAGTGTTGCACCTAACTTGTGGGTTTATTTCTCCCATCACACGATATTCCTTGGTCAAGAATACTTTGGTCAAGATGTAGGGTTTGGGATGTCCTCTTGACCCAACCCAACCCTAACCCTACTAGGCCGACAACGTTTGGCCCTAGGGTTTCTAAATTCAAATGGAAGTCTAGTATTTGGTCAATTGATCCTTAGGGTAAAAACCCTAGATCGTTCTTGCATGGGCGTTTAACTAACCCTAACATTCCGTGAATGTGGGTAGGACCTTTGAGGTCAGAAATATTAAGTCGGTTTCCTGAGTGCAATATTAGGCAGAATTTTATCGCGGCTTAGCTCTACTTAGCGCGTTGAGGTGATCATCATTTGAGTTACAACATTACAAGCGATTTACCTAATTGATCCAATTGTCTTGCGACAAGAGGTGATCTTTCCTTAGAGATGCAAATACTTTTCCTAAAAGATGTAAATAATTGCAAGATATAACATTCCATGCAATATATGCAATTCATAGACTTTTTCCTTCTACTCAGCTATACAATGATTGTTACTTTTCCTTGCCTAAACTATAATGATTGACAATTCAGAGCTAACTCGTATAAACCCTACATTGATTTACATCAAGAACTATGCTTATAAGCCGTTCGTTTAATGCATTGAATTCAAGATTTAATATGAAAATGCATCATTTCCTAAGTACAAACTTCAATAAAAGATCTCCATGCATGAGCGAATGCCATGAGACCATTAATGATTTAATTCATCCTTCAACACTTAGCCCAACCTAGGATGTAATTATCATCGCATGCAATTTGCATGGTACATAGGTACCTTACATGCATTGCAACTACTTGGACAACATTTAATGAACGTCAAAGATTATCTCCTACAAATCACAAATAGAAAAATATTACCTAAGTGCATTATGCGCTGTTCTTTTTCACGAGGAAATCAAGGATGCATTTAGACAAATCCACTTTTAACTTATGCAGTATGCGTTCAGATTGCAACTTGGAAGTGCAAGCAATTTCAAATGTACGACATGCAACTAAATCTTGTAAATCGGGCGAGCAATTAAAATTTCCAAATGTAATTAAACTTGCCTACAAGAATTGGACATGCTTAGTGCATTCTTTTCATGCGGAATCAATCTTTAAGAACTTGGGCATTGAGGTTCAGGGTGTTGCCCACATGCGAACTTGGAGTGGAAGCTCCCGCGTGTGCACCTCACATCTTTTGCTTAGGAGCCATTATGCAGTGAATTTCATCGCAAAAACTCCCCCTTGGATTACTCACGTGTTCAGAAGTTTCCCAGCCCGTGATCTCCCTCTCCCGCGCAGGATACGGCCTTGCAGTTGCGGGTTTAAAGCACCCCAGGAAGGCACAGGTGAATAGGGGCTATGGGAAGCTTTTATAGAAGCTTCCAAAGAAGCTTCCAAACTCTTGTCATAGGAGGTGTGACATGGAGAGAGAAAGTGGATGATGGAGAGGATGATGGGGAGGACGATGACGATGATGACGAGGATGGTGATGAGGTGGCAGCGGGCCAGCGCGGCGGCAGCAGGCAGCATGAAGGCGGATGGTGGCGGCTTGGTTCCACAGGTGGGCAGCACGATGACTTTTCTCCCTTTCCCTCCCCTCAAGCTTGGGGAGGGGGTGGTCTTATAGGACTAAGGGGGTCAAATATAGCCACACACGTGGCTAGCAGCATGTTCCCCTCCCCATGCTCCTCCTCCACTTGACTCAAGCACCTCTCACACTCCCTCTCCCCCGCCATGCATCGGCTGAGGGGGAGGGGTTTATAAAAAAAATTTGCCACAATTTTAACCATTATCCCCTTTTTTCGCCTTGAAGATGTGTTCATGTGCGGGCTTGCTGTCTTCAAGCCATGGCCTCTTATGCACGTCACGGAGCTGGGGTTTTGCTAGTGCACGCGGAGTAAGCACTTAGCCAAAGGTCTTTTGTCACGGGGAGATTATTTTAAACTGCTTGTTGCGCGGGGTGTGCAGGGTCTAAAATCATTAATATTTCGTGCGTAAATATTACAGGGTTGTGCTCAAAGGCCCTCCATAAGGGGGCAACTTCTCTACAAGCTAAGCTCTTACTTGCAACTAAAAGCATAGGGGTTGCTTGTAGGAAACTTGGAGAGGGGCTACCTACTATCATGCAAGGATAAAGAGGAGAAAAGAGAGTTTCTTTGTGCTTGATAGGGAGCTCTTATGCATCTAATTTGGTTAACTATGGGAGTATGTATACTCTAGCAAGAACATATTGATGACCTAATCAATCCATGCAGCTACATCAAAATGGCACCCTATATCATTTTTACTTATTTTATCCTTATTTTCAAAATCTCCTTCTCATATACCTTACCATTAAACCTTAAAGTGAAGCTCCTTTTCCACATATAGTATAGTGAAACTAGTTCAATACTAAGATCTATTCACATAGACTAAATTGAAATAATTCAAATTTAAGGGTTACTTCGCAATAAAAAGTAGAACTTTTTTTTTTGAAAGTTATGTTCATATTGCTTGATTTTCTTGTAATAAAGCTAAATTCCACAGCAAGCTTATAAACTGAAAATACAAGAAATAGACATAAAATGCCAATAAGCCATAGCCAAGGTGGCTTGGCAAGAAATGGTATTACCAATATTGGTTGAGAATCAAATGATGAGAGGCTGCAACAAGGTATGCACCCCAAGCTATAGTGGCCAAGAGTATTCACTCTGGGAGGTTGAGATCTCAAACAAGATATATTTGTAAAAGATCCTACCCATGTTGCACCTCCACCTTTTATACTTAACCTTAGCCTACTCTAATCCATGCAGCTACATCAAAATGGCATCCTATATCATATTTACTTATTTTATCCTTCTTTTCAAAATCTCCTTCTCATATACCTTACCATTAAACCTTAAAGTGAAGCTCCTTTTCCACATATAGTATAGTGAAACTAGTTCAATACTAAGATCTATTCACATAGACTAAATTGAAATAATTCAAATTTAAGGGTTACTTCGCAATAAAAAGTAGAACTTTTTTTTAAAAGTTATGTTCATATTGCTTGATTTTCTTGTAATAAAGCTAAATTCCACAGCAAGCTTATAAATTGAAAATACAAGAAATAGACATAAAATGCCAAGAAGCCATAGCCAAGGTGGCTTGGTAAGAAATGGTATTACCAATATTGGTTGAGAATCAAATGATGAGAGGCTGCAGCAAGGTATGCACCCCAAGCCATGGTAGCCAAGAGTATTCACCCTCTTAGATGGTGGGAGGTTGAGACCTCAAACAAGATATGTTTGTAAAATGGCAAAAAGATCCTACCCATGTTACACCTCCACCTTTTATACTTAACCTTAGCCTACTCTAGACTAGGGTGAATTATGCTTTATTACAAGCCATCCTAGCCTAAAAGAGCTTTGTCCTCTCAAAGTTGAAATTACATTGAGTACAAGGATGGAAACATGTAAGAAGGTAGAGTAGAAGCTGCATAATCCATGATAAACTCCAAAAGCGGATCTTCAATAATGGTCTTCATAGGATAGGAGTAATTGTCATGAAATAAAGAGTAGGGTTGAATAGGGTAGCTGAAGTAAAAATGCCCATAACTTCTGGTGGCTGAAGTGTCCAAATTCAGTGTTTGAGGTGTAGATACAAAATACGTAACCCAAGGCATCAACCTATACCCTCAAACCCATATTTTGATTGCGTTAGAACGATTTAATTCATCACAGAATTTCTATACATCAAGTTGTCTCCTATTCCAAGACACATGAAATCATCCCAAAATCAACCCGGATCATAAGGAATCCCCAAAAAATGGTTGTCATCCATCAAAGCATTGCTAACCTCACCGAAATAAAACAATAAACCATCATCAAAGCTTTCATAAGTGAGGTATTCTGCATAAAAGTTATTATTACCTCCAGGATCAAAAGGATATGATAAATCCCATCCATAATCCATAGATGCATTCATGTAAATCCCTAGATCATATGGGAATGAAAAATCACCATCATTATCATCAACACCTCCATAATTCAAGGTATCATCCCCATAATCATGAAGAAAGCGTGCTGAATCATTATCATAAACAATAGGCTGTTGAAAGTCATCATCTACATGAGGTATGAGCTGCTGAAAATCATCATGTAATGATTTCATATTCTCAATGCTTGTTTGGTCAATTGAATCTTCTTCAACCCTTTCATCTTCAGCATTAGATTCATTTCCATATGCATCATCTTGGTTGATTGCATAGTCCTCTTGATCCTCACTGACATTCACATGCTCTTGTTCTTCATTCATAGTTGCATCTCTTAGTTCTTCATCTTGGTCACTAAAAACATTCTCTTCTTCTTGTTCTTCTATACATGATTTCTCATCAACTACATGTGTTACATGTATGGCATTTAGAGCAATTTGCCCTTGCTGCCCAGCCACATCTTCAGCCTAATTTTCAACATAGGCATCATCTTCTTGCTGCCCATGACTATTATGTCCTTGCCCAACATATACATTTTCTTGCTACCCATGATTGTTATGTCCTTGCCCAACATATACATCTTCCATTGGGTCTTCCAAGACAAGGGCTGTAGCAAAATGTTTATTCCTGCAATAACCCTCATGATGAGGTAACCAATGCTCATTATACTTGTAGCATATCAATTGCCTTTGCATTTCCATCAGTTGTTGATGAGGAATAAGCTTTCTTCCAATGCCATGAGGAGTATGGAACTCAAGAACAATTGATACGTTAATATGCTTTGCCTTGCATACATTGACATGCCCAAGAGTGTTCTTCTCCTTGCATTTATAACATAGGCCCTTGGAAGTTATACTATCCAAGATATGACTTGACAAGTAGATGCCATGTACACCACTGAAAGAAAATTGATGGACATTTTCCCCATCCATCAAATAATAACCATAACCATGAGTTTGTTGTCCATGGTTTACTGCATAAGGTTGAATTTCTGTAGAAGCATTTCATTGCGGCTGCTCATAACCAAAATCATGATCATATACATGTTTCTACACATTCATGTATGACTGTCTATTTGAATGCATATCAAAAGAGTTGAAACCTTTCTCAATTCCTTGTGGCCTTTAGGAAACAATGCTATGATAGTAGATAGTTTATCACTAAACCCCTTGTTTCTCTCTGAATATGGCACCAATTGCAATGATTAATAGCTCTATGGAAATCTTATTATATGGGTATATACTAGATTTAATAATATCTCAACTTGCAATAGTGTATATAGGTCGATTGAACTCAAATAGTGTATTTCAGATAGCCTGTTTAGGTGCAGTCCACTAGACCCCTTGTCAGTAAATTGACCATAACTTTTGCTTCCGATGTTGGATCAACAAAGTTTTTGATTCAAATCGGAGCTTAGGATCCCCTCTTTGAATGGAGCTATCAAGTTCTTAGTTTGGATTAGGATAGAATGTTCTATAATAAGAACTGTATACCTATCCAGAGAATCCCTGCAACCTATTAACACCTTGTGTGAGCCCTGTTTGACCCTGAAATGAATCCTGTAGTACTTGTAGACCTTCAAAGAAATTACAAGACTTGTGATAGGCTATAAGGCACATGTAAGTATCCCGTAAACCCCTGCAACTGATAGGTACCTGTGTGAAAATACTTGTAAATCTATCCAAGGATGTCACAAACTGCCCTGTTCAGTACCCCAAGTCTTCAAATCTTCATGCACTCTTTCCCAAGTGGACTTCCATGGTCCACCACTTGTGGTGAGGGATAAAACGATAGGACAGGCACCTACATGGGCTCTGAAACTCCGGAAGGTGTGCAAAGTTCCTTCCGGGCCAGGTTGTGCACCCCTACGAAGTCTTAAATAGCAAGGGAGGGTCACCTCTCTTTTGTCTTTCTATCTCATCCAGCTTCGACCTTTTTTCTCGGTTGGAATATACATGGTAGAGCTAGTGTTCTAACAATCAAGGAATGCAATGCATGGCTAAATCACGATTTTATCATTTCATGGTATGCAAGAATTGAAAGGTAAAATGTATGAAGACTGAGGACGAGAAAGGCTTACCAATACTAATCAGTGACTCACTGATTTACTATGCTCACCTTTTACAATTTATTGGATATTCTCAATGGATTGAATCACAAAAACCTCATAGTTAGAGGTTAAGCAATTCTTAAGCATCAATGAAAGGAAAGTGCATAAATTTGTAATATGGGTTGATCAAGCAATAAAGCAAGGAGTAATGAATCAATCTATGCAATCATTTGGGCATCAATTTATGAATGGACAAAGCTGGAAATCAGTAAACAACATCAATCAATCCCTAGGTAAGGTACTATATGATCATGACGTCAATTAATTACTCTTAATTTCTTCCCTTTTAGCAATTGGAAATCTTGAACAAGTGGATTAATAGGGAAATTAAGAGTAGGAAACAAGAATTACCTATTGATTGATGTTGAAGAATGGTAGATGGATCACAATCGGTCAATACTCTAGAAAATCCACCATCAAATTGATCCAAGTTGAAGGGTATAAGCTTAGCTTTGAGAGAAGATTAACCCTATAATTCTTGCTCCAACTCCAAGCAATCAAGAAGCTCTAATTGATTATAGGAATGCCATCATTGATTGAATGTCTTCAAGAATGGGATGTAGATAATCCAAGAATCTTGAAGAAGCCTCAATTCTTGATTAGAATCAAGAATTTATGAGAATTTAGGACCTTATTGTCTTCATGAAGAAAACATGCCTTCAATTCTTGATAGACTGCTCCAATCTTGGCTATCCTTTGATGTACTAGATTTAATGAGACTTGTTGAAGCTGAAGAATACAAAAGCCCCATGATTTGAGCCTTGTAAGACCAAAATTTTTGAAGAATTGAGTGGTTGCCCTGTTTTCCCCCAAATTTGAGAAGAAGAGTTGCTCCAATCTTGTCAAAATCCTTCAATGTCAGGTGGTCCTTGAAGTATAGGGAAGCTTCAAGAAGTAAGAAAGATCAAAAGCCCCATGAATCAAGCTTCATTTGACCAAAAATTTCATGAAATACCTGGCTGCCCTGTTTTTCCCTTCATAAAGAGAAGAAGAATGCTTCAAATCTCTTCAAAATGCTTCAATGTCGGTTGTAGATGCTTTCCTTTGACCTTTAGATGCTAAAAGGCATCAACAAGAAGCCAATTCTTCAAGAAATTGAAATAGTCTTCATGTTGTCCACAAACTCCATAGCTAGGGTTTCATGTAAGCTTCAAGAACTCAATTGTCAATGAGGAAGAAAATGTTTGAGGTTAAGTTCTGCAAGATAATGCTCCAAATAGTCCCCTTCATAAGCCATAGCTCATATGCTTGATGCATAAGCTTCCATTTCAGAGGACAAGAGTTTGAAAATCTGCACAATTTACACTATTTTCCAGCATGATTACATGGCATGAAATCTCTCCAAAATGGTTATCTATTGTAAGCCCCGGGCAAGAAGAATCAAATGAAGGATGCTTAGAAGGTAATTGAAGCCTGAGAGAAGAGATAGGAGAAGATTTCAGCCATGGAAGATCAATGGAAGCTTTGGAAGAGAGAGAAGACCCTCTCTTCAAAAAGTAGTGAAACTTTTAGTCTCTTCCAACTCCTTGTAGCCCATTTGTGAACCAAGGTCCTCCAAAATACCCTGCCAAATGGTCATGACCTGCTAAACTTGGGATATCTCCACCATTTTGCCTTGGATCTTGGTCAAATGCTTCAAAATAACCATGGTTTTTTGAATAAGAACCTATTTAGTCACAGTTATGGTGTAACCAAACCTTGTAACTAAATCTTTAACTGCAATTCCCTGTCTTTAATGTCTGAAACTGGATAGTGACATGAAATTGACCTTGCTCATGGATCAAAGCAAACCTTTGATACCAATGTAATAAAGCTAAATTTCACAACAAGCTTTTAAAGTGAAAATACAAGAAATATACTTAAAATGCCAAGAAGCCATAGCCAAGGTGGCTTGGCAAGAAATGGTACTACAAATATTGGTTGAGAATCAAATGATGAGAGGCTGCAACAAGGTATACACCCAAAGCTATGGTGGCCAAGAGTATTCATCCTCTTAGATGGTGGGAGGTTGAGACCTCAAACAAGATATGTTTGAAAAGATCCTACCCATGTTACACCTCCACCTTTTATAAAATGCGAGGAAGCCACAGCCAAGGTGGCTTGGTAAGAAATGGTATTACCAATATTGGTTGAGAATCAAATGATGAGAGGATGCAACAAGGTATACACCCCAAGCTATAGTGGCCAAGAGTATTCACTCTGGGAGGTTGAGACCTCAAACAATATATATTTGTAAAATGGCAAAAAGATCCTACCCATGTTGCACCTCCACCTTTTATACTTAACCTTAGCCTACTCTAGACTAAGGTGACTTATGCTCTATTACATTTCCAAGATAATTATTTGACACTCTTGTAAAAGGCTATCGTATGTGTAATTCCTCTATTGATCAAAATTCCTTGTAAAACTTGGAAACTTTTTTTCTTCCTTCTATACAAAATTAGATAATACTATGTGAATAACTGATAAGACCTCTCCATTCCCAAAATGCTTGAAATTGAAATAGCAAAAAAAATTAATGGCAATAGTTTCCACACCTAGAAAATGAAAACCATATATAATTTTACATGGAAAGATATTTGGGAAATATTTGAGAAATGTGAGGCTCTTGATGATCCAACATCGAAAATAAAAAATAATAAAGCACTTGGGATAATAACATGGGGCTTGTCAAATGATGTCCTTCATCACATATTGGGAATTACAAAAGAAAATGAAGCATGGGATAAACTAGACAAAATATTAGGCTCCCAAGAAACTCAAAGGGAAGAATCATATTTTGATTCAAACAAACATGTAAAACACCTTAAAGCTATCATCTTAAAGAGTGACATATTTTTTCCATGCCAAAGACCTCAAAGCTATTATCTCAAAGGGTGATCTAAAATATGTATTTCTATCCATCAATATCAAGGTCAGCTTTTTCAACTACATAGAGTTGCACCTTTGTTGCAAAGCCTCTTCTATTGTTTGGAAATGCAATTCACACATGTTAGAGAGAACTAGCTCACTTCAGTGTACTGACAATATGTTGAGACTAGGTTTGAATCCTAGGCCAAATGGAGGAAGATTTCCATAGTTGAATAGATTGGAGGTTATCCATCACTTTAAGGTTTTGGAGGCTAGATGGATATTCCAATTATGGTAAGCTTCTGTTTGAGCATGCATTGGTGTGAATAATATTGGGATGAGTGACCTCTTGGCAAGGGGAGATACAAGGACCTCCACCTAGTTTCTAACTTGGTGTAGCAAAGCTCAAGTTGCTAAGCTTGGGTGTGTTAGAAGTGTAGCATAATAGGAAACCTGAATATAAGAAAGGGTATATGATGGAAGTTAAGGTATGAATGATTTGTAGGGCAAGGGAACCCTAAACCTAACCCATAGTAAGGCTATATAAAAAACCTAGAGGTGATTGTCAAATGTAGAGAGAGAGTACCAGTTGTACTTGTGTAAACAACTCATTAAGCAAGATCTTCTTCTTGTACTTGAGCTTTCTCTCCCTCTTGTGCACACCATCTCATAATGTCACTTTGATATTTCAACATGGTATCAAAGCCATCTCTAATCCAAAAAGCTTCCTTCAACTTCATCTTCCACTAAGTGCACATGTGCATGTCATTTTCTCATCATACCTCTTCATCTCCATAACTGCCTGCCATACCCACCTCTGTTTTTGGAGGACCTGGGGAGAACAAAAGAGAGAATATCTTACCTAGCTTTCTTTTAGAGAGTTGTTGTTAACTCAAGATGCTTCAAAACATCACATCAAAACCCAACATTGGGTAGCAAGAAATGTGGCATTGCGAGTTCTCCCAAATCAACATAGTTTTGGACAGTGTGGAGGTTGAAGTGATAATGTGACTTGTAGATGATGCATTCAAATGGCATCATCCATAGGGTTTTTCTTGCCCCCCAAGTGGGCTAATGAAACCTAAAAGGGTTTCTTGAAATTCTTTCTTTCCTACTCACACAAAGCAAAACCCTAATTGTGCACCTTGTTGGCAGCCATAGTCAGAAAGCTTCAAGCTTTTCCACTTCAACTTTGATCACCTTCAAAACCACTAACAGTGGTTCTAATAATTGATTAAGCTTCTCTAAAGTTTTTTTCAAACCTAGAAGCTCCTTCCATAGGTTGGACACACTTAATGAGCATCATTAGCCCCCAACATATCACATCTCAAGTAAGGTGTGAGCTTGAGATCGGTGCTTGTAAGCACTAATGCTCCACTTCTCAATCATAATCTTGGTACACATAGACCATTTCTCCTCTTCATCTAATCTATTGTTCTTAACTTGATTGTTTCCACTTGTAGTACCAAAACTTGTAAAGGAATAGACACTACCATTGCCATTGTGCAAACGGTAAGACCTTCCTATCATGGCCTATGTTTTTGTGAAACCTAAATCCACAAGTTTGATGAGAGAGACTTCCATCCACGGCAAGCGTTAGTTAAATATAAAATGATGGAGAGAGGCTACTATCAATTCATCAAAGAGACAAAATCCATTGATCCATCCAATCCTATGGATATTGAAGATAATAAAATGGGCCTAAGCCATAATAATGTTGCACCTAGATGATGTAAAATATTACACGGCGCAGCGAACAGAATCTGAGAAAGAGATAGAGAGTACACAACAGATAAGAGGAGAATCAGTAAAATTCTTTAACTCCAAACAACTGATACAAAGATGGCTCTGTCCACCCGTGCGCTTCCACTGTGTGAAGCTTAGATGGCGATCTAGACAGAAGATAGGTGAAGAGCTTAAGGCTAGCTGGAACAACAACTCTGACTGGGTGAAAGATGAGTGTAAGATGGCTGCGAAGGGGAACCAATGTCCGGGCTCACATTTGGCTTCTCCTCATAATGGGGGCCTTACAACTTTGAGCACCATGGATCATTGGTAGTACCTAATGAGGGTGGGGCATTGATCATATCTAACACCCCCCCTCAATGTCCACCCATAGGTGAACTATCTCCTCGGCCCAATGCCGAGTCTCTGAAGATGAACTTGAAGCAGATCCTTCGTAAGTGCTTTGGTGAAGATATCTGCTCCATTCTCCTCTGTTGGACAGTAGACCAATTCCACTATCCCATCCTCCATCAAATCACGCACATAGTGATACTGGATCTCTATATGTTTGGTGCGTGCATGAAACACTGGATTTTTGGCAATGGCGATGCAACTCTGATTGTCACATCTCAGCACAGTTGGTTCTTCATCCTGCACTCCCATATGCCATAGAATCCTTCTCAACCATACGGCCTCACATGCAGCAAAACAAGCTGCCTTGTACTCTGCTTCGGTAGAAGACAATGCCACTGTTGGTTGTTTCTTACTAATCCAAGAGAAAATTCCTGAACCCAAAGAGAAACAATAACCAGAAACTGACTTCCTGGAATCAATGTCTCCTGCCCAATCTGAGTCACAGTTCCCCACAAGAGAAGTTCCGAAACTGTATGTGATACCATAGTCAAGAGTTTTCTTCAAGTATCTGAGCACCCGCATCCCAGCCTTCCAATGACTCTCATGAGGTTTGTTTGAGAACCTGCTCAAAACACCAACAGCAAAACTGATATCTGGTCTGGTGTTACACAAGTAGATTAGACTGCCGACCAACCTCCTATACCTCCCAATGTCTGCTAGTGCTGATGTATCCTCAACGGATAACTTTACATTCACCTCCATAGGTGTAGCTATCTCCTTGCACTCGGTCATGCCAAATGCCTTCAAGATCTCCCATGCATACTTCTTCTGAGAGATGAAGATCTTTCCTGGCTCTTGCCAGACTTCAATCCCCAAACAATAGTGCAGCAAGCCCAAGTCTGTCATTTCAAACTCAAAACTCAAAGCCTTTCGAGTTTGGTTGATCATATCTTCATAGTCACCTGTAATAAGAAGGTCGTCCACATATAGGACAATCACTACAGACTTTTTACCATCCCTGTAAACATACAAGTTAGCATCTGAGGCACATCTTTTGAAGTTTAGGTTTAAAAAGAACCTATCTATCCGCTGGTACCATGCTCTAGGGGCTTGTTTCAGCCCATACAATGCCTTCTTCAGTTTACACACTTTGTTCTCAGAATGGGGGGCCTCAAACCCTGGTGGCTGAGCCACGTACACCTCCTCCTTGAGGTCACCATTTAAGAACGCTGACTTAACATCCATTTGGTACACTGGCCACTTCTTGTGGGCAGCCACTGCAAGTACCGTGCGAATAGTGGTCATTCTGGCAGTTGGGGCAAATGACTCTTGAAAATCAAACCCTTCAACTTGTGAAAATCCTTGGGCAACCAGTCTAGCTTTGTACTTTTCTAAGGTACCATCAGCCTTGTACTTTACCTTCCAGATCCACTTGGTGCCAATAATCTTCCGCTTTGTTGGCCGATCCACTAGCTCCCAAGTGTCATTCTTCATTATGCTGTCATACTCCGCCTGCATAGCAGCCTTCCATGATGGATCTGCAAGTGCTTCTTCTAAGTCAGTTGGCTCCTTTACTTCTCTCATAATCTCAACCATCAAGGCCATGTTGACTATGTGAGCAGAAGCCCTCCTTTGCTCCTCTATTCTCTGAGACCTCCTTGGTCCGTCTGCCTTCTCCTCAACAGATGCAGGCATAGGATTATTGTGGTCATAGAGCTGCTTCACCCAGCGCGGCAATGGCTTTTCCGGTGGGGTGATGTCAGGTTGGTGAACTTTTTCCTCATCATCTGAAGATGATGCTTCCTCCTCCTTAAGGATAGGGATAGCTCTCGGGACAGGTTCATAGTGGACTACTTCTTCGCTTGATGATAAAGTGGAAGACCTTGCCTTCTCCTCCTCCACTGTATGCGGCTCCTCCTTGAACACCACATCACGGCTCGCGATGATCTTCTTTGCCTCTTGGTCATATAACTTGTAAGCCTTCTGCTCATCACTATAACCCAAGAAGATACATTTTCTGCTTTTTGGTTGTAACTTGTTTCTCTTCTCATCTGGAACATGTGCATAACATTCACATCCAAAAATTCTGAAATGTGAAACAGATGGTTTCTTACCAGTGTAAGCCTCATGAGGTGTTTTTCCCTTGAGAGCCTTTGTGTAGCTCCGATTTAGAATGTAGACTGCAGTATTAACAGCTTCAGCCCAAAAATGGTTAGGCAATCCCTTGCCCTTTAGCATGCATCTTGCCATCTCCACAATGGTACGATTCCTGCGTTCCACAACACCATTCTGCTGAGGTGTGTGAGGCGTCGTCAATTGACGCTTGATCCCTTTGCTCTTGCAAAAGCCTTCAAACTCCTTTGAGTTGAACTCACCACCACCATCTGTTCTAAATTTCTTCACACTTTTCCCTGTTTCATTCTCAACAAGTATTAGCCATTCTTTAAACTTACCAAAAGCTTGAGCCTTATCACGAAGGAAGTACACCCACATCTTCCTACTGTAGTCGTCGACAATCAACATAAAATAAGAAGATCCCCCCAAGGCCTGTGTAGGCATCTTACCACACAAGTCAGCATGCACCAACTCTAGAGGAGCATGTGCTCTATTCTTGCTTTCTTGTGGAAATGCCTTTCTCTGTTGCTTGCCCATCATACAAGCTTCACATGGTTCCTTCAATTCAGTTATTGTAGGTAGGTGAGCAACCATACCTTGCTTTTGCATCTCCTTCAATACTGCAAATCCGATGTGTCCAAACCTTTCATGCCAAAGCTTACTTGTGCCCACTCCAGCGGTGGCTGTAAGAGCACTTAGCTCATACAGGTTGTTCCTTCTTTCTCCTTTGCCAACAATTGTGCCAGCACTATCAATAATTTCTGCACCTGTCTTCTTGAACCTCACTTCATGACCAAGATCAGTTATGGCAGCAACTGATAAGAGATTTCTCCTGATTTCGGGAACATACAACACATTTGAAAGCTTTTTGACTTCACCATTTGCAGCAACAAAAGAAATAGTACCTGTGCCCGCAGCAGGGCATTTAGCATCATTTCCAACCGTCACAGTGATGGATTCTTGTAGAGGCTGCATAGAACTGTATAGACCTTTCTTGTTGGTCATGTGACGGGAGGCCCCACTATCCAACACCCAAGAGTCAGTGGTAGATTCTTCTTGCGCCGAGGAGCACACTTCCTCAATGGTCGCCATGAATAATTCCAACTCTGCTTCAGCCGTATTGGCTGTCTCTTTCCCTTTAGTTTTAAGGGTACCATTCTTTTCATCTGCCTTCTTGACACGACAATCTGCAATTGCATGTCCTTTCTTCTTACAGTAGAAGCACTCTCCTTGAAACCTCTTCTTGCCGCCCTTTTTCTTTTTGTCACCATCATTTTTGGTGGAGGAAACACCTTTGCCTTTTGCATTGGCAGAGAATGCAGCATCTCCATTGTTGCTTCCTTCTCGGGCTTTCAGCCTCAACTCCTCCTCCATTAATAATGCACAAAACTCCTCAAAAGTCAAAGCTTGAGGTCTCACCTGAGTATTAAGGGCAGTTACTAGTCCATCAAACTTTTGTGGACAAATCCGAAGACACCTCCGAGCTAGCTCTTCGCTAGTCTTTTGTATCCCAGCGCCAGCCATCTGGTCGCGCAGATTCTTAATCCGAGTGATGAATGCTTCAACCGTCTCTCCTTCAGCAAACTTCTCCGCTGCTAGTTGATTCTCCAAGTTTTGAATCCTTGTTTGGTTTCGTGTTTCATACTGACTCCTTAGTACATTCCAAGCCTCTGACGCTTTGGTTGTATGCTGAATCAGAGTCAAAACACTGTCAGAACAGCTTGTAACTAAGGCACACAATGCATCTGCATTCCTTCGTTTCCAAGCTCGTAGAAGATCTGCATTCGGAGGAATCATCACACTAGGATTTGATGGGTCGGGGATAGGCTGTGGTTCTGCGTCAGTCCCCAGCACAGTCTCCAGAAGCTCATAAGAATCAAGGATAGTTGTAATTTTGAACTTCCACAAGGTGTAGTTTGTACCATCTAACTTGCCTTCGCTGAAGGTTGGTGGACGAATCCTCAGTGTTTGAATAGCCGGTACAGCAGCACCACCTCCTGCACCGCTTCCTGATGCGCCAGAACTGCTTCCCGGAGTCGACATCGTTTCTCTTTGCTGTTGAAGCCTTTGCCTCTTGCACGCTCTCCGATCTCTAGAGCCCCCTGGGCTCTGATACCATGTAAAATATTACACGGCGCAGCGAACAGAATCTGAGAAAGAGATAGAGAGTACACAACAGATAAGAGGAGAATCAGTAAAATTCTTTAACTCCAAACAACTGATACAAAGATGGCTCTGTCCACCCGTGCGCTTCCACTGTGTGAAGCTTAGATGGCGATCTAGACAGAAGATAGGTGAAGAGCTTAAGGCTAGCTGGAACAACAACTCTGACTGGGTGAAAGATGAGTGTAAGATGGCTGCGAAGGGGTTTAGCTTTTATAGCCCGCGAAGGTCGTTAGGTCGGCCTGCTGACCGACCTACCATATGAGCCTCCACTAGTCGGCCAGGGAATATTCCAGGGAATATTCCCTTTACCATCGGGCCGGGGGCGCTGCCCCCGGACCCCCGCCAGGGGGGCCGCTGGCCCCCCTGGGACCCCCCAGCCAGGGGCCGCTTCCGCGGCCCCCGGACCCCACAATAGGGGCCCCTTTTAACTCCCTTACCACGCAACTCAATGCAATGTGCCTCGAGTTGCTACCAGCTTAACCACTCCGTCTAACCCAAAGATTAGACCCACAACAGTCACCTTTTTGCCATCCGGTCACATAGACCTCATCTGATATACAAGTCAGGACTCAACCAATGTCCGGGCTCACATTTGGCTTCTCCTCATAATGGGGGCCTTACAACTTTGAGCACCATGGATCATTGGTAGTACCTAATGAGGGTGGGGCATTGATCATATCTAACAGATGAATCTTTAATTTACCATATTGACTAGCTTGCAATTTCAAAAGAGAAATGGGATGATTGCTTGAGAAATTATATGGTGCAAGAGGGAAGAATCCCAAAATCTTCCTCAAAATTGAGTCCTTAAACTTGAAATACAAGCAAAGAGAAGATGTTTACTTTCCACATGAAGGGTCTGATGGCTCAATTAGCTTCAGTCCAAGCTCCAATTTTGTTGAAGAAGATGCCATTGCAATACTCTTGTCACTACCCTAACAAATGTACCAAACAATAGAAGGTAGCAACAACCTAGCATCTGCCTCAAAAAACCAACTCTTGGTCCATATTGTGACCACTAAATGTTCTTTTTGCAATAAAAAGGGACATATTGTAAGTAATTGTGTTGGAAAAAATATCCCAACAAGATGGAAGTGTAACAAATGTAAACAAACATGGCACATCACAAGTAAATGTTCTAACTTCCTTGAAGTTCCCAAAGAATTAGAGGCCAACTATATCCCATACTAAGACTATATAAACAACCTAGAGGTCACTCTCAAATGTAGAGAGAGTTTACTAGTTGTACTTGTGTGAACAACTCATTAAGCAATATCTTCTTCTTGTACTTGAGCTCTCTCTCCCTCTTGTGCACATGTTCTCATGCTGTCACTTTGATATTTCCATTGAGTGGCACTAGAAACTCAACCAATGTATACCTTGAAGGTGAGTGTTGGAATCCACACTTGCTAGAGAAAACTAGCTCAGTATCGATGCAACAGTGATGTCTTGAGACTTGGTTTGAATCCTACACCAAATGGAGGAAGATTTACATAATTGAATACATTGAAGGTCATCCATCACCTTAAGGTTTTGGAGGCTAGATAGCTGATCCAATCATGGGAAATTTTGAGTTAAGCACACACTAGTGTGAACAATACTAGGATGGTTGACCTCTTAGAGAGGGGAAATACAAGGGCCCCCACCCAATTTTTAACTTCTTCATCTAAAGCAGTGCTAGGATGTAAAATGAAAACCAAATTTTTAATTTGAAGGGCTCTTCTAAAATCTCAATTTATTTGTGAAGAGATTGGATAGGTGCATAACTATCCTTATCCTAAGTATATCCTTATTTTGAAGAATATTTTCATTTCTATCCATCTTATGAAGGATAACCCACCCTTTGAAAAGTAGTAATGCCTTCACATTTGAGCCCTGTTTTAAGTTGTAACAAGCCTTCATGACAACATGTTTAACTAACATCTATGACAATAACTTCCTTTCAAACAAAGATAAAACAAGCTTCCACCACAAAAGCACAAAATCCCAATGTAAAACCTAAAGGATGCTTATTTAGGAAAAACCAAGCAAATACCTCTCTTAGAAGATACTTACATGGAAGAACCATAAAGTACTTTGTTTTTCATTGTAATATCATGTTTGAGATGCACTTAGGAGGCATATATAAAGGCATCATCTAATTAGAATATTATTGAATGCTTCCAAAGAATAATAAATATTTCAATAGTTTGAACTTTCCCTTTTGTTTAGATGTCGAGCTCTACATGAGCTTACATCCACTACATGCCTTGGTAATGTGGCAAGACTTTACTTATTGGCATGTTAGGTGATTGGCATGGGGGATATACTAGTGATTCTATAGTTGGACTACATCTACACAGTCCACTCTTAGTTATGACATATTCATTGTGCCACCACATCTCTATCCTTAGTGGGTTTACCATTACCGACTATCATATGAATATATATTGAAGTACTCTTCATAGTAATATTTTATCATATTGTAGAATAACTATTTTTTGTGTAGAAGAAGAATAATAAAGAGGATGAAGATTACAACCCTACTTCTCTGTATGCTCAAGTCTCCATTGTGTATGCTCTCTTGAATTGCTTCACTTCTCTCTGCTCTTATCTCTTTACATGGTATCAAAGCCATCACATGACCAGATGGTGCTTAATCAAAGGCTAGAATGAAGGTGATAGAGTATGAAAGAAAATAAGCAAGCAATGGATAAGAATCTTTTTCATCTTGTTTGTTTTGCCTTGGAATATAGCCACATGAGGCTCCTAAGGTTGATAGGGCTACAATCTTTGATTGTAGTGAAGCTTAATGAGCACAAAGATTAATGTGTATATTGTATTTTAGCCCTTTTAAGCTTTCTTATAGTTTTTTTGCCATCTAAGGTCATTTCGACCTCCCTATTAGTCCTTTACGATAGTTGAAAGAAGTTTCTAGATATACTACATATTTAGTTGTGTTTGCCATTTATAAGTTCACAGATTATAGATTTTGAATTTGTTAGGTTTTAGATATTTTATAGGTTATAGATATAGAGGGCATTTGTATACAAATTTTAGATTGCACATACTATTGTGTAATCATTGAGCAAGGCTACATGTTTTGGTTATATTGCACCTAGTATTGGCTTGGTTGCAGATTGTAGGTTTTGCAAAGCTACTTGTCTTGTCAAAATATCTAAAAATTTTGACAAGATCACTTGTGAGAAGCTCGATAACAATAATTAACCTACATGGAATTTCATAATGACAAATTTCTTGAAGGAAAAAGGCATTTGGAATCACATTGAAGAAGGAATGGCAGTGGCACCCAAAATCCCCAAGCAAAATGATATTGCAAAACAAATAAAGGCCAAGAAGGATTGGGAGTAGACATGGAATAAAATGATGTATTGACTATTTTTAAGTGTCATAGATAGTATGACGGGCTATTTGCAAGAACCTAGAACCCCTACTATTGGTTGGAAGAATTTGCTAAGTTTGTTTGAGGTAAACAAAAAAGCTAGGAAGCTATAACTCAAGTTAAAGCTAAATCAAGTTAAACAAGGAAATCTATCTATCAATTACTATGCATTAAAGATCAAGAGTATTGTAGAAGCTCTTGGATCTATCAATGCAACATAATTGATGGTGTTGTGTGAGCATGTTTAGAAGAACTTGAAGTTGGATGCAAGAGCTTTAGGTTATCTATGAATACCAATGATAATATCCCCAACTTTGTGGATCTAATTTCTATGCTAATACTCGAGGAGGAACTTAGCTTAGATTTCTCCTCTTCTCAAATTAAGAGTAATTTTAAACAAGTGATTCACTCTACTAGAGTAGAGGTAGAGGTCATGGTTAAGGCTAAATGGTGGTCATTGTCAACGTTATGGTGTACAACAAAATAGGGGAGGAGAGTCTTGAGAAAGCATGAGGCAAAAATAGCATATTGTAGGTTTTAATTGATAGTAGAATTCTAGTGATGGTAGAGAATATTGGCATTGTGGTGGGAAAGACCATAAGTTTGAACAAGTGTTTTACTCTACTAGTAGGGGTAGAGATCATGGTTGAGGTTAAGGGGTGGTCATGGTCAAAGTTATGGTGTACACTAGAATAGGGGAGGTCAGTCTCAAGAAAGGGGGAGCCAAAGAGAGAAAGTTGTATGTTTTAATCGATAGTAGAATTCTAGTGATAGTAGAGAATACTAGTATTGTGGTGATAAATGCAACATTTCTAAGGACTATGTTAGGAAGAAGACTAAAATTAGAAATGGAAAAAAGCAATAAGTTAATTATGCTTCCACTAACAAAAACAATGATGAGACATAAGTACATCTCATTGACATTTAGCATTTTATAAATACTATAACTAGTGGGGGGATTTTAAAAAGCAAGCCTCTTTGGAGTTTTTTCACAAAAGTTTCCAAAACTTGGAGTTTTTCAATGGATTTTCCAAAACTTAGAGATTTTTCACAAAATTTCTAACTTTATGAGGGATAATCTTGTTACCCATATTGAAAATTTGTATTAAACAAGCTATTCAAGGAACCATTTTTTTCAAACTCTCAAAATATACTGAAGAGAGAAAAATAAACAAAATTGGGTTTCTACCACACATCTCAAAGTTTACCCTTATCAATTAAACTAATCTCTAAAATAATGAGTCAATCTAAACAAAACACAAAAAAAACTCAATATAGGAAAAGACAATTATTTCTCTTGCAACTATTTAGGCAAATTATGAAAGCCACTTATATATAACTATTATATAGTATCAATATGTAGACTTGGCAACAACAAAGGTCAATATCTTCCTCATCTTCTTCACTAATCTTTCCAAAGATTCTCATATATTCAATGGTGTAGGGAGCTTTAACTCTAACATATCTAGAAGGGATATAGACAACCCTCTGAGAGGAATTAAAATAAAGTGATCAACAACACAATATTAGTGAGTTTGGGAATCTCCCAATTCCCATTTTTTGAATACTAAAAAAGTGGCACCTGGATAGCATGCCCATAAATTTCTCAAAACCATATGATGTGATCT
Organism: Lygodium microphyllum; assembly: GCF_053477565.2. NCBI lineage: Eukaryota > Viridiplantae > Streptophyta > Polypodiopsida > Schizaeales > Lygodiaceae > Lygodium > Lygodium microphyllum. The sequence continues at coordinate 120,370,027 of NC_141150.1, read as the reverse complement.
ATCATTGGAAAGTGCTTGGAAAATGGAATCTATTGAGCTATAAAGCGCTTGATTTGGAGTTATAGTATTCAAGTTACGAAAAATCCAAAGATTTGACCATGTGTCCCAAACTTATAGGAATTAAAATGATGCCGCCCTGCGCTCCCTTGAAACATCACGGGGTTTGTCACTTGTGACATACTGAGTCTACTTCGCAACAAGAAAGTTCTGGCCAAACCCACTAGGATCGACCTGAACTTTTGGGTTCCTAAAATCAAATGGGTCTCCTAGCAGCCAACTATTGTCGGTAATTTCAAGTTTCCACTTTTACAGGATTACTTGATCTGAAGTGGACTTTCCATTGCACTTGGTTCAAAGAGAATGGGAGATGGAGGGGAGTGCGGTACGTCAACCCTCCTGCCCATAAGGCAAAATCCCATTCCGGCCCCCTAAAACATTGCAAGTCGGTTCTACCTAACGACTAGTTGGTCAATTTATCATCTTCCTATTTCTATTGCTGATTTAGAAAAGCTCCCATCTAAGTGGAACCACCCTACCATTGGATGGACCCGTCAGGGATCACGCCCACCCGCTTTCCTTTGATGATGGAATCATCTTTAGTTTTTAAATTACCTACAACACATTTACTGGAACATATACAAATAGCTTCCTTTATTAGTCTATTAAATCACATATTCATTCACGTAATTTATCTCACAGACACACATACAATTGAAATAGTCCTTGAATAAATCATACTTCTTTATTATATTAGAAGCTTATTACAATTTCCATCCTTCTGACCTTGCAGAAGATAAAAGAATTCCACGATGGTATTTTTTCCACCAAGATTCTACCCTTGTAACTAGTATTTAGGGTTCCAGGATCCCATCTTGTGTCACGAAGGGGCTCGACAGATTCTAGGAACAAGGCAGGATTTACAGCTAGAGCCCCCTCTGGCACCCACATTTCCTACTGGCCGAGACTATCGCTACTGATAGACCTTTCGCTAACAGAGCCAGTCTAAGCCTCTCAAAGTAATAACCATGACCCCCTTGGAATAGGGTCTCGCCACTAGCTTGGGGGTAGCCTTGCGCGATCCTTCCTTTTATTCTGTTTGACAATAGTTTCAATTAAAAATCTGGATTCTACAAACACAAATAGTCATTTCAAACATATATCAAATGATGCAATGGCAATCACACCAACGTACGACTCACACCTTCACATAGCCAAGGTAGACCTTATCCTAAGGTAACTTTATATTCTAATGAGGATTCTCCTCCCCATAAAGAAATGTTGAGGACATCTCTTACAACATGTTAAACAAGGCATGAAATTTCCATTGCAACTACCTTACCCAATATAAGCAAAATTCTTTAAAGAAATATAGTGTGCCAATAACTCAATGAGATGACTTATAGTACTCTTAAATAGACATTCAATTTTCATAACAAGCATTAGTCAACACTTAACCTTGTCGCATTTGACCATAACTATATCGAATGCACATAAGGACATATGTACAATAACCTTTGTCAATTATTTCTAACATGATTCTACGATTTAGAATCTCAATTAATCTAGTTGTAATTTATAACAAATAGTCATTTATGCTTGTACTAGTATGCTTTTTAGATGAAGTTATCAATTCATGTATGTGAAAAATATGGAAGCTAATATTTTATGTAATTATTTTATGTAGCGAAATAATAATCTAGTAATGAATAACTTGGTTTGGCAGCATGATGACATTGGAAATGTTGTCTTTACTCGCACTTGCATTAGCCATACCCGATGTTCCGTTGGTAATGGCAATTTTGGCAACCTCGGGCACTCTTGTATCTCTAGCAATACCCGTTGCTTGATCGGTTTCTTGATCATTGCTTTGATCGGTTGTGGTGGTTCCCATGGTCTTTCCACTTTATCGCTTTGGAGCCATAGTCCATGAGTGGTTCGAGAGATAGGGAAGGTGGAATAGATTCGAGATGAGAGAGCATAAGAGAGATGGCTTAGTTGAAGATCGAGACAGGGGAATTGAGCTAACTTCCTCCCTCACAGCAGCCTCTCAGGGTAATCCTTCTCTCTCTCTCTCTCTCTCTCTCTCTCTCTCTCTCTCTCTCTTTCAAGATCCTTCACGCAGCCCTCTTGGAGGGGTATCCTTCTACCTCTCTTATAGCCTCTCAGGGTCTCCTTGTGCCTTCCTAATTGCTCCCTATGCCTCTTATTTATAGTGAATTGGAGAAGAAGGATTGTGGCTGAGAAATAGAGCTCTTTGTGGAGGGGATCTTGGAAAAATCAGTGATTTGATGCTCAAATCATAAATCTGATGGTTTTTTTGGCTCCAAAAGGGGGGTAAAATCCCAAGATACTTGATTAGAAATCTTCCAGTTCACTCCTTCTTCTTCTCCTTGTTTGAAGTGTTGTTTTTTGTCTCTAGATTGCAATCGCGCGTGTGATTTCGCTAATCTCTCTCTCTCTCTCTCTCTCGTAAATCTCTCTCTCTCTCTCTCTCTCTTTTAAAATGGCATCCGGTTCTAGAAATCTCCATATATTTTTAGGATAATATCTAAAATATGCTAGTATTGTCTAAAATTCTAATATTTTTGGACCATACATACTATACATATTAACACTAGTGATTAATATGTCTCATAAATCTCGTTAATGTTGTAACTTCTGTGAATGGTGGCTATGGTCCTTGTCAATCCAAGAGAAATGTCGGATTACAACCCTCGGTTTTATTTATTTACTTATTTTTAATGTCAATTAGTTATTAACATTAGTTAAATTTTTTACTTTAATTAGTAATCTTACTAACTTATTAATTTGACTAACTAACTTTTGAACTAACCAACTCACTTTTATTGCATGGAAATATTACAAAAAATTTGGTTCAAGCAACAAAAAAGAAGTTGGAGTGTCATAATTAGGAAAAATGAAATTAGTTTGTATACTAAATAAGCATAGTTTATAAAGAGATCCCTAACCTATAAATAGAGGCCCCCTCAATGAATAAAAAAAGCATGATCAATAATTCTACTTTTAGATCTTGGTCCAACCATGTCCACAAATGAACAAGTGGTCCATGATTAATAATGTCTACTTTTACTAGAGTTCTCATTATGCTCAAAAAGAAAAATCCCAAATATGTGGTCTCTTCACATCATGTATCGAAAATGAATGTCCACCTCCACTTCTTCATATGCCCTTTAAATCTTCCATTCACTAGTGCATGGTCCCCGTCTCATTGACCAATAGCCAAAATAAAACTCTCAAGTCTTTGATTTGCATTTTATGTGTTGGGGAAGGACAAGTATAAAATTTAAATAAGTTTGCTTAAGGGAAGGTTGATGCATCATCATATGTTGATTTTTGTCCATCCCAAGTACACAAATGTGGACATAATGCATATACTTGCAAGCCAGGAAGGGTTTACTTTCCAACTCTCTCTTTTGAAAGTTAGGACATGTGTAGAAGGGCTCGAGATTGACATGCACCTCATACAAATGCTCTAACATAACATAAAATATGACTTTCTCATTTTTCACCACTACTTTCTCTTCCATGAGAACTACATCCAATACCTCTGCCAATGAAATTTTTCTTTCTACATCCTTAGAAATACCATGTCTCCATTTTTTGCTTTGCTTGCCACTTGAAGAGGTAAGTAGTCATATCCCATGGGTTGTAGTATTTTTGGGGGTAAGTGGAATGCCATCATGCTTGAATGCAAAACCTCCTTTTATAAGAATTGAAATCTCCTCTACATAAGCATTGGTGTCCTTGTCAATAGACCAAATCCTTGGTTACAAGGGCCCATGCTTAACTTGTTTATCAACATCCCATGTATGCCCCACATCATGATTACAAAACCAGAACCATCGTGCAATAAGCTTACCTTGAAATTCCCTCTCTGACCAAAATAAAGGGCATAGTAATCCACGTGATCTACTTTCTATCACATTGCAGTACTTCTTTCTATTTATAATACCAAAACATTTTTGTTTGCAATGAACAAGCATCCTTCGAAAGGCCCACAAACTTCTATGCTTTTCCTCTTAGACAATATTAGTTGGGAGATCCATTTCAATTGGCACTGCATGCACCTCATGGTCCAAGCCTACTTTTGTAGCTTGGTCATTTCTATTTTGAAAATTTATCTTGTGTGGTCATCCTTTTTGTTTTCTATCCCTTGACTCCATTGCATAGCCAGGTTTACGAGAGCCATAACCATCTAGATATCTTCTTTTCCTTTGAACTATTTCTTTGTTTCTAAAAATGAAAGGCTCTACGTACATGGGGATGCTAAGGACTACTCCTTGAACAATTCGAGCTATGAATGCAGGTGAAGGGGTGCTTCTTGCAACCAACCTATTAATAAGAGCATCCATGTCGGGACCACTTCCACAGTATCTTCTAGTTGTGAAGGCCAAATGACTTGAACATTGAATATATGAGTTGATCAAGTTAGTGACGCATGCATCATACAAACCAATTTTCTTCTTTCCAACCTCCCCTGCCGACCAATTTGCATGCACGCTCTTAGAAAGATTTGTGTTGGGAATGCAAACCCTCTGCCAAGGACTCAAGGAAGCCTACAACCCAATAAAAAATTTATCAATTCCTCTTACATGTCTATTTTGTTCTCTACTTGGGTATTCCCACCCCAATGATATTAGTACATGTGCATGTAACAAATAGAAACAAATAAAAACATTTACATGTGTAGTACTACCCCAATGATCTATCCTATTCTCTCACCATTTGATCCATCTCTTCAATTCTATGGCACTATCTTGAGGTAGTCCTACTTGCTACCACCAATTTTGTATAGATGTGGCATTCCTCTTGCCCTCTTCAATGGATTTTGAAAGGTGCCACCTCTCACATAAGTTCAAGTGATGCTTCCAAATGTTTGAAGGCACGTATTTTGTTGTGTGCTTTTGTAGCTTTGTTCCCAGTGAAACAAACATGATCGCTCTATGACTTCCAACACATTCTCAGGTCCCACATTGAAAACAGTGAGGATCGCCATCCAATTTTCACATGCTTCATCTGCCATAAAACTTGCAAATTCTATCGGAGGGTGTCCACACTTGAGCATCACATTATTAAGGCATCTCCAAAAGAGAATTTGTGTTTATGTATCCTCTTCCTTTATATCCCAAATAGCAATCACCATGATCCCCCTCAAGCTGCAATAAAAAATACAGTGATTAGCAACTAAAATATGTCAACGAAAATTGATAACAAGTGAGGTTCCTGAACGAACCATGGATCATACACAGAACAAGTAAGGTTCCCGAATGAACCATGGATCGTACACAGAACAAGACATTGTTGCCTAGTCATCTATTTTGTGTGTAAAGTCAAAGTGAACCCAAGACTTGCAAAGGTCTCCATTTCCTAAGCGTCGCATTTGATTTACCAATTCCACTCTAGATCTAGGTCCTTTAGTAGACATCTTGAAAATGTAACTTTTTTCACCCACCCCTCTTGCCTTGGAAATCTACTGCCATATGAAAAAAAGAAAACATACATCTTTTTTTCAACTCCAAAATGTTATCAAAGCCATCTCCAACAACACATGTTTCTTTTTTTTCTGGCATGTCACGATAGTGTTGAACTTGCAACCTCAATGAAAGGAAGTTTGTTAAACCAATAACAATGCTAGAAACCATAGTTTGTAGACTTGAATAACCAAAATTAACCTCTGATTTTGAACCAATGGCATCAACTCCTCCAAAAAGTTTTTAAGCTCTTGTTCTCCCTCCACCTTTGAACCATTAGTTGTCAAAGATTCAATGATAATTTGTTTTGTTACAATCATTTGAATCTTCCTATCACCACAGTATCGATTCACTTGCAAAACCGAGTGAACTAGAGATCTAACTTTTTTTATTGCAGCCATTGAAGTCCCTGGTTGCACATTGTGTGTATGAGTGCCTACATGAAACATCAATCTCTCCATGCTTATGTCATTTGGAAAAATGTAATAAACTTTGTAATTACAAGTTGCATAACAAGTTACAACTTTACTATAATAGTGACAAGTGATTAAATATTTTTCTTCACTTGCAAGTAGCCCCTTGCTCACTATGCTGTTGAAGTAACAATGAAAATACATTTTATCATGTTGATTGTTACTCTTATAGTAAGGACAATTGACTTGATGACATTGAAAATCTCCAAGGCAATGGCTAATTCTTGAAGTAACATCAGGGAAAATATTTGTTGGATGGGGTCTTGTCAAGACATGACCATCATATTGTTGTTGCATCCCATCCATGTTTGAAGATGTGCCATATATGTAAGCAGAATAATGAAAGCAACAAAACCATTGTACTCTCTTGGAATCTCACTAACAAAAAACGGGCCTTCACTCATCTGCAATAAAGCCTTCAACTTCTTTCCTATGGAGCTGTTAGCAATCCAAGGTAAAATCTCTTTCTTTATTGGTGAAAATGAATGAGAACTATCAAGTCCATCATCCAACTCTAAGTCAATAGCTGGAGTTGATATCGGTGCACAAAAAGTATTTTTTATAAGTGGCAAAGAAGTTTGAGATGATGTCTCTACAAAGGAGTTGGATAAAATGTCCACCACAGGTCCTGAAAGTGAATGAGCTTGTTTGCTATTTTCTACAGTGTATAGTCCTTCATCTTGGTCCATTATGAACATGGTATCACAATGTACTATTTTATATTGACATGAAAGAGAAGAATTGAGAAAAATTTGCTTCGCACCATTGATATACAATTGGCCATGAACCGCGATCTCTTCACTATATGTGTCAAGTTGGAAAATAGCATGCAAGCCTACTAGCTTTTGGTCAAGGGGTAGAAGCGATTGAAGAAAATAATAGCTCACAAGAATCTTTCCATCCCTCAGGGGCACAATACGCTCCAGTGATTGGGAGAGCTGATTGACCATTGAAGAGTAACTTGTGCCATCGTCTCTCACAAAAGCCGGTTTGAAACTTAGCAAACAATGGAGCTACGAAGGGTGAAACATTATATCTAATAGCATGCCTATTGTTTATCAATTTCTCTAAATGTAGAAATAATAGTCAATTACCTCCACAAAATATGGATTAAATGAGCTCTCACTCCATGGGAAAGTTGTTAGTGACGGTTGAAGTTGTGAATTAGTCCATTAATGAGCCAAATCGTTAAAAAAATTCTACATATACTACAAAATCACGAGTTAGTTAATTTGTTTTTAAAAAAAATATGTCTTCTCAAAAATAAATTTAGCAAGTATTTATAAATTGTTTTCAAGGTTATGTTGTAGCACATATTTTTATTAGCACGTTTTATTTTATCATATGTTAGGCGACGTCATCATTTACATATTTTAGTAAATAATTTTTGGGTGTTCGAGAGAAAATTCTCTCATGATGGAAGTTCAATATGCACCTACCTCTTTGCCATTGGAAGTTGTGTGTAACAGTTTAAACATATCTTCTTTTTTGTCTTATGTTTTATTACTTCTTCTTCTTCCTCCTCCTCCTCCTCCTCCTCCTTGTCTTTTGTTTCCCTCTTCTTCTCTCCCATTTGCAAGTTGGAAGGCACAAAGAAGAAGCAAGAAGGAGAGCAGCCCCTGCAACAAGCTCAAATAAAACCAACATTCTCCATCAAACTCAATGAGGTAAGCTCCACACTCCATCCCCATGGCTGAAAATCTATATTTCAAGTTCATTTTTCCTCCATGTCTAAAAAAAATGGAAGAGGAGATAGATAATGAGAGGACAAAAATGGAAGGGGAGAGAAGGAAAGGGGAGGTAGAGAAGGAGATGATAAACTAAAAAAATGGGAGGGGAGGGGAACTTTGGGACACCTAGGGCTATCTGCATCAATGGAGACAACTATCAGGGGTTGGCCACAACCCCCTTTGGAGGGAGGAGGAGGAGAGGGTGAAGACGGGGAGGGGGAACCCTCAACACCCCTCGGCTATTTGTTCGTAGGGTGTTGTTGGTGTGGCGGGGAGTTGTAGGTTTGAGGCCGTGGTGGCTGTAGGAGGTAGAGGGGACAAAACAAGCCAGTTCTCTCATGTGAAAGTAAAGGCAGAAGGAGGCGCACTTGTTTTGAGACCTCTATATTGGAGGCCTCATGAAGATGTAAGGCCATGGTATAGTTGCAGGCAGCGTTCTCTATTTGCCATATTGCCTAGGCAACATTTTTGAGGTTGTATACTCTTGAAGTCATCTACAAATCTTAGCAACAGCTTTGGAGGGTTTAAGAATGGTCATCTATTACCATCACATATCTAGGCGGCAATCCCTCCTCAAACCACTCCCCTCTCAGCCCCTCCTCCTTAAATTACTCCCCTCTCAGCCCCTCCTCCCTAAACCCTGGCTCCTCCCTAAGCTGCCCCTTAAACCTCTCCTATAGCCAAGTTACATAAAATTTTTGGCTTCAGGGTGTTGCCCTTGAATCTCCACCAAGGGGGGCCTCAATGGATGCCATTGGCTCCCCTTGGAACCCCCCGACGACACTAGTAGGTAGAGTGGATGTAAACCATGCGAGTCCAAGGCATGAAAAATTAAACCATTTTTAAATCATACACAAATCATCCTAAAGAAATAAATGTTACATGATTTGGTTTTTATGGATCAAACACTCAATATTGTCTGCATCAATGCAGATAGGAACAAGGGGTTGGGAGTATCCCCTCTTTGGGGGTGCGGGGGTGAAAATGTTATAAGGAGGTTCAAAAGATTAACCAACTTTAATACATTTAATAAAACCAAATAAAAATAATATTAAATTGTGTTGTTTGCATCAAAAGGTCATATTTTGGTGGAGATTAATTAATAAAACATGTGATTTAGTTAAGTTATCTTCATTTTTAAAATGATTTATGGTTTGTTTTAGTGCTTTTGAGCATGGCTAGAGGTCTCGACGTGGTGGTGGTAGGAGAGATCAAAGCAAAAGGGGCCATCCAGGTAAGTCATTCAATCACTCTTTTAAATTTTCATATTCTATTCTTAATGGTTAAGCAAATCTTTTACTGTTCCATATAAATTGTATATTCTATTTTCAAATTCTTTTTGTAGATACTTCAATTACAAGGTTAAGATCTGGTTTATGCAATAGGCTAGTAAGTGTCGACCAAGAAGCATCCTCGTGTGCATTCTTTGAGCCTCCAAATAACAAGGGTGGAAACCAAGGAAAAAATGACATTTCATTGATAATGAAGTGCTTGAGGATAGCATGGATGAAGCTAGCAATGACATTCACGCTCATCCTATGAGCACCCACACTACCACCACACAGAGTATGGTGAAACAACACAAGGGATTTATTTAGATTTGCAAATTGTACATGAGGAAAATGAAGAGGTGAATGAGGATGTTGCTAATGAAGAAAAGAAAGAGGTGAGCAAGCATGATAAACACATTGGAGAGAATGTCAAGTTTGGGCTTACGTCAGATGTGTTGGCCTCATTTTTTGTAAGGAGGTCTACTTCTCCTCCTCATATCCCTATGCCCTATGAGGCTATACGGCTTACATCTAGTTCTGCTACATGGTTGATTTCATCTTTCGATAATGTTTCATACATGGAAAAAATGGGCAAATTTTGGGTTTCTTTGAGAAGGTCCACTAGTGAGTTAATGGACGTATCTCCCCAAAATTTGGAAGAGTGGGGCCCTCTTTGGAGAGAAGTCAACCAAAGGTTTGAAGATGAATTGACTGATGAGTGGGCTGATTTAAGAGGGCACAAGTTTTTGGTATGGGATGGTAATCATTGGTTGAAGACATTGATGAAGAGGATAAAGGAAGGTAACTATGCATTGTCTTGCTCTCTTATTTATTGTGATGATACTTAATTCTTTGACTAATTATTTATTTTATTATTTGATGTATGTAGTTTATAGTGAAGATATTTCACAAAATGTTGGAGTTCTATGTCAATTCATTCAAGTGGAGAAGAAGAAATAAGGAGAACTATTGTTAACATTGGATACATCAAATGTGTAAGTATACTTATCACTATTAACGTTTTCAAATGGGTTAATAGATTATCAACTATGTGTGAATGCCAATAGTTTTTATTTATGTGTGAATCTCAAAATATAAAGATAATTTATGTGTGAATTTGAAGAGAATTTATTTATACCAATAGGTTTCATTTACGTGTGAATGCCAATAGGTTTCATTTATTAGTTATGTGTATGTGAACAGGTTTTATTTATGTGTGAATCTTAAAATTTAAAGACAACTTTCAATGTTGCAGTGTAACAAGAGCACATGTCAAACCCAACCTAGGGCATGAAATTTTCATGTTCCAAAAGTTTGGCATTATAATGTGTGCTGCTCTAAGTTTTGCCTCGTTGACTAGTACATAGGCCTCAAGATCCCATCTCGAGGCACGTCGACCTCTTGTGTAGGACCCGGATGCAAGGGATTTATAGCCAGAGCCTCCCCTGGCACCCAAGCGTCCTCCCGCTCCAAGCAGCACCCACGGAGAGATCTCTCGTGGCGGGTTAGGTCCATGTACCCGGCACGGCTAACAACCCCCTTGGATGGGGCCAGGCAGACAGTCGGAGGTAATTGTTCCTGCCTCTCCCTCCAGGCCTTTAACCTGAAGCATTAAGTGTTTTTCCTTAAATTAGTTCATTGAGCAAAGAGGATCAAATAATGTACCTAAGTGTACAATCACAAGCATTTTGGAGGCCGTTTGCAGGACCAACTGCTAAGGTGTGGCTTCCTTTTCCCGAATGCTCCCAACATCCTATCCCGGATCATTCGCGACTTGGTGAGATCCCACTAATCTCAAACAAGATTATGCAAGAAAATATAAGTTAGCTTATTTTGACTTGCCCTTTTTCCTTAGGTTTTACCTTATGGTATCCTAACTTATCCCAAGCATTAACTAGACAATCAAGACAATGGATATACCTTCATTCGCAACCCAACCAAAGGTCTTTTATTCTTTGAGTTCTAACCAAGTTTGGTTAATACGCTTGGCAAAAAATGACTCTTCATTTAGGTCTTCAAGATACAGTCTAGATGCATGCGTTCCTTCCATTTCTCTTAGTGCGGCTCTATGCGGAATTTTCCAATCAACCTTATCCATCGTGCACATGGTGTGTTTAGTATAATTGTACATCCAAAATGACCTTTATCTCTCTTCATTCTTGGCAACAAGTACTTATTCCTAATGCACTGGATCACATGTGACTTGTGTATATAAAAGTCTAGGTTTTTGTCCAACAGTGCAAGTGTATCTCATGAATGGAAACTAACATTTCATGTGTTCCTTTTAATCATGATTATGAAACATGAATTCTAAATGACTATTCATGCACTAAACTGGTTAAAAAGCTATCATTTTATGTGAAGTAAGGCAATAACCTTATCATTTTTTGTGTGTAAAAGCTATCATGCATATAAACTAATGTGAATTCCATACTCTACCATTTCACGCATGCAACCTAGTGCTTAGAGTAAACAAAAAAAACCCTAAGACTCGTTCTTGTGTCATGCACGTAGCTAACCCCTTCATTCCATCCACGAGAAATAATACTTAATTAATTTTAAAGCTTAGAACCTGGGTTTGATTTGTATTTGTTGCGTTGGTTGCTCCTCTCGCCTCTCCAGCATTACCGATAACTTTGGCACCTACGCTTCCCGCAACTTTCTTCTTGGGAGCCATTCGCCTCGCGGAGATTGGACAATCCAGACCTTAACGGTTTTTGGGACGACAGGTTCGGGTAGGAAAGATCGTTGGATGGGGTCCCTCACCGAGGGGGTGGTTTGAGTGTGGCTCCTTGAAGTTACTCACCAACTCTCACTCCCTCTCCTTCTTTCTCTCTCTCTCTCTCTCCTCTTCCTCTTCTACTTCTTCCTCTCTTCTTCTCCTTCTTCTCTTCTTCTTCTCTTTCTCCTTCTCTTCTTCTCTCCCTCTCCTCTTTCCCTTCTCTCTCTCCTTCCCTTTTTCTCTCCCTCTTCTCTTCCCCGTCTACCTATTTTTCTCCTCTTCTCCTTCTTCTCTTCCTCTCCTCTTCCTCTTCTTCTTCTTTTCTCTTATTCTCCTACTCTCTCTCTCTCTCCTTCTCTTCTTCTCCTTCTCCCTCTCCCACTTCTTTTCTCCTTCTTCTCCTTCCCTCTCTTTCTCTTCTTCTTCTCTTCCTCTCTCCTTCTACCTCTTTTTCTTCTTCTTCTATCTCTCTCCTTCTACCTCTTCTTCTTCTTCTTCTACCTCTCTCCTTCTCCTTCTTCTTCTCCTCTCCTCTCTTCTACCCCTCTTTTTTCTCCTTCTCTTCCCTCCTTCTCCTTCTCTCCCTCTTCTTCTCTTCTCTCTCCCACTCCTTCTTCTCTCCTTCTCCTTCTCTCCCCTTCTTCTCTTCTCTCCCTCTTCTTCCCTTCTCTCTCCCAGTCCTTCTTCTCACTCTCCCTCACGGGGGCCCATGGTGACTGGTGATTAGGAGAGGGGGGTGGCTACAGTCGAAGCCCAGGGGGGCGATGTTACTGTGAACGGAGGGGGGGTGTTCTTCAGACGACGGCCCAGGGGCCGCGCGGTAGTTGCCGCAGAGGTGGCAACATAGGGAAGGGGGGGCGTAGTCTCCCTACATACTCAAGGGAGGGGAGGGGCCTCCCCTTATATAGGGGGGGAGGAGGTGGGTGGCATGGCCACCCCTCCCACCTGGGGGGCTACATGCCCCCATCACCACGAGTCCCTCTCTCTCTCTCTCCCCGACATGCTATCGGCGGGGAGAGAGACGGGGTTAAAACAATTTGAACTGATGATAATATTATTTTTTTTGAAATTAAAAAAGGGGGGTGTTCCTATGGGGGAGAAAACACGAGAAATGTTACAGGCATCGTTGATAAACAAAGCATTTTGGAAAGGATGAGGCCTTCTCAAAGATGGTGGGTTGAAATAGAGTAGGAAATTGAAGGCAAAAGTAACCATAGCAATGATCCATAGTACAATAACCCATGTTTGCTAGTATCACTTTTGGTGTGGAAGGTAAAAAATTTCGTATAGTATTTTAGTTTTCAGCATAACAAATTGTGGTATCTTGAATTTAACCATAACTAAGAATAGTGTATTGGTTTTTTATTTAGGATGACTATAACCTTGCCATACTCAAAGAGGAAGCTCGCCTCAAGGAGCATGTGTTGCTAGAGGCAAATTATGAGGTAAAAAGAAAACAATTCATAAACAAAGAGTAAGATAAATTGAAGGACAAAGGATACAAGTACCTTGGAATAGCTAATCATGCGCATGGAGAGGATTTCTTTTTTGTTTTTGTGCATTAAATTGGGATGTGGAGCCCCAAGAGGAACACCAAGGAAAAATGAATTCTCTTGCAAGAAAATCTATCTTGTAACATCAACAAGCTTGTTTATTATGTTTCATATGATCACAATGAAGAAAAGAACACCATGCACAACAAATCTTCATGCAGCATCATGTAGATCTCCCACGGATTTGATAGAATCAACCATATTCTTCAATATCTTCACAAAATCCATCAATATAACAAATAAAGCAAAGGAATACAACATCTTTGAATGGAAATACATCACATAGTATTCATCTTCAATATCTTCATAATCTTCTCTCTCAATCTCTCACATACAATCACTCTATTTTGGTAGAATTGGCTATCTTTGACTCTCTCTCTTTCTCTCCATCAATAATACATCATATCCTCACTACAATCTCTCATAATCACTCTCAATAATCATTCTTAGGTCGCGGATACCCCTCCCAAGAGGTATGTCTGATATGAAGAGTCACCAAAGCCACTACAGTGTCCTTTCATAGCTCACTACTGTCACTTCACTTCAGTCTTTACTTGAGTCTTCAGCAGCTACTTCTTTCACTTCTTTCAGCTCTTTTGCACTTGTATTCACCTCTTTCCAAGGATAGAAAATTTTCCCAAGCTACACATACATTCTACAGAACACTTACAAAAGCATACAGAACAGTCATAGTACAGTACCGGAACAACTATAGTACAGAACATAACAGAGACAGAAGCTCTACAGAAGACCTATAGAAGGTTACAGAAGGTCAACAAAACCACATAACTCATACTCAAACCATTCCAAACTCTCACAAACCATTCAATAAGCTTTCACAAGATCTCAGTCTTCATCAATCAATACTCCATCCCTCCTTATAGAAGACAATCAGAACAAAACAGAAGCTATAGAGAAGGTATACAGAACCTATCAAAACATCTCAGAACCTCACATCTCTACTAATAAACATCATGAACTTCCAAAACACAATCAATATCATCCAAAACACTCTCAAACCACTTCCAAACCAATCAATCATCTCATAAAATCAACCATTCAACTAAAAAACAACAAAAATCAACCAAAAAACAGGTCATTTCAACACTCAACAGGACGAAAAGAACATGATGGCTATTACCAAGGACAAATTGTATGCCATTTGTAGTGCTAATGTTGCTATGGAGAGGTATATTTTCCTCATGGACTAATGTTCTCTTATTTTTTGGAATTGAACTTAATTTGGTTCAACAATATTGAAGTTATGTTTTGTTCAATAACCAATATATTAGGAAAAGGGAGATTTTAATTCTCATGATTGTCACAAAGGCAAAGGACTCCACTATGTCACACTTTGCAGATTTGAGGAGATTTCTCACAGCTACATGAAGCAAGAGGTGTATTGGTTTCATATGATTGGAGAATCCTCCTTATTGATCAGGAGCTTACAAGTTGATGGCACTAAGATTCCAAGAGGCTTTGATGCTTATTTAAAATTCCAAAGATATTTACATATTATAAAGGCATTTGCAAATATTTTTTGTGAGATGAAGAATCTTGGAAACTTTGAGAAGGTTCCAGAGCTAACATAATCAAGTATGAAGGTGGCGTTTCTAGTATAAATAAATCATATTTTCTAAATAGCATATGTACAAATGTATTCTAACTTAAGAGTGCTTTTGTTGTTTGTTCTTACGTTTTTGGAAAAGATGGTCATGTACTCTACATGAAAGTGGGGTGCTAGAAAGCCTCCCTCCTTTAGTGGAGGAGTGGATGGACTTGGGATGTGAAAATTTTTTGTTCTCAAAAGCACTACTTGAGAGGGGTCTATCGGAATGGGAAATGTGTGTTTTCCATGGTGGATAGACTATCCATTGGATGACATTCCACAACAAGAGATTGAATTAAGAGAGACTAAGTACATTGAGAGCCAAACATAGTAAATATGTGGTAACTCTTGCTCTTAGCTATCTGTTTTAGTAATAGTTGCATTATATCCATGGTCCTTGAAAAGAAATAGAGTGGATTTGGAAAGGCTAATGATAGATTTTTTCCTTGATTTATAGGTTGAAAGGGTTTTAGTTGTTTAGTGCCTCCACGAAGAAGGTGCTACTTGGTGACTATGTATATTTCTTTTTTGAGTACAATTATCAATACATAATTTAAGCCATCCCTCATGCACTTGGGTCTTGTTTTTTTGTAGTTTGATTGTGTCTCCATAGAGAGGAGGGGGAAAAAAGATGAGAAAGGGTGGGGGACCTCCCTTGATACGATGGTGGAAGATGCGCATGGTGAGACTAATGTGATGGTCGAGCAAGTGGATCCTAAGGAGGAGCATGTATGCCTAGATCCTATTGTTGATGTCTTGGAGTCACAACTACAAGTCATACCTTATATGGTGCACCGTGAGGTGGTAAATGAGAATAACACAAAAAGCAATGACGATGGTATGAGTATGTTCTAGGGTGAGGACATACTAAATGAGACACATGTAGTTAGTTGTTATGATTGCCCTTCTATAGCCTTGTGTGTGTAGACTTATTCCCTATGCAAAGGTCTACATTCTAATGAATGATGTTTTGGGATTGAAGACAGCCTTTGGGAAGGAGGATAATGTCCCCAAGAGGGGGTGTTAATTGTCTCTATTTTGACCCATGCTAGCGAGGTGATATTGGTGACTTATGAGATTATAGTAGGATGGGATCCTATTTGGAAGGAAGTGAATGGGGAGTCTGAGTAAGAGCTTTTGAAAGACCCTTGCTTGAATTGGATGTCTAGACACATGTTTAATGTATGGGAAGGAAATCATCATACTACTACTTGGACACATGCCATCTTTGAGCGGTTCCTTCTATGAAGAGAAAAACATATACTAGTGCTCTCAATAGTGATTAATCCATGGAATGTCAGTGAGATTGCCATTCTTTCATGCTTTTAGAGGATGCACTTGTAAGTGCTTTGTTTGTGTTAAAATTCCTATTCTTAATTTAGCGTATCTTGCTCTTTCTTGTGAAATATTATCTCATGCATTGGTTGTGTAGTCTCAACACACACACACACACACACACACACACACACACACACACACTCTCTCTCTCTCTCTCTCTCTCTCTCTCTCTCTCTCTCTCTCTCTCTCTCTCTCTCTCTCTCTCTCTCTCTCTCTCTCTCTCTCTCTTATTGTCACCACATCATTGAGGGATAAGCTCATGAATACCTAAAATATCTACATAGCCAATGCATAGGATTATATTAAGGAGTTGTCACTAGAGGATGTTACTCTGATTGGTACTTATAGATGAGACAAAATGGTGCTGGCTTGGTTCCCCTTGACAAGGAAGTACCTAGCAAAACTGGTTTACAATGTACATTTCTTTACTCTAGGTTTTGACATTGTGTTTTAACTTTTTTTGGCATTTGTGGTGAAGGCATAATCCTCAATTTGGACCCTTTTCATTCCTCTATGATGCCTCCTAAATTTCAAAACCTAGAGGGCAGCTCAAAAATATAGTGATAGAATTGGGAAGGTCAGACCATGCATTTTCCTTCATGGTCCACTGCTCTTACTTTTCAAGCTTGCTTTTCATTTGATTGTTTGCTGCAATAAATTTGCACTTAGACTAGATTCAAAAAGAAGCTTGCAATAAGTCTAGCTTCTAAAAGACTCTTACTTGTCCTTTCTTTCCATGTGGATGTTAAGAATATTATTGGTTCCATAATGAAGATCCTAAATATTGTGGACCCAAGCCTTGGTGATAGAACTTGTGGTGAAAAGTTCTATCATCGAGATGGAATCTTGAGAGATTTTCCATGCTAGACAAGATAAACCTAATTGTTATTTTCCATCAAGTGCATGTGGAAACAAAGATTTTGTGGTTGTCATTGTTGGAGCCAAATAAGGTGACAAGAGTAGTGAATGCAGTGTTAAGGGGGGACCACAACTTTTGTGGGCATTAGATTTAAGTTTTCTATGCTATGTTTGTTGGTTTGATTGCTCCCTTTTGTGCTAATAGATGGTTGTAGAGAGAGGCTACCATGGAGAGGGTGCTTTTGCAGGCTATTTGTTGAGATGACAAGCTCAACACATGCGGACATTGATGATGGACCGCCTGGTTAGATGGGTCCACACGTCTACACTTAGCACGTCGGTGGTCATTATGACTCACACATGGCCACTGACTCATTACTTATTATATTTAGGTTGTTACACCTATTTACAGCTGGCATAGTTATAGCGCCAGTCGACTAGTGTAGTCGGTTATGCATTGTTTGACTTAGTAGGCCACTTTCTTTTATGTTGTATCTTATCTATACTTTGTGTACATTGTAAAGAGTGTGGAAGAAGAAGAAGAAACTAGCAAGAAAACGTTTTTGGCCTCCATCTCTCTTCTTGTCTCTTGAGTGAGCTTCTCCTTGTGCATTCTGTGTGTGTTCGGCGCAGCATCTTGAGCAAGTCCCCCCACCACGCGATTCTTGACACTATTGAGATCCTTAGGGACTTTGTTGAGTAGCCAAATGCCATGGTCATGCTTGTTGAATATTCTTTAAGGATATATTATGATGAGGTTTGGAATGAGAAGAGAAAACATATTTTTCTAGTCCTTGTGCATCTTGAGCCATGAGAGAAGAGTGACAAGATTAAAAAATTGAATAAGTTTGATGTTATTCAGATAGCTACCCAAATAGTGCTATATAAAATGTGGGAGCTTTTGCTCACCCGCCAAGACCCATGGACTACTTATTGTTTCAAGTGTTTCAAGCAAGCTCTAATGGCTATCTCTTACCTAGCCGATCCTACGAGTGTAGTGAGCTTACCTTGATGCCGATATGAGTTGCCTCCTCTCTCACACACACTGGTAGCTCCACGATCCTAGATGCTAGCTCGAGCATCCTCAAGCCTCCTCCATATCCAAGCTCCATCCACCATGGCCGTGCACACGAGAAAAGAGGAGAGACGAGAAGAGAAGAAGAGGAGAGGAGATGGTGAAGAGCTTCACCCTCTCGATCCCTCACTCCCACACACTCACTCCCTCACCCTCTCACACTCCCTCTCTCAAGAGCACACACAAGCAAGGAGAAGAGAAGAAGAGAAGAAGAAGGGAACTCTTGTTAGCCACACACCAAAGAGAATGAACTTCCATTCACTTTTTGAACTTTATATACAAGCCCTAAAATCCCATGGGCACCCATCCCTTTTTTTTTACATGACCGGCCATTGTGGCAAGGTCATTTCTCTATTTCCTCTTCTAGCCTTATGCCCCTAGTCTACACTCGTATAATATTTTACACTTGACACAGGAGGGAGCCTTGCACTCTTTTATACAAGTTTTTGGAGTTTTTTGAGGCGCCTTTCATTTAAAATTATGCTTTTGGCCCCAGCCTAGCTTTAGAGGCCCCCTGTGTGTCTTTTCTCTTTTTCCATCCTTTTTTCTCTTTTTCATTCATTTTTCTGCCTTTTTGACTTGGGGTTAACATTACCCCCCTCCGAGAAGACGGGTGCCAGTCCCATGGCACTTTTGGCTGCTGTTGGGGTTTAATAGGCAGTTGGCAAAGTAGTTGTGTGAGGGTAGGGCCACGTGTAAACTCAGGTGCTTGTAGAATCTTGGTAATGAGGTTTTTTGGAGAAGCCAAATGGATAGCAAGTGGATGATGGGGGCCTCTAAAGTTGGTGGTTTGTCGCCTTTGTGATGCCTGAAAGAAAAAGGTGTGGTGCTCTACTTAAGGGGGGTGTCTACCTTATTGTGTAGTGTATTGTGCTCGTGCTAGTGGAATGGGGAGTTGGGTCTAACCACATGCTAGCCTAGGTGATATCCCACACTTGAGGATCCCATTTGTGCAAAGGGAGGTGCAGTGCAAGTAGCTTAGGGTGACAGGTCTAACCAAAGGCGAGTGTTACCTCCCTAGGTATGTCCTACCCTTAATGGGACCTAAGCGTGAAGTGGGGGATAAAAAAGGGCTAGGGAGTTAGGAGCGGAGCCAGTCAACCGAAGCCACCAGGCATGCCTAACTTGAGGATCCCTAGGTGCAGTGATCGTGCTTTATGTGGTGCTAAGTGCTTCTGCAAGTGAGTTGTTTTGTCTAGTCCGTGTGTAATGTTCTTCTTGCTTTTCCTTTCATTTTTTTAAAAATAAATATAATAGTATTACACTAGTAGAATGGCAGCCAGCGCCTAATTCTCCTCGTCTGAATTAGGTAGAGGAGGGGGTCGGATAGATTTGCTAAAAAATTAATAGCTTTGCATGTATCCTTTCAGATTCATGCGGACGTGGAGGGAGGTGGTGGAGAAGAAAGGATGATTGCATCTAGTGAGTTGGCTGTCGTTCATATCTTCTAGGAGAGCTAGGCAAAAAGAGGGGAGGAGGCTAGCCCTCATTATCAGACATGCCATGGCACAGCTGTCGATGGTGTTAGGGCCAAAGTAGAGAAATTATTAACATTAGTTCAAAATTTTTTATCCCTCCCTCTCTCCCCGCCGACAGCACGTCGGGGAGAGAGAGAGAGAGTGAGTGAGTGAAGTGAAGTAAGGGGGACATGCAGCCCCCCAGGTGGGAGGGGTGGTAGCCATGCCACCCTCCTCCCCCTCCTATAAAGGGGAGGCTCCCCCTCCCTACGTGGAATAGAGCACCCCCCTGGATGTCAGACGGCCCTCCCCTCGTGTACATCACCTTCCTCCCCCCTCCGTGCGACAGCAGCATCCCCTGGAGCTTTCAACAGTAACTCCTCCCCCCTCCATTCGACAGTAATAGCGTCCCCCTTGGGGCTTCTTATTGAAGCCACCCCCCTCCTCAATCGCCAGTCAGCTGCGGGCCCCCGTGAGCAAAAAAGAAGAGAAGGAGAGAGAGAAGAGGAAGAGGAGAGGGAGAGAAGAAGAGAAGGAGAGAGAGGGAAGGAGAAGAGGAGGAAAAGAAGAGGGAGAGGAAGAAGAGAGGGAGAGAAGAAGAGAAGGAGAGAGAGGGAAGGAGAAGAGGAGGAAAAGAAGAAGGAGAGGAAGAAGAGAGGGAGAGAAGGAGAGAGAGAAGAGAAGAAGGTGAAGAAGAGAAAAAGAAGTAGAAGAGGAAGAGGAGAGGGAGAGAAGAAGAGAAGGAAAGAGAGTGAAGGAGAAGAGGAGGAAAAGAAGAAGGAGGGAGAGGAGAAGAGAAGGAGAGGGAGAGAGAGAAGGAGAAGAAGAGGAAGGAGAGAGAGAAAGAAGGAGAAGAGAAGAAGAAGAAGAAGAAGAGAGAGAGAGAGAGAGAGAGAGAGAGAGAGAGGGAGTGAGAGTTGGTGAGGTATCGAAGGCCGTGTCGAGGAGCCACATTCATGAAGCCATCTTTTTCAAGCCCCCCCCTCATCAGCAAATGTCACTTTCTCATGACCCTTCCTTCCCGAGCCTATCATTTTGAAGGCCATTGAGGCCCGGACTATTCCAAACTCCGTGTGTCAAATGGCTCTCAAAAAGAAAGTTGCAGGAAGTGTAAGTGCCAAAGCTACCAACGGAACCAGAAATGTGGGAGAGGCGAGCGGAGCAACCAACGCAACAAATGCCCCTACAATCACCAATCAAACCGAGGTCCTTTTTGAATATCCTAGGGTTTATAATCAATGTTGATTAAGCATAAAGGGGTACAATCATGCATGGAACAAGAACAAGCCTTAGGACTTTTTTTTTACTCTAAGTGCTAGGTTGCATGCATGAAATGGTAGAGTATGGAGTCGCATAAGTTTATATGCGTGGAATGATAGCTTTTACACACATAAAATGATAAGGTTTTTGCATTATTTCACATAAAATAATAGCTTTTGAACCAGTTCACTACATGATTAGTCATTTAGAATTCATGCTTTGCAATCATGATTAAAAGAAACACATGAAATGTTAGTTTCCGTTCGCAAGATGCATTTGCACCGATGGATAAAAACCTAGACTTTCATATACACAAGTCACATGTGATCCGGTGCATTAGGAATAAGTATTTGTTGCCAGGTATGAAGAGAGAGTTAAAGTTTGATTAGGATGTACAAATATACTAAATGCACGATGTGCATGATGGGTAAGGTTGATTGGAAAATTCTGCATAGTACTGCACTAAGAGAAATGGAAGGAACGCATGCATCTAGACTGTATCTTGAAGGCCTAGATGAAGAGACTTGTGTTGCCAAGTGTGTTAACTAAACTTGGTTAGATCTGGAAGATTTAAAAGACAATTGGTTGGGTTGCGAATAAGGCATATCTGTTGCCTTGATTGACCAACTAATGCTTGAGTTAGGGTTAAGATACCATAAGGTAAAACCCAAGGGAAAGAGCAAGTCAAATAAGTCAACTTACCAAGAACATTTGCTTGCATAATCTTGTTTAAGACTATGGGGATCTCGCCAAGTCGCGAACGATCCAGGATCGAGTGCTGGGAGCATCCGGGAAAAAAGGAATCACACCTTAGCAGTTGGTTGTACAAACGGCCTCCGAAATGTTTGTGCTTGTACACTTAGGTACATTATTTGATCTCCTTTGCTCAAGGAATTAATCCAAGGAAAAATATTTAATGCTTTGGGTTAAAAGCCTGGAGGGAGAGGCAAGAACAGTTACCTCCGACTGTCTGCCTGGCCCTATCCAAGGGGGTTCTTAGCCGTGCCAGGTATATGGACCTAACCCGTCACGAGAGGTCTCTCTGTGGGCGCTGCTTGGAGCAGGCGGACGCTTGGGTGCCAGGGGAGGCTCTGGCGGTAAATTCATTGCCTCCGGATCCCGCACAAGAGGCCGATGTGACTCGAGATGGGATCTCGAGGCCCGTGTACTAGTCAACGGGCGGAACTTGGAGCAGCAATCCTATAGATTTCTGGGATAGCCTTCGGGCATGATATTGGATGTACTCCGAGATTATGATAAATAAAGAACAAATATTTGAGAAAAAGAAACTTGCTTGACATTGTTTTTGTGTCAGTACCTAAGTTACGTAAAGGAACCAGTGAACTAAGTTGATTAATTAAGGAAGCTGCTTTTGCATGTCAAAACATAATGTGGTAGGTAATTAGATAACTAAAGCAAACTGAGGAAAGTGTGGTGGATGTGACTTAGGTCTGTCCTACGAAAGGGTGGTCCCGGTTAGCTGGGAATTTTTCTCAAAAGACGAGACATTGAGACTATTAAGACCTAGCATCAATAGGATTAGAATCCCGATTTATGCTGTTTTAGGGGAAAGGAATGGGACTATGCCTTATGGCAGGGAGGTTGAGCTTCGCATCCCTCTTGTTTTCCATTCTCCATGAACCAAGTGCAGCATGAATCCGCTTCAACTTTGTTATTCCTATGCAAAGTGGTTCATCTGGAGCTTGGCGCTAGCTTCTTCCTAGAGACCTTGCTGATAGGAAAGGAACCCTGACTTCAGGTCGATCCTAAGTGGGAACGGCCAGACACTTCCGCTCGGGGAAAACTTGGGAAGACCTAGATCACAAACCCTGTGTCATTCCTTGCGAGTGCCAGGCAGCGCCTTCTAGACTCTCTTCCCAATGGGATGTTAAGGCGTCTCCCTTAAGCGGACGAGTAGACATGTTACATTAGGCTATATAGGGGACCAAATAGTTCCTAGGTGCGTAAAGGATTTACTAGTCAGATCCCCCTTGGCACCCTATCCACCTCCTACTTAATACGATCCATGCTGGGAGACCTCTCGCCATCGAAGCCGGTCCATGCTTCCACATTGGTAAAAACATCGTTGGTATGGGGGTTCAACACCTATCCTTGGGGGAGGTGTAGGGCTCCTCAATTTTTATATGTTCCAATACTTAATTCAATCAGGATCTAATCTAGAAAATCATAAACAAGATTGATGTCTTCAAGCAATTATGACTTCAATCAATCATGCAACTTTCAAGTGATGATTAATCTAGTAGCAATCGACCCTTGAATTTCACATAATGAAATCTTCCCCTTGGAATTTAACTAAGGGTATCTAGATTTTGGGGTCTCTAACTTCCCAGTTTAAGGTTTATGATGATATTCTTGTAACCCAAGTTTCTTGCCCTCAAGTCAGTTTCTTTAACTTGGAGTTATTTTTTGTCTTTAAAATCTTTTATCAGAGCTTCTAGATAAAAACTATATCCTTGGCTAGTTTCTTCGGGGTTTTGTTCTTAGTAAATTCGTCTTGAATTCACTAGTCTTTTTTTATGGGATTAACATTAAAATTCTTTTTGATTTCTCTCGAGTTCTAGTTTTTCATAGTTCCCCTAAGAGTTTTTAGCATATAAGATGTTCTAAGAATTTACCAAGTGAATACTCTAACAGTGCAATATTTCTCAAGAGACTTATCTTATTTCTATTGAATTTGGATATAAATTTTTAGAAAAACTTGTGGTATTGTGATTGGTAACGGGTTGTTATCTGCGCTTGTAACTACATTAGTGACTCCCGTGCTCACAATCCAACTGTTGTTTCCATGTTACTAGGGTCATTCATGATTTTTGCTTTTGAATTATTTTTCTTCGGGGCCATGATAGAAATATGATTCGTAGAAGAAGAAGAACACAACAGTAATACCGATTGGCAAGGGTGTAAGACTCTCGATGATGATGATGGTTATTGTGGGATTTAATGATGTAGGCCTCGTAGATGGTTCTTCTTGTCTCATGGAGAGCAAATGTAATGTGCCCGCCTATTGACTTGTCCAGGCATGTTTTTAGCGGTCGAATCTAAGCGTCACTTCCTAGCACTCCCATGGAATGTTATGGGGTTTATTGCCTAGGGTTTCTTGAGTCTACCTTGCAATGAAACGTTTGTGGCCAAACCCACTAGGATCGAATTGAAATTCGGGTTCCTAGTGGTCAAGGTCTCCTGACAGAATTCTAGCATTGGTGGGTCCTAAACATCCTACTTTACGCAGAGATACCCAAGCCAAAGAAGATCCATGTCGTACTTGGTTCAAAGAGAATGAAAAACAAGAGGGATGTGCCACTCAGCCTCTCTACCCGTGTGGCATAGTCCCATTCTGGTCCCCTAAAAATGCATGAATCGGGGTTCTAACCTAACAATTTCTTAGGGTTTTGTGATAAGCCTCCCAATTCTCTGGGACCACCTTGCCATTGGACGGACCCATCGGGGGTTCTTCCCACTTGCTTCCCTCAATAGGTGTTCTATAGTTATTTAATTAGGTCCTATCACATTTATGTGTGACATTTAAAATCAAATTCCTTAATTAAGCCTTTTAGGGAATAGGGTTCATTCACATAATTTATAGCACCGATATGAAAATAGAGCAAGTAGTCCTTTTGACAAACAAGTTCCTTAACTTATCTTCAAGTTAATCATTGCCTCCTGCCCATACAAAAGAAATTGTATGTCCTTTCTGTCCTGCAGAAGTAACTGCTCCAAATCACATGGCACCACAATCTCCATTCTTTATCTAGAATAGGACCTTCCAATGCCACAGACATTGGGGCCATGGAGGTCCTCAACTCTATTCCAAACTTGGCAAGGGGTGTTCAGAGCTCCACCTCACCCCCACAAACTGCCTAAGAGTGAAAGACCATTTCGATGGTTGGCCTTTTCATCACTCGACCTTTGGCCTGTGAATTGAGTAGTGTCCTTTTCGGGTTGATCCACGATGCAATATTGGAGGTGATCCATGTGTGCAAAGAACCTTTCCTTAATTAATTCATTTAAGAATGAAGCACAGGCAAGGCAGTCAGCCTAATATCATCTTCCATGAAAACATTCATTTATTCCCATGGTAATTCGTCATCACAGACCCTTGCCATGAATTTACCATCAAACACAAGCACTTGGAATAATCATCCAAACGACAACCCAGTAATCAGTTGAATGTAAAAGCATTTAGGATGTTTGATCAACCAACAAAACCAATTGATTTTTTCAAACAATGCAAGAATAGATGCGATAACATTTCCATCGCATATGCCCTCTTTCCTTGGGGATTTAAGAGCCATACTATGCAAAAAATTTCTTAACGCTTCCTTTCTTCGGCTAAGGCATATGTTAAGGTCTCATACAACTATGCAAGGTGTAATTTCTATTGATCACTTACATTGATCGATAACCTGACCTTCTTTCCAAACAAGTATAAAATTATCAATATTTCCTTTGACTTAGGGTTAAATCCTAATCCTTGATTTCTCCACTTGCCTTTGAGGCCTGGAGTTATTGTTCATATCTAACATAACCCCGAATTGGATTGATGAAACTAGTAGTTATCAGATGGATCTCAAGGCATCTTAGTTTTAATCCTGATGACCATTTCTTGCACTAACTACACACATCATCAAGATCCCAATCTATCAAACATGAGCTATCAGTTCTTGATATTAGCAAGAGCTTGGGCAAAGATCTTAGAGTTTTAAGAATGAATTTATTTTAGACTATGTTGCTTTCCATGCAATCCATCAAGTGTGCAAGGTGCAATGTATACCTTTAATGCGGCGAAAACATAACTACTAATTTGCAAGAAGAGGGAGTCAACAATACCTTGGAATCTTATATGTTGCTTATGCTGAGTATGGATTTTATCACATAGCAACTAGACGCAATTTACTTCTCTTGATACATGCACCTCACAAACTCCATCTTTGAATATTTGGGATGAAATTTATCCTTTTCAATGACCTATTCTCATGTGGCATAGTACGGTCCTGATGTGTCTCATGGGTAAATCAAAGTAAGCAGCTAACAACTTAGAAATGTATTATTTACATCATGTATCATAGTTGTATTGGTAGTGACACCCTCGCCCGAGGCTTCATTGTGGATTGTGGGATTGCCACCCGCACTCGACATTCTTTGCTTAGGGGCCATTCTCGATCTTCCTCACTTTATGTGCAACCCCTCAGGGACTTCAGCAGCCTCTTTCTTGAGAAGAGAGGGGGAGAAATTTGGGGAAATCGGCTCATGAGATAGGGAACAAGTTTGCGGATTAAAGGAAAAAGGGAAGAGCACGTGTGGATAGCCTCTAAGGAGGGGAAAAAGAGGAGAACCTTCTAGAAGGTTCTCTCTCTCTCTTTGCCCGTGCAGCATCGAGGTGCCTTTTCTCTTCTTTGATAGGGGGGGTTTTATAGTGGGAGAGGTGGGAAGAAAGTGGAGTGGTGGTGGTGCCACCACCCACCACTTGTCATCGATCGTGGTGGCAGCATGCAGACTGGTGAGGTGGCCTAGGAGGGTGGTAGGCCACGTGGCCTCACCCTTGTTGACATCATCGTTAACTTTTGCTTCTTCATTATCATCTACTTATTCTTCCCCATCATCAACTACTTCTTCCTCCCCCTACCACCTATTGGTGTTTAGGGTGCTTTAATTTGCTTGAGAAGGAATTTCTTCTCTTGCACGTTAGCATTCGTGGGTGTAGAAGGTACCTGGCAATCAAGCCATACCACTTAGGCTATTCTATTTAGGATATGTCTATGAACCATACATTAATCAATCATATATCATTACGAAGTTTTGCTCTTATGCCAACTATAATGTTCCCACCTATCGGCTGTCCAGGCACATTTTTAGCGGTTCATCGAGAGACAAATCTAAGAATTGCTACTTGAAACTCCCATGGAATGTTATAGGGTTTTTCACCTAGGTTTCTTGAGTCCAAAAACAAAACATTCACGGTCGGAACCCACTAGAATTGACTTGAAATTTGAGTTCCTAATGGTCAAGGTCTCCTGACAATATTCTAGCATCGAGTTCTAGACATCCTACTTTATGCAAAGATACCCAAGCTAAAGTAGATCCATGCCATACTTGATTCAAATTGAATGGAAAATGAGAGGGATGAGCCGCTCAACCTCTCTACCGGTAGGGCATAGTCCCAATCCGGTCCCCTAAAACTACATGAATCGGGGTTATAACCTAACAATTTCTAAGGGTTTTGTGAGAAGCCTCCTAGTTCTTTGGGACCACCTTACCCTACCGTAGGACAGACCCATCACAGGTTCGCACCCACCCGCTTCCCTCAATAGGCATTCTTTAGTTATTTAATTAGGTCCTATCACATTTATGTGTGACATTTAAAATCAACTTCCTTAATTGACCATTTTAGGAAACAGGGTTTGTTCGTGTAATTTATAGCACCGACATGAAAACAGAGCAAGCAGTCCTTTTGACAAACAAGTTTCTTAACTTATCTTCAAGTTAATCTTTGCCTCTTGCCCATACATGAGAAATTATATGTCCCTTCTGTCCTGCGGAAGTAACTCATCCAAATCACATGGCACAAAAATTTCCATCTCTTATCCAGAATAGGATCTTCCAATGCCACAGACGTTGGGGCCACAAAGATCCTCGACTCTGTTCTTCGGACTTGGCAAGGGGTGTCTAGAGCTCCATTTGACCCACAAGCTACCTAGGAGTTAAACACCATTTTGGTAGTTGGCCTTTTCACCGGCCTTTTCACCACTCGACCTTCGGCTTGTGAATTGAGCAGTGTCCTTTTCAAGTTGATCCAGCAATCTTGGAGGTGATCCACCCATGCAGAAGAACCTTTTCTTAATTAATTCATTTAAGAATGAAGCACAAACAAGGACGTCAGCCTAATATCATCTTCTAAGAAAACATTCCTTTATTCCCATGGCAATTTGTCATGGCAAACCCCTACCATGAATTTACCATCAAACACAAGCACTTGGAATAATAATCTAAATGACAATACTTGAATGTAAAAGCATTTATAATGTTTGATCAACGATTTCCAAACAATGCAAGAATAGATGCAATAACATTTCCATCACATATTCGCTCTTCCCCTCAGGATCTAAGAGCGATACTATGAAAAAAATTTCTTAAGACTTCCTTCCTTCGGCTAAGGCATATGTTAAGGTCTCATACAGCTATGCAAGGTGTAAGTTCTATTGATCACTTACATTGATCGATAACCCAACCTTCTTTCTAAACAAGTATAAAAGTATTAGTCTTTCCTTTGACTTAGGGTTTCCTAATCCTTGAACTCTCCACTTTCCTTTGAGGCCTGGAGTTGTTGTTCGTATCTAACCTAACCCCGAATTGGATTGATGAAACTCGTAGTTATCAGACGGATCTCAAAGCATCTTATTTTTAATCCTTATGACCATTACTTGTACTAACTACAGACATCATCAAGAACCCAATCTATCAAACATGAGCTATCAGTTTCCTGATATTAGCAAGAGCTTGGGTAAAGATCTTAGAGTTTTGAGAATGAATTTCTTTTAGACTACGTTGCTTGCCATGCAATCCATTAGGCGTGCAAGCTGTAACATATACTTTTAATGTGGCAAAAACATAACTACTAATTTGCAAGAAGAGGGAGTTGACAATAGCTTGGAATCTTATATGTTTCTTATGCTGTGGATGGATTTGATCGCATAGCAACTAGATGCAATTTACTTCTCTTGATACATGCACTTCACAAAACCCATCTTCAAATATTTGGGATGAAATTTATCATTTTCAATTACCTATTCTTATGTGGCATAGTATGGCCCTAATGTGTCTCATGTGTAAATTAAAGTAAGCAGCTAACAACTTAGAAATGTATTATTTACACCCGATATCGTAGTTGTATTGGCAGTAACACCCTTGCCCAAGGCTTTGTTGCAGATTGTGGGGATGCGACCCGCACTAAACATTCTTTACTTTTGGGGGCCATTCTCAATCTTCCTTGCTTTAAGTGCAACCCCCGTAGGGACTTCAGCAGCCTCTTGCTCAAGAAGGGGGGGGGATTTAGGGAAATCAACTCCCGAGATAGGGAATAAGTTTATGGATTAAAGGGAAAAGGGAATAGTGCGCGTGGACACCCTCTAAGGAGGGGAAAAAAAGGAGAACCTTCTAGAAGGTTCTCTCTCTCTCTCTCTCTCTCTCTCTATGCTTGTGCATAGTCAAGGCACCTTTTCTCTTCTTTGATAGGGGGGGTTTTATAGTGGGAGAGGTGGGGAGGAAGTAGTGCCACCACCCACCACTTTTCATCAATCATGGTGGCAGCCTATTGGTGAGGTGGCCTGATGGATAGTAGGTCACATGACCTCCCCCTCGTCGACATCGTTGTCAACTTCTCCTTCTTCATCATCATCTACTTCTTCTTCCCCGTCATCAATTACTTCTTCCTCCCCCTGCCCCCTATTTGGCGACAATAAGGTGGAGGGGGAAGGATTTTCAATTAACTTGTAACGTGCCCCCTCCTCAATTCGCGGGACACGTCTTAGCAGTCCATCGAGAGATATATCTAGAAGACACCACCCAGCACTTCCAAGGAATGACACGGGGTTTTCCAACTAAGGTCTCTCGAGTCTGCCCCGCAACGAAACTTATCCGGCCATTCCCACTAGGATCGACCTGAAGTCTAACTTTTCCTAACATTTCTCGTTAACATTTCCTTTGAGGAAAGCTCTCGGCTAACCGAGACCACCCTTCCGTAGGATAGACCCATTGGTGACATCCACCACGCTTCCCTCGGGGTTTGTTTTAGTTATCTAATTACCTACCACATTATGTTTGACATATAAAAGCAGCTTCCTTAATTAACCCCTTAATCACTAGTTCCTTTACGTACTTTAGGGCATTGACATGAAGACAAGATAAAACAAGATAAAACACTTCCTTAACTTATCTTAAGATTAATGTTTGTCTCTTGCCCATATAGGAGAATTAAGTGTTCATTTCTGCCTACGTAGAAAAATCCTTCCGTCTCCCGGCAATAAAACCCGAAGGTTTATCCTACCAAGATTTCGCCTTGTAACTAGTATCAAGGCCTCGAGATCCCATCTCGAGTCACGTAGAACACTTGTGTAGGGCCTGAATGCATTGGGATTTACGGCCAGAGCCCCCACTGGCACCCAAGCGTCCTCCTACGCCAAGTAATTTCCATGGAGAGACCTCTCGCAACGGGTTCATTCCACATTCCCGGTGCGGATTTGCAACCCCCTTAGTTAGGGTTTGGCGGTTCACGGGGGGGGGAGGGGTAGCTAGCACCATCCTTCATTAATTATCCCTTTAGGAAATCAACCATAGGTGAAGCACCCAGATTAAAAACAATCACTAGGGAAAACATCCCTTTTGTTTCCATGGCAATCAATCATCTTAGACCTAGCCATGCAATCATCAAACACACCCCACTTGGGTTATTATCCAAAACCACATTAACAAACAGTTGAATGCACAACCTCTTGCTTCAAGGCATCGCAATCCCATTGCATGCACAATTAGAATTTAACTTGGTTGTATCAAAACACTTGTTCAAGGGATTTACAACCTTTTCAAACAACCAAGCATAACTTGGGTCAACAATCCATTTAGGGTTAGGTCACCAGCTTCAATTAAGCTAGGAGCGTATCCATTTGTGATAGTCCATAGCATGATCGATAAAACAATTCGTAGGCAATTATACTTATTCTTAATGCACCGGATCTCATGAAGATCTAGGTTTCTATCCATCGAAAACTATCATTTCATGTGTTTCTTTTAGTCATGATCACGAAGCATGAATTCTAAATGACTATTCATGCACTGAAGTGGTTTAAAAACTATTATTTTATGTGAAATAATGTAAAAATCTTATCATTTTATATGTGTAAAAGCTATCATTTCATGCATATAAACTTATGCGAACTCCATACTCTACCATTTCACGCATGCAATCGAGCACTTAGAGTAAACAAAAATCCTACGACTCGTCCTTGTTCCATGCACGTAGCTAACCCTTTTATCTCTTCCAGGAGAAATAATACATAATTAAATATAATGCTTAAAGAACCTAGGTTTGATTCATGTTCATAGGGGCATTTATTGCATTGGTCGCTCCGCTCGCCTCTCCCGCATTACCGGTACCAACGGTAGCTTTGGCACCTACGCTTCCCACGATTTTCTTCTTGGGAGCCATTTCTACTCGGGGTTTGGATAGTCCGGGCCTTAGCGGCCTTCAAGATGACCGGTTTGGGAGGGAAAGGTCATGGGCAGGGGATCCTTTGCCGATGAGGGGGTGGCTTGAGTGTGGCTCCTGGAACCGTCTTCACTCTCCAACTCTCTTCCCCTCTCTTTCTCCTTCTCTCTCTCTCCCTCTCTCCTTCCTCTTCTCTTCTCCGTATTTCTCTCTCTCCTTCCTCTTCTGCTTCTTTTTCTACTTCTCTCTTCTCTCCTTCTACCTCTTCTGCTTCTTCTTCACTTCTTCTTCTCCTTCTCTCTCTCTCCTCTTTCTCTCCTTCCCTTCCTCTCTTCTCTCTCTCCTTCTCTTCTTCTCTCCCTCTCTTCTTCCTTTCCTTCTTCTTTTCCTCCTCTTCTCCTTCCTTCTCTCTCCTCCTCTTCTTCTCTCCCTCTCATCTCCTTCTTTGTTTCCTCCTCTTCCCCTTCCTTCTCTCTCCTTCTCTTCTTCTCTTCCTCTCCTCTCCTTCTTCTTTTCCTCGTCTTCTCCTTCCCTCTCTCTCTCTCTCTCCCTCTTCTTCTCCTTCTTCCTCTCCTTCTTCTTCTCCTTCTTCTTCTCCTTCTTCTTCTTCTCTCTCCCTCTTCCTCTCCTTCTTATTCTCCTTATCTCTCCCTCTTCTTCTCCTTCTTCCTCTCCTCTCTCTCCCTCTTCTTCTCCTTCTTCTTCCCCTTCTTCTTCTCCTCTCTCTCCCTCTTCCTTCTTCTCCTTCTCCTCCTCCTCTTCTTCTTCTTCTCCCTTCTCTCTCTCCTTCTCTTCTTCTCTCCCTCTCCTCCTTCTACCTCTTCTTCTTCTTCTCCTTCCCACTCTCTCTCCTTCTCTCCCGCTCCTCCTTCTACCTCTTCTTCTTCTTCTCCTTCCCACTCTCTCTCTTCTTCTCCTTCTTCCTCTCCTCTCTCTCCCTCTTCTCCTTCTTCTTCTCCTCTCTCTCTCTCTTCCTTCTTCTCCTTCTCCTCCTCCTCTTCTTCTTATTCTCCCTTCTCTCTCTCCTTCTCTTCACCTCCTTCTCTCCCTTTCCTCTTTTCTGCTCACGGGGGGGTGCTGACATCACGCCCAGGGGGGGGCGTACTGCAGTCCACTGCCAGCTGAAGGGGGGGTGTGCTGACGAAGGCCCAGGAGGGCCACTGTTGTCGCGCGAGCATGAGGGGGGAAAAGCTTCCAATGGAGGGGGGCGCAACATCTGTCTTCCAGGGAGGAGGGGCCGCCTCTCATCGATGCAGGGAGGGGGAGGCTTTATAGAGGAGGGGGAGGTGGTAAGGCAGTGCCACCCACCACCTGGGGGGGCTGCATGCCCCCACTTATCATTAATGTCACTCCCGCTCTCTCTCTCTCTCTCTCTCCCCACCATGCACACGGTAGGGGGAGAGAGAGGGAGAGATAAAAAAATTTTAAAAAAATAAAGGGGAGAGAAGTTCCTATGGAGGAGGCCCGAGGGAGTAGGGGGGTCACGGGGGGGGGGGGGGGGGGCATTACATAACTTTATTAAAATTTGTAGGGGGGTTCTTATGTGAAGGGGGGAGTATTACCACAATACTTCTCTCTCTCTAGTAGACGGAATAGGGACGAGAGTAGAAGTATGACTTCTAACAGAATAGGATAATGTTCTTCAGTGTCTTCTCTTCTCGAATTAGAGTAGAAGAGGATGAGAGACCTTCTATGCATCCATTTCCTTGGGTTGAATGGAATGATGTCTCTTCGTCTCATGGAATAGAGTCTCCTCTTGCTCAATTAGCATCTCATCCTCGTCAATATTGCTCTTGTTCACCCTCCTGGTCAACCCCAAGCCCTCAATTTATAGTTTTCTAGGGGGTAAAAGAGAGGAAGCTTTCTTTTTAGCATTTTTCAATGACATTATCGATGACAAAGAGAGAATTCTTTCTTTTAGTGCTTGTGATGACATCATTGATTACGTTAGAGAGCGAGCTCCATTTTTGTAGCACAAAGATAAAAATTTACGAAGCTATGGGCAAGCATTGCGTGGCGCGTCATCGGGTGGCCATCACTCCTATTGAGATATTAGCAATCACATCTAATGTAGCCTTTTTGTATGAGGCAATTTGGGATGAAGACATGTAGGCTACAAGAATCCCATGTGTAGAGAAAGGGAAAACTCTACCCATCCAACAACTATAAAGCATTGTACTTGACTACCACTTTTGATAGATGAATGAATACATGATGATGCTTTTCTTTATCAGTTAGTCTCAGTCTTTTACTTGTTAGTCCTACACAAGATTTTTTTATGAGTCCAAGCTTCCATCTTGGAACCTAATTCACTTGTGTAACAGTTGTGGTCTTCAGTCAATGTCATCATGAGTTTAGTCTATGCTTCCAAGCCGCCATAGCCATGCTCTAGATCCTGCGTATTTTAATATGGTATCAGAGCTCAGCTGAGCATGGCCCAACTCTCCTTTCACTCCTCTCATCTCCTTTTCATCTCTTATCAGCTCAGTCTGAGTACTGGACCCTATCTCCAACTTCATTTGCATTCCTACCTTCAATGAAGCTTCCATGGCAGCCATAGCCAACAACACCCTGTCAGCTTGAAGCTTTCATATCTCTCTCCGCAAGCCAAATCTCTCTAAACTTTCTTCTGGAGAATTGTTTCTCTACTTCCAGAGCTCATCCTTAGCACCTCAATCATTGAGATTGGGCAACTATAGCTTCAGCATTGCCTCTTTTCAGAGTCGCTGCCATAACTATGTCTGTGGATAGCACCTACCTACCTCTATTGGAGCAGCCATATCTCTTCAACCATGACGTATCTCTTTGATATTTATTCTTGAGAGTTGTTATTTAGGTCAAGACACAACTTCTTGGTACAAAAATCAAGGAGATTGATGCACACCATGCCCGGCATTTGCATTTTCCCAAATATGGGTGTAGTTTTGGAGAGCAACCACTTTGAAGGCTTAGATCTCTCAACTAAGGTAAAAGGAGTACAAACCCTCTTAGTGTGAGTTAGAGCCATTAGTGAGAATCCTCTATTTCAAAGGTTTTAAGAAGATTCGGCTTGTGGAGCTTGTGGGAGCTCATTTACGAGCCATTGGTCCCTATTTTTTATAGGATAGCTACAACCACTTACCTTCAAGCTCATTTTTCCTTCATTTTCTCTCTCCTGCCACTTAAACCAAGCCAAGGCCACTCTAATATGAATTTTTCAGCAAGTATTCAACCATCAAATCAGCAAGGAGGGGAAGCTATGAAGTTTTTTGAAGATCATTATGTCAAAACTCAAGCAACAAACATCAAATTTCAAACATCTTTATCATAAGCTTGTAAAACTCCTCATGTAGCCTTGTACTACAGCCTCTATAAGGCCCCTGCTATAGCCTCTGGATGTCCATCATGTTTATGGTACCCACACTTAGCCTTTTCAGCGATAGCCTCTGGTGTTTTGCCATGTTTATGGTGTGCCCACACTTTGCAAGTGTTACTTTCACTAAAGCATCTACACACTTTATACTTTGTGGTTGTGATTGAGGAGGGGTGTTGACATATTAGCAATCACACCTAATGTAGCCGCTTTGTATGAGGCAGTTTGGGATGAAGACATACAGGCTACAAGAATCCCATATGCACAGAAAGGGAAAATTGTACCCATCCAACAACTATAAAGCATTGTACTTGACTATCACTTTTGATAGATGAATGAATACATGATGATGCTTTTCTTTATCAGTTAGTGCCAGTCTTATACTTGTCAGTCCTACACAAGATTATGTTTATGACTCCAAGCTTCCATCTTGGAACCTAATTCACTTGTGTAATAGTTGTGGTCTTTAGTCAATATCGTCATCAGTTTAGTCTATGCTTACAAGCCGCCATAGCCATGCTCTAGATCCCGCGTATTTTAACAACTCCAAGGCTTACGACTAAGGTGGTGACTAAGGTGGAAACCAAGGCAGAGACCTTGGCATCTTGGCCTTGGCATACTTGGAAATAGGCTACAAAGGCTTCGTTGGTGTCATTGGCTGCGCATGAGAAGCTCCCACTAGCTTGTAGGAAAATCTTCCCGGGAGGTCACCCATCCCGACAGTGTCGTCAACCCAAGTGCACTTAACTACCAAGTGATAATCCACTATGCTAGTTCTTTTTGTTATTCTATACTACAAACATAGCTTTAATAAGCTAGACTTGGGAGGGTCTCCCAAGTCTTACTTCCATGAACTGGCATATAATACCTCATTAATAATAATAATAATCTTCATAATGAGAGTAGTTTCATAATTAGAGCTAGTTTGTTT
Organism: Lygodium microphyllum; assembly: GCF_053477565.2. NCBI lineage: Eukaryota > Viridiplantae > Streptophyta > Polypodiopsida > Schizaeales > Lygodiaceae > Lygodium > Lygodium microphyllum. The sequence goes on along the minus strand of NC_141150.1, from coordinate 120,334,687 downwards.
TAAAATGTGAAACATAAATCAATTTTCTTTGGAATGTATATGCACATTAAAATAAACTAAGTAATGGGGACATTACATGTATCTTCATGCGTGGCATTTGCAAGGCACCACCACACACATACATAGTACACTCACATAGAGAGCGCTTACACATAAAATGCATTCATAATCATACAAAAGTGCATCACACATACATATCACACCCTTCCATTTACACTATGAACCTTTGTTAAGATTCTCATAATCATTGAGAGTTCACCTTGCAACATGTAACTCACTTGGCTTGCCACATCACGTAATGTCATATGCTGTAAAAATTTAAATACTGGATGGCAAGTACACATTGCATTGCATGACATAGACATGCCACACATCACAACTAGGGGACCATTCTGCAAGGGACTTGTTGGTGCCTTTTCCAAATCAAGCAAAACCCATAAAAAATAAAAGTAAAAAAAACAAAACAAAAAACATTGTGCTTAGGACAAGGACAAATAAAAGAATTGCATTTGTTTAAGGAGCAGTCGTGAGCTCCACACTTTGACCACTAGCACGGATCCAAGCCTTGAATATGCTCTTGACCTCGAGGTCACACTACTACATGATCTAATAAACCAAATCATTTACCTAGTCAACCAAGAGACCCTAGAAACCACAATTGATGGGATGGATAGGTTGAGAAATTGTGGCAAAAGTTTGGATGACTTAAAAGCCATAGTAAACAATTTCTAGCAGGCCACGAGCTTCGATGTTTCCAATATGACTCCTAAAGCTATGTAATGAAAACTAGCCTAGCTAAGGAGGGAATGGTAGATCACTCTCAATTTCTTAGTAGACCTTAACTATGAAAGCAAGCTACATCTTGCTATCATGTAAGAAAAAATGGATAACATTCACAGGATGTTGTTCAATGCAAGGGCAATGAGCTCTTTGCAAGACTCACTCTCAGATCTTATGAAACATTGTTTGTTCAACCAAACATATATCCTTCAAGTGGGAACACACATTGTACAAACCATCCTTATAGGCATGGGCAACATGCTAGCTTAAAGAGACCATTCCAAAATTCTTTTAATGGAAAAAAAACTCGATATATATATGGCCATCGATGATCCTTATAGCTTCTTGGAACAATTTGAGCAAGTCTATAAGGTGAAAAATCTCATAGGTGATGCAAAATGCAGGCACAAGCCTTCGAGATTTGCCTAAGTGAAAAAGTACACACATGGTCCACCAGCTTAAAAGCCATAGAAAAGGCCTCCTTCGTGTTGCTAAACAAATTATTCATTAAGTGATTTGCCAAAGCAAGCTATGGGGACAATCTCATTGTTTGCCCAATGAACTTTGAACAACAAGAAGGGAAGAGCATGAGATACTATGTCTTTAAAGTCAAAAACCGATTTACTTGTATACCATTAACTCAGCAAGCCATGCCTAAGAAGGCAGTCACAAAATCTTTCATCAAGGGAATTCATGATGAAAGGATATACGAGGCCTTGGTTGGGAATTCTGAATTGAATCTCTCTATCAAAGTTGTCTTAGACAAGGCAATCTGTATGGATGACCTTCACAAAGAATGCATTAGCGATAAGGGGCCTATAAATTCTCATCTAGAACAATGCATAGGATAGGCCTCTTTTGAAAACAAGGAGACTCGAGAATTACTCGTCGACGTCAAGAAGCAACATCACGAATTGTTTAGAATGGATGAATTCCTAAAAATTCATTGAGCCTATCGCTGTGGAGATGATTAAAGATGAAGAAATAATTCCTATTCCTGTGATGTCATTACTCGTGCCCAAAGCAAGGTAGGATGAATCGGTCTCGAAGGGCCTATAATCCTAAACATATCAATCATTGGCAAGAAAAGTGCTAAGAAACAAAGGAGGGCTCAAGGTAAATTAAAAAGCAAAGGCCTCTCCTCAACACCCCTTGATGTCCCTATTTCTAGTGCTACAAGTGCCACTACTACACCACTGATAGAGAAAAATATGCTAGCAAAAGATTACGATTATCTAGACTAAGTCCTACAGTAGCTACTTGCTAGACAATGTCAAAGAATGGGTCCAAACCACCCAGAATGATCTAAGAGAAGCACTAGCAAATGACATGGTTAGCCTTCCTAGTCTATTATGCCCACTTGATGCTTTCAACCAAGCACCGATACACCAACTTGATGAGCTCACCATAGAAACAATAAATGAGCCACTACCTATGAAACAAGAAGTATCTCTTATTCTTGGTACAAGTTGTCGGGACCTAAAATGGTCCCAATACTAGCTCTCTAGCACTAGCTGGACCTCTAAGACATAGAAGGCACCCCACATAGCCTCGCGGCCAAGAGCGTCTAAGGCTCACACTACACTAAACTCTAATATCAATTTTGTGTTTGTAATAGGACACAGTCCAACGTTTACCTTCCCTTCTCCTCAGAGGGAGATCCCATAACATATAGATATAATACCTCGCATCACATACACAGGAGGCAACCTCTCAGTTGAAACACCGTGGCCTCACTGCAGCTCTCCTACATCAAGGGGATTGGCCCCAAGATGTGCTGCTCAACATATAAGACACATGATACATAATCCACTCTTTGATTTATTGAACAATCTAGGAGTTCATATTTCCTTGCTAAACTTACCCCAAGAAACCGCTCGCCTAACCCCTATAGCAAATGACTTCCTCACTCTTAGCGTTGGTCAATGTTCAGCATACAAGTGTTATGCATCCAGGAGATTATACCATGTGGCATGCAAAATGCAAAAGTTTATGCCTATTGTGCACAAACATTTTATTTTAAAACAAATCAACAAAGTGGAGTGTAAAAATCAACCCTTCAATGATTTTCAATCTACTCGTTGTTGCTGCGTTGCTAGAGACTACCACGAGTTACCTCGTGCTACTAGCCTCTTAAAACTTAAATGATTATCATCCTATATGATGTGTACAACCGAAAGACCAAAATTTACTTCATTTTTAGCACTTAAATGCTTCCATGACCCTTCTTTCCCCCTACGGCTTATATGTTGCATCATTGCATAGGTGTAGGGTTTTATTTTTTGTCATTTTTGATATATAAAGCAATGAAAATAAACTAAAGCATGCAAAAAAGGGTTAGTTGAGGCTATACCTCATGCCTTAACCTTGCCAAACATGTACACACATTATCCATATTTTTCCTTAATTTTCGAAACACAAAAATCCAATTTTCTCTATTTTTTCTATTTTCCCTATTTATTTATGCATAAAAATAGATTATTTTCTGATCTATGATTATTGACTGATTATGATAGCTGAAATATCTTTTTAATCAAAATTTTATTCCATGCGCATCTCTTTTTCCCACCCCAAAACCAACAAAATCTTCATTTTTACTCTAAAAATGTGCTTTTCGGGTTGTAATTTAATTATTGCGACTATTTATCATTTTGGTTCTACATTTCTTTTATGCAAAACCCTCAATCATGATGCAAAAAAGACCCAAACAAATTTCCAGCCCATATGAATTTGATTTCAACCATTAACAATAAAAAAGAGGCAAATTTCCTTTGTAAAAATGAGGCATACCGCTTATGCGTGTGTTGCGAGTTTTTTAATAATTGATATGGACTGCCAATAGACCATCCGACAATCATTCTTTAGTGTTGAACACCTTCCCTCAGCCTCCTCTTGATCTTAGAGCAACCTGATCGCCGTCGGACCAAGCATCCTTTAGCCCCTCTTCTTTTTGATTTCATATGCATTAACAACCTCTTGGAGAAGAGAGAGAGGAAGGAGAGAGAAATACTAAAACTGGAACTCAGCAATTGGGCGCCCATTTGTGAAGCCAGGAGTGGCAATGGAGAGCGAAAAGATCACGCATCTTGTTGGTAGGATCAGATCAAGGGGTTGCATTGAAGTGGGAGATGGCTTGTAGCCCCCCCCCCCCCCCCCCTCCATGTTGCGTCTTTTCTACCATGGCACCTTCTTCTTCTTTTTTTTGTTGAAAAAAAAAAGCCTCTCCCCCCCCCACCCCATCCTGTGAGAAATTGGGGGGTGGGAGACCCCAAGGGTTACCCCCCTTCCCTTTACTCTGAATATGGCTAAAGATATCATCCCCAAATCATCCCAAATATCTTTTGGAATTCACCTCTGATGATAGTATAAACATCCCCTAACAAGGTGTCGGTGCATTTGGTATCAAAAGTCTACCATAGGGGTAAGAGACAACATGGTGAAGGGAGATTCAGGGAGAGGAGCAGACGGAAGAGAAGGGGTTCAAAGAAATAGAAGACGTAGAAGAATACTCACAGAAAGAAATAGAAAATGTAAAAGAATACTAATAGAGATGAAGCTTGCCAATTTATTTTTGCATTATGAGAAGGTAAAACTCTTGTAGACAAAAGCGTATATAAAATAATATCTTCCTCTATGTTGCTCAGATCACCAATCGGATGCTTCCATATCTCCGAAAGGGGGGTAAAATGCCAACACACCTGGCCAGAATTCTACCAGTTCACTCCCTCTTCATCTCCCACTTCAGAGTATTGTTCACTGCTTGAAATCAAAAATCACGTGTCATACGATTTTGTAATCTTTATTTTTACATAAAATCCTCTCAAAATAGCTGAAAGCTACATGCTTTCGTTTACATGTTATCCTAATCTAGAAGTTGTCTACAGTTTTATGGATTTTTACAAGAGATAATCTCTAAAATATCAAAAATAGGCTAAAACTTGTCCAAAATATTTTTGAACCATGGATACTAACACTAATGCCTATAGTGGCATTGGCTCTCTAGATCTATAAGGAAGCCGCACTCTAGAGTTTTTCACACGATGTGCACGTAGCGGCACGACATCTACCCCCTCCTAACTTGCACATCCTCTGACATGTGCCAAAGTCTTATGGATCTACAGTGTTAGAAGAAGTATCTTTTTCCATGTCAATGTCTTCATCTTCTCCCTCTTCTTCTTCCTCTATGTCTTCATGCTCTTGAATTATATCCAAGTCTTCAAACTCATATGTTGAAATTTATCTTTTTTTGAAGAGCTTGATTCTTTTTCGAGCTACGGGTATCTTCATCCTTGTCCCATCCAATTTAGCTAATGAATATGTGGCATTATCATGAACGACCGTTATTACATAAGGGCCAAACCAACGCTTTACTATCTTCCTAGAAGCACTATATTGATTATCTAGGCTGCTATCATAGACAAGCACCCAATCATTTTCTTGGATAGCTCTTGGCCAAAGTCGATGTTGCCTATCAAATCTTCTTTTGTTTTTTAGTCTTGTTGTTTTTAACTTCTTAATAGCTGCTTGAACATCTTCATGCCTTCTTTCTAGATGCCACATGCACAAAGTCAGCAACTCTTCTCTACTAATGCCTTCCTCCCAAGGTAGAAGAATCCATGTGAGAATAGATTCTTCAATTGGCACAATTGGTTGTTTTCCATGCATAAGTTCAACTGGCATATAGCTAGTCACTGTACTATGAGTAGTCCAATTAGACCATAATGCAAAAGGTAGCATTTTAGGCCATTCTTTGATCTTTCCTCTACAAGACTTTGCTATATCCCTTCTGCCCTGCAGAAGTAACTGGTCCAAATCACATGGCACCATAAATTCCATCCTTTATCTAGAATAGGATCTTCCAACACCACATACGTTGGGGCCATGACAATCTTCAACTCTGTTTTGGACTTGGCAAGGGGTGTTTAGATCTCCACCCGATCCACAAGCGGCCTAGGAGTGAGACATCATTTCCATGGTTGGCCTTTTTACCACTTGACCTTTGGCCCATGAATCGAGCATTGCCCTTCTTGGGTTAATCTCTGCGGTGCAATATTGGAGATGATCCTCCCGTGCAAAGAACCTTTCCTTAATTAATTCATGTAAGAATCAATCACAAAGAAGGCTTTCAGCCCTAATATCATCTTTCAGAAAACATTCCTTTATTCCCATGGCAATTTGTCATCATAAACCCCTGCCATGCATTTACCATCAAACACAAGCACTTGGAGAAATCATCCAAATGACAAACCAACGACCAGTTGATGTAAAAGCATTTAGGATGTTGTTTGATCAATCCAACAAAACAATGGTATTCCTTTCCAACATTGCAAGAATAGTCGCGATAACCTTTCCATCACATATTTTCTCTCCCCCTTGGGATCAAAGAGCGATACTATGCAAAATTTTAATTTGACTTTATCTTCCTTTCTTGGTAGCACAAGGTAAACTCTTTAACCATTATTCAATGTGAAACCTTCATAGGACAAATGCGTGACTTTAATGCAAGATCCTTTCATGTACCATTGATGTATGTTTTATTTTAACTTTTCTTGATACATGCATTTGGGAACTCAATCCTTCGAATAATCGAGATGAAGTTTATCTTTTTGCATGAACTATTCTCACATGGTATAGTTTGGGTCTAATGCATCCCATGCGGGAATCAAAGCAAGCATCTATCAATTTGGAAATACATAACTTACGCTTGGTACCGCAATTGGATTGGCAGTGATGCCCTTGCCCAAGGCTTCGTTGCGGATTGTGGAATTTTCTCCCACACTCCAAATTCTTTGCTTCGGGGTCATTCTTGATCTTCCTCATTCCTTGACACAACCTTCGCAAGGTTTTTAGCAGCCTCTTTCCCGAGAGAGGGGGGACAATTGGGGGAAGTCGGCTTGTGGGGTAGGGAATACACTACGGAAAAAGTAAGAAAAAGAAAAGTGCATGTGGCCACCCTTCAAGGAGGGGAAGAGAAGGAGGGTTCTCCTTGGAAGGTTCTCTCTCTCTCTCTCTCTCTCTCTCTCTCTCTCTCTCTCTCTCTCTCTCTCTCTCTCTCTCTCTCTCTCTCTCTCTCTCTCTCTCTCTCTCTCTCTCTCTCTCTCTAACACACTCTCTCTTCCTCTCTCTCCCTCTCTCTCTCCCTCTTTCTCTCTAACACACTCTCTATCTTACTCTCTCTCTCTCTCTCTCTCTCTCTCTCTCTCTCTCTCTCACCAGGCTGCTCAATGTCCAAGCCACCCCTTCTAATTTCCATGGGGGGGGGGGGTGAAGTGGAGTGGTGGTGGTAGTGCATGGTGGTGCTGGAGTGGACTGATCGATGACATCATATACTTCAACTACCTCTTCTTCTTCGGCGTCATCCTCATCATCTACCACTTCTTCTTCCCTACCGTCATCCACTTCTTCCTCTCCATCATCATCACATACTTCCTCCCCTTCTGCATCATCATCGTGATCTTCTCCTCATCGTCTTCTCCTTTTCCATCATCATCTCCTGCTTCCTCCCTCCTCATTGACATCATCATCTTTCTCAGCCACGTCGTCCTCTTCCTTCCCCCCCCCCCTCGGCACCTATTTGGCGACAAAAGGGGGGGAATGGTAATAAAAAATGCCCAAGGGAAAAGGGGAAACCCTAGCCCTAGAAAGTGTGTATAAAAAGGATGAAACTAAAGAAAAAAGGCTATTCTTGTGTGTGTCAACTTTGCTTCTCTATTTTCTTTCCTAAGTAGAGTGAGTGAGTGAGTGAGTGAGTGAGTGAGTGAGACTGAGTGTGTGTGTGTGTGTGTGTGTGTGTGTGTGTGTGTGTGTGTGTGTGTGTGAGGGATGAGGGACAAGGAAGTGAAACCTCTATCCTTCTCTCTTGAGCTCTCTCATTCCTACATGCTTTCTCTTTCATGATGGGTCCATAGAGGGTTGAGGTGTTGTTGATGTGCTCACTTGAATCATGGAGCTAGTGCTTATGACCCTATGATGCCCACTACAACGGTTTGGTTACAATCCACATATGCATGGCTAGGTGAGAGCTAGTCAACAAGATGTGTGTCCAAGCTCTTGAAGGAATAAGAGTGTGCCCAATGGCCTCGACATGTTGAGCATGAAGCACAAGAGTAACTATACAAAGGTTATAGTGCTAAGTGACATGAGGAGTTTACAAGCTTATGAAAGGATGCTGAGTGTTGAAATGACTTGTTTTTTGGCTGATTTTTGTTGTTTTTGAGGTCTAAATGATTGATTTTTGGTGGATTTAGAGTGATGTATGATTGTTAATGGAAGTATTTGAGAGTTTTTTGGATGATAATGATGGTGTTTTGGAAGTTCATGATGTTTGTTAGTGGTTCTGTGATATTCTGATAGGTTCTGATTGGTTCTGTATACCTTCTGTTTTGCTCTGTTTTGTTCTGATTGTCTTCTGTAGGGAGGGATGGAGTATTGATTGATGAAGATTGAGATATTGAGAAAGATTATTGAATGGTTTGTGAAAGTTTGGAATGGTTTGAGAGTGAGTTATGTGATTTTGATGACCTTCTGTAGGTCTTCTGTAGAGCTTCTGTCTCTGTTCTGTTCTGTACTGTAGCTGTTCTGGTACTGTTCTGTGACTGTTCTGTATGCTTCTGTATGTGTTCTGGTGGATGAGAGTGTAGCTTGGGAAAGTTTTCTAGCCTTGGAAAGAGGTGAATACAAGTGCAAAAGAGCTGAAAGAAGTGAAAGAAGTAGCTGCTGAAGACTCAAGTGAAGACTAGAGTGAAGTGACAGTAGTGAGCTATGAAAAGACACTGTAGTGGCTCTGGTGACTCTTCATATCAGACATACCTCTTGGGAGGGGTATCCACGACCTAAGAAGGATTATTGAGTGTGATTTTTGAGAGATTTTAGTGAGGATATGATGTATTATTGATGGAGAGAGAGAGAGAGAGTCAGAGATAGCCAATTCTACTAAAACAGAGTGATTGTATATGAGAGATTGAGAGAGAAGACTATGAAGATATTGAAGATGAATACTATGTGATGTATTTCCATTCAAAGATGGTGTATTCCTTTGCTTTCTTTGTTCTATTGATGGATTTTATGAAGATATTGAAGAATATGATTGATTCTATCAAAACCGTGGGAGGTCTACATGATGTTGCATGAAGATTTGTTGTGCCTGGTGTTCTTTTCTTCATTGTGATCATATGAAACATGATAAACAAGCTTGTTGATGTTACAAGATAGATTTTCTTGCAAGAGAATTCCCTTTTCCTTGGTGTTCCTCTTGGGGCCCCATGTTTTTGGTGCGCAGCTGGGGAAACTTGCCAACAACAAGCACCAAAAGAGGCTGAAAATGAAGGAAATAGCATTGCCAAGAATAGAAGAATTCAATGGATGTTTGTAAAGTTCCTTCTTCCACTGAAGAGTTGGAATTCCTCATAATCAAAGCCACTTTCCACAAAAAGTTCATCCCGCAATGGCAGAAACACATCACCATCATGATGCATACTTTATGTGGTGGACAGTTTCCTCTTCCTATTGAAGCAGCAGAAACTTGCATCTTGGTGGCAAACTGTTTGGGAATAAACTGAAGAGCAGAAACAGAGAGAATGACCATCCATGGAAAATTTGGCATTCATTGAGAAGTTTCCAGACAACATCAAGTGGGAGATTGTGAAGAAGCTTCAGGAGTCTTGGTCTGTAGAGGTTCACAAAGACAAGAAGAAAAAGAGTTGGAATTTGTTCGTGGATGCTCAACAACAAGATACATGGGATGCTTGGTGTACTGATAATCTTCTGTTTGTTCAATTAGCAACCCACTGGAAGTTGGTAGATAGAGTGTTTTTCACAACCTACACTGTTGAAACCATCAGAAGTTGGCATTACTATGATGATGGCACCACCACAATGCTCAGACGTATGCATTTTGACACCTTCAGAACCGAATACCTTCCTCTTTGCAGTGGAATGAAAGCAGAATTCAAGGACGTTGAAAAGAAAGAAGTAGAAGAAATGTTGGCAAGAGAGTCCTCCAGAGACTAAAGCCTTCTGTTAACCCTCTGTGGAGCACTAACAACCTAGTGGAGCCAACCCCCTGATGAATGACGCAATAAAGAGGCAAGCGTTAGAACGAGTCCAGAGGTACGTGAGAAGAGAGAAAGCAAAAATCAAGGCTGAGAGCGAGCTCGCAGCAGAAGCCGCCTTTGACGCCCTTGCGGAACTCTTTACAAAAGTCCCAATGGCACATCAAGCCCTTCCTCCTCCTGCTGGAGGTCCACTTCCAAGCCAGATCCGTCCTGGAAATATTGATGACAGGCCAGCGAATGTAGTCCCATTGCCAGTTTTTAAGGGAGAGTACAATGAAGACCCCGATCTTCATGTAGCAGAATTTATGGTAGCATGTGTGGCTAACAATGCCAGAACCCCTGAGCATTGGTTGGCAATATTCCCCGCCACTTTCAAGGGCGCGGCATTTCAGTGGTATGAGAGACAAGCAGCAGGAACTTTTGGCACATGGGACGACCTGAAGTTGGCCTTCCTCACTAAATTCAGGCGTGAAGGTTTTGAAGAGCGGATGAGAGAGGAATTTATGAACCTAAGTCAGTCTTCTGGAGAAAGAGTAGAAGCCTATGTCTCACGAATGGAATCCATCCTGAAGAGATGGACTAACCATAATCTAGATGATGGCATTCAGAAGGGGGTGTTTCTCAGAGGATTACAACCAGAAGTCCGTAAGTTTGTGGAGCTGCAAAGACCAGCCACACTGCAAGCTGCAACAGAAGGTGCAAGACTGTACAATGAAGTGGAAGCTAGATTGGCGATGAATTTAGGAAGAGGAGTCCTACCTCCTCTGATGCCAGGAATGATGTATCCACCAAATGCAGTTCCAGGGACTGTTCCCTATCCCTACCAACAGATGCCCCCAGTATCACAATACAGTGCACCAAATCCACAGTGGCCACAATCCATGCCTCAAATGGTGGTTCAACCTCAACAACAATGGTCCCAACCAATTTCCTCAATGCCAAATCAGCAGCAACAGTGGAACCCTACCAACTGGAGCCAACAGCCAACAGTTCAAACAGGAGCTCTGAATCAGAACCAGAACAGAGACCCCTCTGTACCAGCCCAGCCCGTTTATGCAGTGATTACAGAGACTCCTCAAAACCCTCCTGCCAGTGCCTCAGGAGGAGAAAGCTTGAAGGACTACTTATCCAACTCAGTTGCAAACATCAAAAAGGAGTTGATGGATGTGATTACAGAACAACTACAGACGTTGAAAGTGAATACCGCTAGCCTATCCAATGTTGCAGGAGCAGGAAGAGATGTGAAGCGGTCAAATACTTGGTGTGGTAAGTGTCATCAAGCAGGCCATTTAGCCACTGAATGTACACGAAAACCAACCATCCCTGGGGCCTTCTGTTCCTACTGTTTGCGGAAGAACCATACAGAGGACATTTGCTCTCTGAAAGAGATGCATGATAGGAGAAGGAAGGAAGAAGACACAAGATTTAACTTGCTGGAATCCAAAATGACAACACAAGATATTGGACCCAAGCCTAGAGAGTTTGGTCCTAATTTCGGACCCAGAAGATTTCCCTCCCAAAGTTACAGAGGAAGACAGTCTGGCGGTGGTCAAAGATCAGAAGTGGAGTGTTACAGATGCGGAGAAAAGGGACATATCTCACCAAATTGTCCAAATCCTCGAAGGTCAGTGGATTACAAGCCCTTATGCAGTCGATGCAAAGGAGAAGGCCACACTGCAAAAGACTGTCCAAGCCCAGCCCCAGTGAAAAGCAGTGCTACTGATAGTTCAGCCAAGGCTCAAGAGCCTACCTCCAATTTGGTGGAATTGAAAGTTGCTGCCATCACGCGTGCAAAGCAGAAGGAACCACCTATCCAGAAAGAAAATAACCCTCCTGCCATAACAGTGAAGTTCAATCTTCCACCAGAAGAACAGAACAGAACAGAGCCTAACAGTGCCGTACAGAGCCCTACAGTGCCACAGAGAGTTACAGAGACAATTACAGAGACAGGACCAGAGGTCCAGGAGACAGAAGAGGAGGAAGTGCCACAAGTAGCAGAAGAAGTTCCTGTAGTTCCTCTGTTGGAAGAAAGAGGGAAAATGAAAATGGGTGTTGCCCCATTCCCTAACCGGTTAGAGAAGCCAGTGGATCCTATTAAGGAATACGATCTAGTCAGAGATCTAGATACCTTTAAACCAAACCTTACATTCCGACAATTATTGATGTTGTCTCCCAGTTGTCGGAAAAGGTTCAAAAGTATACTGACAAGAAGACGTGGTTTAAGGATTGCTCCCTCAACAGCAACAAAGTCCAACAAGGCTCCAGAGCCTGTAAAAGAAGTGGATGTGGCTAACGCCTTTCTAGATCCGGGTACTCCAGAGACTGGCGTGTGGATAGAAGGCTGCTTCATCGCAAATGCACTGATTGATGGAGGTTCATCAGTGAACATTATGACGGATGTTACAATGAAGGATCTAGACCTACAAGGTGTGCAACCCACCCAATGGCTCATCAGACTGGTGGATCAGAGTAGAATCAAGCCTTTGGGCATTCTCCCATATGTGAAGACTACAGTGGCTGGAAAAGATTATTGGCTAACCTATTTGGTGGTGAAGCCAAACTCTTATGGTACATCCTATCCTCTGTTACTGGGCAGACCATGGCTTTTTGAAGCCCGAGCAAGGACGGATTGGTTCAAAGGAACCTTGACCTTGGGTAGAGGACCCAATAAAGTGGTGCTGAAGCTATATGGTTCTCAAAAAGGACATGGATCCACCTCCTTGGAATTATCTTCTGACTCCCCTGATGAGGCTACGGATGGACCATCAGTAGACGAAGATGCTGTCAAATAGATCCTTCCCAAGAAAACAGTGGCACATTCCTTATCAGTGGATACTGTAAGCCGACTTCCAAAAGATGCAAAGCCATTATCAATGGGTGAATACTTCCTGCCTGAACCGGGATTGACTTCTGAAATCACTTCTGACAGTGAGATAGAAGCATGGATGTACTGCTCTCCCTGTTACATGGCCATAGCAGAGACAGAGACAGAGGCAGAAGAGGAAACAACGAATATGTTCTTCTGTTACAGAGTGCCTACAGAGATAGAAGCAGAGACAGAGACAGAAGAGGTTGGATATGATATGGACGAAGAAGGTGATGAAAGTGAGCCAGAAGAATCTATCCCACCTGAAGAGGATACATTTGAAGAAGAAGTTCCAGAAGCATCAGAAACAGACGAGCTCATGCTATGGGACAAAATGGTGATGGTACCATTTGGTTTGGTAAATGGATCTTCTTATATGCAAAATTCCTATAAGACGTGGGTTAAGAAGAACAAGCCGTCTTTCAGCAGTGGCTCATGCCGTCCTCACCCATCCTTGCCAAAGAAAGATGATGATGATGCACCGTGCCAACAAGCACCAATCCCACCAATCCAACAGGCATCAGAGGATCCCTGTTATGTGACGTTCCTGGATGTGTCATCTTCAGAAGAGGAGTCTTCAAGCCAAGAGGTAATTAATTTTGAAACCAAACCCGAAACGACCCTAATCCTATTACAACATTTTAAGGAGCAACCTAAGTCTCCACCAAAAGAAAAAGTTGGTTCTAGTGGGGCATCAGAAGAGGACACCACTCCCTTGAAGGAGTCGGATCTGTATCCAGAAGTAGTCCGTGGGACCTTCATCCGTGAAGTAGAAGGTGAAAGGCAGTTAACCTTTGTGGATGCAGATAGCACTGAACGCCACTTGAAGGTGGGTAGCAGCCTCCCAGAAGATGAGTTGTCAACCTTGTACAAAGAGAATTTGGACGTGTTTGCATGGTCCTACAAAGACCTAAAGGGGATTGATCCCACAATATGTCAACATCATATTGACTTGGAGCCTGATGCCAAGCCAGTACGGCAACAATAGAGGCGAATGAACCCGAATTATTCCACATTGGTGAAAGCGGAGCTGCTGAAGCTTCTGGAAGCCGAGTTCATCTATCCAGTGGCAAATAGTAAATGGGTTTCACCCATCGTGGTTATACCCAAGAAGAATGGCAAATTGCGAATATGTGTGGATTTTTGAAAGCTTAATTCCAAGACAAAGAAGGATCACTTTCCTATCCCTTTCACAGACCAACTGTTGGACACAGTGGTAGGACATGAGCTTTATTCCCTTCTGGATGGATTCAGTGGATACAACCAAGTCCAAATCGCAGAAGAGGACCAGTCCAAAACAACCTTCACCACAGAATGGGGGACCTACGCTTACCGAGTGATGCCGTTTGGACTCTGCAATGCCCATGCTACTTTCCAACGAGTCATGATGGCCACATTTCAAAATCATCTGCACGACTTCATTGAAGTATATTTGGATGACTTCTGTGTCTATAGTTTGATCCGTGAACATTGGGAACACCTGGAACAATGTTTTGACCGATGCCGGGAGTATGGGATTTCCCTCAACCCCGACAAATGCATCTTTGGGGTCTCTTCTGGAGTCCTGTTGGGCCACATTGTCTCTGCACAAGGGATATCAACAGACCCTGCAAAGATCGAAAAGATCACAGCTCTGACAGCACCCACCAACCTCAAACAGTTGAGGGGATTCCTAGGCCATGTGGGTTACTACAGAAGGTTCATAGCCCATTTTGCAACAAAGGCAACCTCCTTGCACAAGCTTCTAAGGAAAGATGCAGAATTTACTTGGACGGAAGAATGTGACAAAGCTTTCTACACTCTAAAGCAGTGTCTGATTGAGGCACCCATTCTGCAACCTCCTGATTGGACAAAAGAGTTCCATGTACACACTGATGCATCAATTGAAGGCTTAGGTGCTGTCCTCTGCCAGAAGGGCTCCTCGAAGTTGGATCAACCGATCTATTACCCAAGCCGAAAAGTCACTGATAGGGAACGGAACTATACAGTGACAGAGCTGGAATGCTTGGCAATGGTGTTTGCCCTGGAAAAGTTTCGCCGTTACCTCCTATCCACCCACTTTAAATTTTATGTGGATCATGAGGCCCTGTCCTTCTTGATGAACAAAGCAGATGTGAAAGGACGAATGATGAGATGGCTCCTTTTATTCTAGGAGTTCGACTTTGAGGTGATTACTAAGCCTGGTCGTTCCCATGTTCTGGTTGATCATCTGTCACGTATCCCACAAACTGCAGACGAGGAGCAGGATGATCCAGACCTCCCTGATGCTTCCCTATTCTTGGTAGAAACTGTAACTCCCTGGTATGCAGACATTGCCAATCTGCTGGCAACCCAACAGTATCCTCCTGGTATCTCTAGTCGGGAAAGGAAGAAGCTTATGCTAGAATCAGCCCCCTACACCCTGTTAGGCGGTGCACTGTACAAAAAAGACAAAGATGAAGTGCTCCGAAGATGTGTTGCAGGAAATGAGATGGGGATTGTTTTGAAGGCTTGCCATGACGAGCCATGTGGAGGTCACTTTGCAGGAGAAGCTACAGCCAGGAAGGCTCTGCTAGCAGGTTATTGGTGGCCTACCATTCATAAGGATGCCTATGATTACTGTAAAAGATGTGATGCTTGTCAGAGAATGGGGAAACCCACGAAGACAAGTGCCATGCCATTGCAACCTATTCTTCCTTTGAAGCCGTTTGAGAAGTGGGGCATCGATTTCGTAGGTCCGATCGATCCTCCTACCAGAAGGAAACAGAACCGATACATCCTCGTATGTACGGATTATGTCACAAAGTGGTGTGAAGCTAAAGCCCTAAAGTGGGACGATGGTAACAGCGTGGCCCTATTCATGTACGAGAATATCATCACCCGTTTTGGCAGTCCCTTAGAGCTGGTAAGTGACAGAGGCACTCATTTCCTTAATAAAGTCATGGAAGAATTGACAGAGTTGTATAAGATCCGCCATCGCAAGTCCACTCCTTATTACCCTAGAGCCAACGGCCAAGTCGAAGTCACCAATCGCATCCTCTGCTCGATTCTGACAAGAACAATTGCCGCACATCGTCGTGATTGGGATGATCGACTTACAGAGGCCCTCTGGGCGTACAGAACCTCCCATAAAGCAGCAATAGGACAGACACCCTTCCAGCTGGTATATGGTACAGAAGTTGTTTTTCCTGTTGAACTGGAATTACCCTCTTTGAGAGTGGCTATCAAAGAGCATTTGGGGGACGATGATTCACTGCAACGCCGTCTCCTGCATCTGGAATGTTTGGACGAAATTCGTAGGATGGCTCTACAGTGCATGGAAGCCATGCAAGCTCGACGCAAGGCTTACCATGACAGCTTCATCAAGCACAAAGAGTTCAAAGAAGGTGATTTGGTTCTAGCCTATGATTCACGATTTGGCAAGTTTCCTGGCAAGCTTCAACAGCGATGGATGGGCCCCTATAAGGTACTTGCCATTAACCCTAATGGCTCTGTCCACGTACAGACCGTTGATGCCTTTGATGATCCCTTTCTGATCAATGGATATCGCCTGAAGAAGTACTTTCCTCCTTGGGGATCTTGACAATTACGGACACTTGATCCTTTCCCTCGTTGGCACGGCACTGTACTTCTTATGATACTACTCCTGATAGCCGTTCTTCAGTCACTCCTGATGAACTGGACGCAACCCTCTGTCCCCTCAACTCCATCTTCCAGCCTTGATCTCTTATCCTCTATTTTCCACCAGTGACAGTGGCGAGGTTGGTCTTGACAAATGGTCTTTCTACTATTCCCTTGCTCAATTCGAAAAAAAGAAGAAGAAAAATATACATATCGGTCATGGGAGAAAATGACTTAGGTCCCTGTCATGCCGACCTATTCTTGGAGAAAAGGTGGAAACACCCTCGGGAATAGGGGAAAACAAGAAAAAGAAACAAAAAAAAAAACTGTTATGAGAGAAAAGGAAGCAATTTCCTGTCATAGCAGGCCTCGGTCCAAGAAAAGATGGTCAACACCCTTGGGCGGGAAGCTGGCTGTGGAAAAGGTGGCAACACCCAGCAGTCCAGAAAGTGGATTCATTGATTGATATTCCTCGGATCCAATTCCGACGCTACCTCCCTTGGTACGCTGTGTCCTGGGTCTCTCTGCAAAGTGACTACCTGTCCTCTAGCAGACGACATATTCCTGTCCAATACAACGTTCGATTTGATGGCTACCTCCCTGGGTACGCCTCTTCAGCAACTGATGACGCGATATTCATCGACAAACAATTGAGTGATGTGAGTTTTCATCCTAACCGGATGGGGAAGTGAGTATGGGTTGCCCTCTGTAACTATCAACAGAGAGTGAGACAGAGGGTGGGGCGAGTGACCAGTCTTTTCCCTTCAAATCAAATGAGAGGTGCGAAGTGTGAATGCAGTGTTGCACCCACGGGATGGGCCTCTCAATGCACAAAGCACAATTTGTTTCTGTGCATTGCATCGTAAGGCTCTCTGGCTTTCCTTCTCGCACCGTATGTCGGCACAGGGCGGGATGCACCGTTGCACCATGCAATGCGCACAAGGCATACAACCTTTGCACAAGTGACTGTGAGGATTACATCAATGGGTTTCAGGAAAAGGCTGCCCTTCTGTAACTATCAACAGAGAGTGAGACAGAGGGTGGGCTGAGTGTGACTGGAGTTTCTTCAATCAATTACCGAGAGGTGCGTTTGAGGGACGTTACGACACTTGGAGTCAGGTATGTTCCAGTTTCCCTGTGCAGCCACGGGATGGGTCTTTGCCCTCATCACAAGACACATCACCCTGTTCTGTCCACTGCACTGTACGGCTCCCTTGCCTTCCTTCTTGCACCTATGCCAGACGGGTTGGACGCACTAATGCACCATCAAATGTGCACCCTGGCATACTCCTTCTGCACCATTCCCCCCTTGTTGATCCCTCAACCGGGTATAAGATATGGGTTTCAATCATTCTTCTTCGAGTGATATTAGTCATGGGGAGAGTGACTGTTCTTTCATTCCAATTGAGTGACTGTGAGTGGAGTGCAATATCCCTCATCATCGATAAATTTCCTGTGCTTCCTTCCATCAGCTACTTCCCTGGGTGCTGTCGCGTGGTCCCTGCCATGATGGACGTGTGTTGTAAAGATGCCTTGGTACCTCCTGCAGTCGACAACAACACTGAACGTGCCATCGACACTCACCCTTACTTTGATCCTCAACAAAATGGGCCAAGTTTTTCTAACCCTCCCACTTTGGTTTCTTCGTGACGTTCATGTTTTAAGTGTGGGGACGTTAGTGGATAGTCTGTGGCGTGGTCCTAGGTCCCTGTTGCACTGTTAACCCTATCCGTTAAGGTCTTAAGTGTGGGGACGCGTCCCTGCGCGTCTACATTGCATATCCTCTGCATATGCCTTAACCTGCTCATGCATGTTTGCCATGCCTTATTGTTACCCTGATGGGATCCCTTCCCACCCATTCATTTATGTTCCACCCACCCTTGGGGCTGTTCCCTTCCCGTTTTCCTTCATTCCCTGCTTTTGCGGTCCTGCCATGTGAATGCACCCTACGTTCCCCAAAGTCCACATCCAGCCTCATAGCCATGTTCCTCTCTTTAAACTGACCATTTTTCCTTTTTACCTACCCCTGTTCCGGTGTACGGTTTTCGTGTTATTAATTTTTGAAGCATTTTGCGCAACTTAGTCGGTTTTCCATGTGAACGCGCTTTTCTTGCTTCGGAACCATGCTCTGACATCATAGCCCTAACAACCACTTTTTCCCTGACATTTTTCCTTTTTATTCCGTGTCATTCCGATACACGGTTTGTCCAATATTAATTTTTCGGTTTTTTACACATTTTTCGTGTGTATTTTTGACATTTTTCCATGTGAACCTGCCCTGTTTGCATCAGAAATTCAATTTGATTTGACCGCCGTGTTCCCTGTGTCTTCCCCCACCTTTTTCTTTTTTCCTCCACCCTCTTTCGACTTTCGAATTTTTACGTATTAATTTTTAAATCAGTTTTCGGGAGTATTTTTGGAGTTTTTTGCATGTGAACCCTTCCTACTTCCACCGGAACTGCGGTTTAATGTGATAACCTTGTGCCACTCCTTCCTGCGGACATTTTTCCTTCTTACTGCATGTTATTCCGGCGAAAGGTTCGTCCGATATTAATTTCCGATCCCATTTTCGGGTTTGTTTTTTGGGTTTTTCCCATGTGAACGCATCTTATCTCCGTCGGAATTATGTTTTGATGTGATAGGATTGTCGAGCACGTCTTTTTGCACCATTTTTCTTTTTATCCGCACCTTATTCCGATGCCCGGATCTCCCGCTATTAATTTTTAACTGCGTTTTTTGGTTCTTTTTTGTGTTTTTTGCACGTGACCGCCCTTTACCCCTCCCGGACTCTCCCTCGCATATTTTTCTTGTCTTCCGCCTGCCGCCTTGCCCACTTTTTGTTTTTACGCTATTTCGTTTTGACGTCCGGATTGGGAGATATTAATTTTTCTTTAATTTTACGTGTTTTCACGCGCTCCGTCTTGCGCGTGAACGCACCCTTTTTTGATTTTACGCGTCTTAACGCACCCCGGTCGCGTCCGCGTGCCTCGTCTCATCATCCATGCGTTCTTTCAATCCCGTCACGGCAAATTTTTTTACCCCGCTCCGCGCACGCGCGCGGAACGGGGTATGCCTCCTTCTTGGGCCCCTACCCCGTCCATTTCCCCCACCCCTACCCTTACCACTGCCCATTACCCCCTACCCCTACCCCCCTTGGGTGCCCCACCCTTTGGGTACCCTCCTCCTAGGGGCCCCTGCCCATTCCCATGGCCCTTCCCCCCTTTTTTCCACCCCCCCCCCCCCCATGCCCTTCCCTATCCCTCCCTTTTCCTCCACCTCCCACCAACCGTCTCCCTCCTTTCTCCTCCTTCTCCCCCACGCCTCCTCCACCTCCACCCCTCCTTCTTTCCTCCCTCCTCCTTCTCCCCTCCCCTCCTGCCCCGCCTTCCTCCTTACTCCTTCCTTCCCCACCCTCTCCTCCCTCCCCCGTCTCCTGCCCGCTCCGCGCCCGCCCGCCGTCTGGAGCCCGTCGCCCTCCGTCTGGCAACGAGCCCGCCACCCGCCGTTTAGAAACGAACGCGCCCGCCCACCGTCGGGAGCCCGCCGCCAGCCGTCCGGAAACGAACGCGCCCGCCCGTCGTCTGGGAACGCCCGCCGCCCACCGTCTGGCAACGAGCCCGCCGCCCGCCGTCTGGAAACGACACCCGCCGCCCGCCGCCTGGAGACGCGCCCGCCCGCCGTCTGGAGTTCGCCACCGCCTGGAGTCCGCCGTTGTCGGAGCCCCCGGGCGCTGCCGCCATCGACCCACCCGACGCCGCCCTGCCACATCCGCCGCTTCCTCCTCCTCTTCCACCTCCACCTCCACCCTAACTAACCACGGTTAGTTAGCCTAACCTAACCGCTAACCTAACATTAGTTATGTTAATTAACATTAGTTGGTTACTACTAACCCAACTTAGGTTAACTAACCTAACCCTAACCCTAACCCTCACTAACCCTAGTTAGGCTCATTAACCCTAACCCTAGTTAGTTGTTACTAACCTTAGTTACCACTCACCTAACCCTAACCCTAACCCTAACCCTCACTAACCCTAGTTAGGCTCATTAACCCTAACCCTAGTTAATTGTTACTAACCTTAGTTACCACTCACCTAACCCTAACCCTAAGCCTAACCCTCACTAACCCTAGTTAGGCTCATTAACCCTAACCCTAGTTAGTTGTTACTAACCTTAGTTACCACTCACCTAACCCTAATCCTAACCCTAACCCTCACTAACCCTAGTTAGGCTCATTAACCCTAACCCTAGTTAGTTGTTACTAACCTTAGTTACCACTCACCTAACCCTAACCCTAACCCTAACCTTAACCCTAACCCAACTTAGGTTAACTAACCCCCTTTAGGTTAGTTTCTACTAACTTGCCCTAACTGACTTATCTAACTTCACCTAGACTAACCTCATTCCCTCAAACTAACCTGACTTGACTTGGGCAGACTATCATGACTTACACAGACTAACCAGACTTAACAGACTTACTTTTAACTTACTTATCCGATTAACATGATTTACATGATTTAATTAATTTCTAAATTAATTTCCACCTCCTAAAAATTCAAAAAAAATTCTAAAAATTCCCTTTGCTTTTTGCCAATTTTTGGGAATTTGTCCGCTGGAAATTTCCAACCTTAAAATTTTTGAAAATTAAATATTTCCTAATTTATCCCCCAAATTACCAACAAATGTAGAAAAATCATTTAAAAATTGTAAAAATTTCTAAAACAAATTCTGAAAATTCTAAAAAGTTCCCCTCACCCCCTTGACCATTTTTCATTTATTTTTCACTTTAAAATATTCTCATACATGGTACTCCTATTGTTAAATTTAAAAAAAAAACACAAACAAACCCACAAACCAACAAACGAAAATTTCCCTGCACACTCTCTATTTTATTTGCATCCACTCCATTGTGGATATTTCCTCCATATTCATGTGTTATATATCTTGATTTCCCTATTATTATTTTTATTCTTATTTATTTAAAAAAAACACCAACTACAAAAAAAAAAAAACAACAACAACACACATCCACAACACCTAATAACCCCACACATACCAAATTTTACCATAAAAATCCCAATCTTATTTTTATACCCTAAATTGTAGAAATGTCCTATCTGGCTGACAATTTCTTTTTACTTCATCCCCTACCCATAATAATTTTAAAAAAAATTTGAATACATAACCACATCCCATTTATTAAAACACAAATCCAGAAAACCACACATAACTCCAATCACCACACATAATTTCCCCTAAAATACCAAACACACAATATAAAATTAATAATTAAAAAAAAAACAAAAACTATCCTAACACATCATCATAAAATTAAAAATCATACTCAAATTCAACACATCCACTGAGGTGTTGTCTTTGTTGTTTCGTCAGTGGTCTTTACTTTTCCTTTACTGGATTCACTTCTTTTGGGGGACTCTTCCGTGCGCATTTCTGCATTACATACACACCCCTTCCAGGTATTTATTTTATGTGCTTTATTTATTTTCATTTTCCCCTTAATCACAAATTAATTGTTAAAATGAACTATTTATTCACCCACAGTTTCCACGCGCATTCGCGCTATACACACACATACTTTTTAATTAAAATCAACCCACCGTTCACTTAGCACGCGCTACGTGCGCTACAGAGGCACTTTAACTTTTAATTAAAATAAACTAGCCGTCACATGAGCACGCGCTGGCAAAAAAGCGCTCCACATCACCTTAATTTGTAATAACTGAATTTGCATTTAGAGACCCAATCGGGTATCGAAGTCCGGGATTCGAATTAATGCACCGTTTTCACCTAATAATTGGTAATTTAATTTATAATAAGGAACCACCGTTTTCTTGCTAAGGTTTATCACCTAATAAAATTCACCAATTCTTAATAATTTATTAAAATCAACCCTTCATTAAATTAATTCCCCCTCACTGCACTTACTTCCCCTTTTTAATGAACCGTTTCGTGGGATGGGTATGCGCAGTCCTTAGAGTTCTATCACCGATGTCGTCTTGATATGTGTCGGATATGGTATTGTTTTGGTTTACTGTCTTTGTTACGGTTACGGGTACGGTATGCAGTTTTTTTTCTTTTATTGCCTGATACGGGGTTCTAGGTGTTTGTCTGCTGCATCGCATGAAGCTTTCGGTCGCATATGTCTCAAGGTCATGTCGAATTTTTTCTAGGTTGTGGTTTGCTTGGGGTTAGTTGGTCGAGTCACGTTTTATTGTTTTGATTGTTCTCTTATCCTTGGTTTTTTGTCTGTTGCTTTGCAGGCATTCTCCTTGATTGTCTGTGTTTGTGGTGTGTGTGTAACCATCTGAATGGCGCCTTCTCACGCTCCTCCCCCTATCCAGTACATCCCATTAGTTAGTAGGGATTACTCTTCCCTACTTACTTTTGAGCCTCTCACGAAGGCGGGACTTGCTGCTTTTGTGGCTACTTCTTTTCCCCTGCTTCCAGAGGATCCGTCGTTATGTGATGAGTTTCTGGCCTCTTACAGTAAGAAGACAGGACTAGTCCAAGGAATTTCTATGACTTTGACACCTCGAGGCTTAGGGAAGGCTCTGTCTCTACCCTCCAAAGGTGAACCTTTTGTGACCACTCGTCAGCTTTTCTCTAATGAAGAGATTCTGAAGCTGTTGCAAAAGCAGACAAGGGAAATCCTCGATGTTAAGAAGGTGATTAACTCTTCCGGAGTTTCCTTTTCTATGATCACTGATCCCGTATGGAAGACGATCTGTCAGTTTCTCCAAGACAGGTTTATGCCTACCAAAACGCCATCCAATACTTGTCCAAAGAGCTTTTCACAACTTCCAGGATGGTGTTGAAAGGAGTTGCTATTGATTGGAGCACTTACCTCCTCACTAAAATGGATCAGCATTTCGTTAAAGTCACCCAGGGTAATGTTACCAATGTCACATATGGATCATATTTGTCTGCCTTCTTGACCTATTCAGGTTTACAGAAGACTGTGCCTCCACCTCCTCCATCAGATCCAGTACCTCCTCCACCTTCAGAAGAGTCAGCACCCATTGACATAGAGGATGATGATTCTCTGCCTCCCTTGGTCATCCAGCGCAAACGCTTGAAGAGGGTAGCGGAAAAAGCTCCTTCCGTACTTCCTTCAGTACCTATCCCTGCTACCTCTGGCAATGACCTCCCTGGGTATCTCACTTGTAATAACCTGTTCAGAGCACATCGCGAAGGATCATTGGACATCTCAGTTCCCTCCCTGAACAGTCTAGTCTCAAGAGATGCAATTCCTTTTCTCTATAAAGATATTCAAAGTTCCATTGAGTTGTCAGTGACAGCCTGTGTTCAACAGCTGTACGCGTCTTTTTATGAAGAGCTCATGCAGTCTAAGGACCAGTTGCATAAGGCAACATCTGAGTTAGCTTCTGCTAAGGATACCCTAGCAGATTTATTTAAGCAAATGGAACAGCAAACCCAACTGGTTGCCACCCAAAGCGATGAGATCTCTTCTTTGAAGATCCAGTTACTAGAGGCTCAATCACAGGTTACTAGCCTTTCAGAGGAGACGGAGAGGATGTCCCGAGAAGCGAAGGAGTTCCAAGCTATCTTAGATGACAAACTTTCAGCTTTACAGATTGCTAATGACACAGTGGCCAACCAAGCCTCCCAAATCAAGCAGTTGCAAGATCAACTTGCAAAGTCCCGCTCTGTTCCTCCAAGCCCTAATGTTCCATTGATTCCTTCTCTTTCACAGCAGGACTTGGCTGCTCTTCAACGACAGGCTACTTTGTGCCCTCTATTCCAAGATAAAGTGGAAAGATTGCAGTCCAGAATGGACTTATTATGGTCTACCTTTGAGCAGTTTCAGGAATATGTTTTACCAGACCATTCTTTCTTTGTCCACTACCACTTACAGAAGTTGGTCTTCTATATGAAGCTTTCCACGATGGATTTACCTCTTCCAGAGGATGGATGGAGTGGGGCTTGGTCTGCTGAGTTGTTGACAGAGGTCGTAAGAATGGTCTTTGAAGATTCTGTCATGCCAGATACCATGTTGATGTCCTACATGTATCTACGGGGAGACTTGTTAATTCCAGATGAGGTGGATATGGCATGGTATGTGGGTGATGTGGTCTTACAAGCTATTTTGTATGTCAATCATTTGGAGTTGCGCATAGCTGACATGTTCCAGAGTTATTCCTCCAAAGTGGCTGATTGTCATGATAATTCGTGGCATCCCATGATTGATTCTGTGGTCCTAAATCAAAGACAAAACATAGCTCCTACCTTTGCCCAGAGTACTAATCAACTGAGGATGGATCTCTTAGCCTATCTTTCAAAACATAATCCATTTGATGCTACCTTCTTTGATGCCTATCATAGACGATCTCTCTTAGGACCTTCTGTTCCTACCCTCCTCTATTACCAACAAATGGCTCACCGCTATGCTATATATCTTTCCCTTTATCAATCTAATTCCACAATTATTTTACCCCTTCTTTTCCAACCTTCATCTTTTCCTCAAATTTCCATTTTTACATACTGCTCCTTTATTGAGGATAGGGTATTTTCCCCTTCTCCGCCCTGTCCTTCTCCATCCATTAATGTACCTTCCACATTTCCTATTTATCAGTTAACACCCTTCCTTAGTGATTCCCTCCAAATTTCTGCCACTCCTTCTTTAACCTTTTCTTCCTTTTATGATTTTTCCTATCCCTCCCTTCATCCACTCTTCCTTATTCCATTACCCTCTCCTAACACTTCTATATCTCAACCACATCAGTTGGTTAGTGACTGTGACAGGTTTGATAATCAGATTTCCAGAAGAAGGGGATGGAGTTCGGATGATTGCCTTACAGGACCTCAGATCAATTGGCCAGTAATTCCAGGAGAATTGACAGCTTCCAGTCAAGCTTATCAGAACTATGTTCATTTTGCTCAGTAGTATTCACAGTCTGCAGATCCCTCAGTGAGATTAACTGCTCACTTTGCTTGGTACCTAGCGTATATGCATAGGCACTCTCATAATGATTCCAAGCCTATTCCAAAGTTGTACATGAATGTCAATGTGAGCATTGATTCCCAACAGCTGGATATATTGTATTTTCATGCCCTTTGTTTGCCTAGCAGATACTTGGTCCTATTGGAAAGGATGTGCTGTCTCCAGTTTTTTCAAAATCCTCCTAAAAACTTTGTAGATGAATCCTTGTCTATGGACCGTTTCCGACAACATCAATCTTTTAAGAGGGATCATCTTCATTGATACCTTTCCAATGTATGGTGGATGCTTTTTAATGAAAATCTCTCTTTTTGAAGGAGTCATTCAGATGGTTGTGTTGTGTATTAGTGTTTGTGTTGTGAGTTCATTTATGTCAACCGAACGTGGTGGTTTCCTATTGGATTGGATTTCGTGTGCGAGCTACATTTTGGAGAATTGTGGTGATGGGGTCGTGGATGCAGAGTTGAAGTTGATGATGATGATGATGATGAAGAAAACTCTTATATCCTTTACCAATTTGTTGTGATTTTCTAGTTTGATAAGAAGTGTTAATGTAAAATGGGTTTTCCTTTCTTTGTATTTTTATCTCAGATACAGGTTATAAGTTGGGGTCGTAGTGTATGGATTCTTTTTGCGAAAAGATGTTGAAGATCAAAGTTATGATTTTAAATGCACTTGTATTCCCTTTTTCCTAGGTCGCGAGGACGCTTCCTTATTAAGTGTGGGGATATGTTGAGTGTTGAAATGACTTGTATTTTGGCTGATTTTTGTTGTTTTTTACGTCTAAATGATTGATTTTTGGTGGATTTAGAGTGATGTATGATTGTTAATGGAAGTATTTGAGAGTGTTTTGGATGATAATGATGGTGTTTTGGAAGTTCATGATGTTTGTTAGTGGTTCTGTGATATTCTGATAGGTTCTGATTGGTTCTGTATACCTTCTGTTTTGCTCTGTTTTGGTCTGTTTTGTTCTGATTGTCTTCTGTAGGGAGGGATGGAGCATTGATTGATGAAGATTGAGATATTGAGAAAGCTTATTGAATGGTTTGTGAAAGTTTGGAATGGTTTGAGAGTGAGTTATGTGATTTTGATGACCTTCTGTAACCTTCTGTAGGTCTTCTGTAGAGCTTCTGTCTCTGTTATGTTCTATTCTGTTCTGTACTGTAGCTGTTCTGGTACTGTTCTGTGACTGTTCTGTATGCTTCTGTATGTGTTCTGGTGGATGAGAGTGTAGCTTGGGAAAGTTTTCTAGCCTTGGAAAGAGGTGAATACAAGTGCAAAAGAGCTGAAAGAAGTGAAAGAAGTAGCTGCTGAAGACTCAAGTGAAGACTAGAGTGAAGTGACAGTAGTGAGCTATGAAAAGACACTGTAGTGGCTCTGGTGACTCTTCATATCAGACATACCTCTTGGGAGGGGTATCCACGACCTAAGAAGGATTATTGAGTGTGATTTTTGAGAGATTGTAGTGAGGATATGATGTATTTTTGATGGAGAGAGAGAGAGAGAGTCAGAGATAGCCAATTCTACTAAAACAGAGTGATTGTATATGAGAGATTGAGAGAGAAGACTATGAAGATATTGAAGATGAATACTATGTGATGTATTTCCATTCAAAGATGGTGTATTCCTTTGCTTTCTTTGTTCTATTGATGGATTTTATGAAGATATTGAAGAATATGATTGATTCTATCAAAACCGTGGGAGGTCTACATGATGTTGCATGAAGATTTGTTGTGCCTGGTGTTCTTTTCTTCATTGTGATCATATGAAACATGATAAACAAGCTTGTTGATGTTACAAGATAGATTTTCTTGCAAGAGAATTCCCTTTTCCTTGGTGTTCCTCTTGGGGCCCCAAAGGAACATTAGGGCAAGGTTATTCAAGGCTTCAAAAATTCTATGAGAGTAGTGTGAATAGAAGGACTAGTGAGGCTTTTCCTTCTGCTCCTAATGGTCTTCTTCTTCTTCATCCTTCATGTCCATGGTCTTCTTCATGTTCATGGCCTCTTTTTAGCATGACAAACTTTTTAGTATGTCCAGTTTGAAATTTTCAATTAATAAACCACACTTTGAAGACTTTGAGTGTGCACTAAACAAAGTATCCAATCTTTTCCAAGTGTCATGGGATATAATGTGCTCACCCAAGCTTTTCTTAGCAGTACGTTCTTAGTAGCCCATCAAGAGATATCCTAGGAAGCGATGTTTGGTATTTTTGTGAAAACCCTCAAATTTTTCCTAACTAGGATCGCTCGAGTCTACCTCTCAGTGGAAGTTATGGCATTCCCACATGAGGACCTGACTTGAGTCTTTCTGGTCAATTAAATTACTAACGTTTGATTAGTATTAGTGGCTCGAGATTCCATTTCCTATAGGAATTTCTAACTGAAACATACTTACATTGTGTTGGGTTTAAAGTGAATGGGAGAAGTATGACACTTTAAATCCCTTCTTCCCAAGGTTCTAAAGTGATGTGAGTCAGGCTTTCTAGTTTCTAATGGACCATCATTCGTGATTTTTATTCCTTCTTAGGAAGGCTCTCGATTTATCGACACCACCCGGCCATAGGTCTGGATCCGTCATCCTGCTTTCCTCGAGAGAGTAGTTTTAGTTACCTAATTACCTACCACTTTAGGTTCAACATATAAAAACAACTTCTTTGAATTATCTCCTTATATAAATTTGTTACACGCCTTTAACTCATGACACAAAAATAGAGTAAAGTAATTCCTTCGCAATAATGCCTTTCAGAAAAATAACCATTTGGGTTCTAATTTTCTTGGAAAGAGCTCCCTTCGAGCGTCATAATATAGCACTAACTGACCCTTCATAAATTTGTACTTCTTAGCCCAAAGACCATGCAAGGCTTTCATTCTCCTATTCCCTACTTCTTGATGTAGTAAAGTCTGCAATCGAATCTCATCAAGATGTGCCAGGGAAGTATACCATTCTTGTAATGCTTCTTCCTCTCCCAATGAATGATTGAGGGCAAAACGTACAGTGGGGAGCTCTATTTCTAACAGCAAAACACACTTCTCCCTATACACTAGCTTGAAGGGGTGTGGCTTGTGGCTCTCTTGAACGTTGCATTATAATCCCACACTGCAACATATAATTTCTTATTCCAATCGTGCTTACTATTTGATACGATATTGGATAAGATTCCTACTAGCTATTTATTCAAACTCTCAGCCTGACCGTTCGCTTGAGGATTATACAGGGTAGTCTTTTGTGCTTAATTTTCAAAGCTTCAGTTAGGGCCACTATAACCGTGTTCAAGAAGTGTGTCCCTCAATCAGACACAATCTCCTTCAGTGGGCCGAAATGGCAAACAATTTGCTCCATAATGAAATTGGCCGTCTCCTTTTAGCCTTTTCCTTCACTGTCGCTCAAGCTTCAGACCACTTTGTAAAGTAGTCCATTGCTATAATAATATACTCCTTTCGTGTAGTTGATGAAGGGTATATTGGTCCCACAAAATCAATACCCCATTTTCCAAAGGGTATCGTAACCAAAATGGGATTTAGAGGTTGCCTATGATTTTCCGTCGCATTGTGTCTTTGACAAACATCATAGTGCTTCACATAACTAAAAGCATCTTGAAAATTTGATGGCCACTAATATCCATCACAGAGAGATTTTTGGGGAGTAAGCAGGCCCGCAAAATGTCCCCCACATGTTGAATCATGGCAGTCTTCAAGAATAAATGGTACTTCATCGGGTACTACAACGGCGATAGATATCATCTACTCCTCTCCGATATAAGACACCCGCTATGATCGAAAAGTGTAATGCTTGTTGCTTAATTTTTCTCTTTTCAGACTTTGATAATGCAACCCCAAATTTTCTTGTAGATAAATAATGTGTTATTGCCGCATACCAGGAAGGGATGGAAGTGGTATTGATTTTAAACAAACCCTTAATATCACTTCCCTCATCTAGGATTTCTTTTGGCTCCTCGAAATCCACAAGGCATTCTACAATACCCTACAACTTCGGTGGCTTGCTCCTAATCTCATAATCAAACTCTTGCAAAGTGATTAACCACTTTTCTAAACGATCAGGCGGTTGCAACTTATTTAGCAACAATCTGAGTCCTTCTATCTTCATAAAGAATATTATCTTCTCATAAAGAATATTATCTTCTCATAGAGAATATGATGCCTAAATTTCTTCATCACAAAGACCATTCCAAGTCACAATTTCTCCATGTATGTGTAGTTAACTTCAGATATCTCCAATTTCCTACTAGCAAAGGCAATTGGATGATGCCATTTCTTCTCCTAAATTTGAGCTAAATTGCAGAGCTGATACTATGCATTGTGGCTGCTGAAAATATGTAGAAAACTTCACCTCTTCTAGGTGATTTTAAGATTGGAGCTTTTGCTAATTCCTGCTTCACATCCTCAAAGGATACTTGACAAGCTTCATTCCACTCAAACAGATAGTTAAAAGATAGGAGGTTTGTCAATGGCAATGCTCTTTCTGCCAGTGCATTGATAAATCTTTGATAATATCCCATTGATGTGACAAAAAGATGTGCACCTCTTTTGAAGTACACGGTGGGCTCATAGAGACGATAACCCTTATCTTTTCAGGGTCACTCACAATACTTGTTGAACTAACCACGTGACCAAGTAGCAACCCATAGGGCACTCCAAATACGCACTTCCTAGGGTCAAGAGCAATGCAAAATTGTCTACAATGCTCAAAACACTTCCTAAGAATAATCAATTGTCGCTCCCTTGTGGTGGCTACCCCACATCATCAATAAAGACTTTTAACTCCTCTATGGAAATATCACCATGTATCAAAGACAATAATAAATGTCACTTTCAATTTTCCTTCCTCCACAATGGCCATCTGGTTATATCTAGCAAAGCAATCCATAAACGAATAGATTTTCCTACTCGCCACTTCTAATAACTAATCCAAAATCTGATCAATGAAAGGCAACGAGTAGTAGTCCTTAACTATCTACCTCTCTAAAATCTACACAAAGTCGGATTTGATTATTTTTCTTCTTCGTGATAACAATAGGTGAACACCATTCAGTGATTTGAACAGGGAAGTTAAAACATCTTTTTGCAATTTCTATAACTCCTCGAACAACCCGTCCCTCAGTTCGAAAGGCCAACACCTCACTTTGTAATGCACAGGACAGCTACCTTCCTTTAGAGGAATTATATGAACAGCTAACAGACTGGGAGGAATGCCGCTCATCTCGTCATAACTCCAAGTGAAAATATTGCGAAATTCTTGAATCAAGGGCACATAGTCCTTTTTTTCTTCCGCATTGAGCATGGACCCTCATTTAATTGGATGTGGATCATTCATCATACCAAGTTCGAGCTTGATTACATCCACATCCCTTATCCTCTATTGAGCCTCTATTGGCTCATTCTTTCAAAGTCACTTGGTAGATATCCTTTGTACTAGACCCCTTATTAGATTCGTCACTCGATGACGTCTCGCTAGTAATTGAAGCATCTAGCGTATCAAACTCTGATAAAGGAACTCTCTCACTTTGAGGAGATTCAAGATAGACATCTATTATGACACGTCTAACACCTTGACCAAAGATCAATCGACTAGTGGGTATATCAACCTGATAGCATGCTTATAGGATCCATGGCCTGCCTAGCAACACTTGATAGCTAGGTCACCCTACAAACCTAATGACCCTAAAGTCCAAAATGCATTCTACATTGGCAATGGTCACATGGACTTTAGTAATGCAACCTTTTGGTTGTCTTAAACGATCATCAACCATTCGGAGGATTATGGAGGCATCTTTTTTTATTTCTAATCCCAGTCTCTCCATCAATTCCAAACTCATAATGTTGACAGAAGAGCCTATGTCCATGATAGCATGGTCCACTAATATTCCATCAACATATGCGGCTACCTTGGGACAATGCTTTTTAGCATTCTCAAACCAATCATCTCCTACTTGCGTTATTCCCAAGGGCTTAATGTTACACCTAGTGCATAGAATTTTCTTATACTCCTAACACACTCCTGGAGACAACTTAATCAACTGTAAAAGATTTACATCTGGCCTAACTTTGCAAAGGGAACTTTCCAAATCAAATTCATGATAGGTAGCAAGCACTTGCTTTTCTCGCTAGATCATTCTCTCTTTTGGTCTTTGAACTGGCTTTGGTGCTTCTTTCTTGGCTTTTGCCTTCTTCTTTGGTGACTCCTTATCCTTCTTGGGGTCGGCTTTACCATCTATGGCTTTGAGAGGTCTGCCTTCCATACAGGGATTAAGGACTTGCGTCCCCTTATCATCTTGCTTAGGGTTTCCCTCGACAGGTTTTGGTCAACTTCTTTACCCTTTTGACATCTTATAACAACCCATAGATTAGCAGCTTTCGTGTCATTTACGCTAATCGCTTCAATAAGGCTAACTCCACTACCACTAGGTACCTCCTCTACCATAGCTTTCTCTCGTTGTAATATTTGCTTCGGTCCTTCATCTTGCTAGAGATTATTCCCTTGCGCTTAATGATTAACTAAACTTGGATGCCTACTTCCTTGTTGGAGAGAGCTAATCTTACTCCAACAGTACCGACTAAATTGCCATACTTTCCATATATGTCACATTTGACATTTGGACAATTCCTAGGGAAATGTTGACCACCACACAACTTACAGTTGAATCTTGATGGGCCACCTTCAAGGTGTCAACTCCCTATTAAGGTCTACTGCTTCTTAAGGAAATCAACATCAATGGCTATTTATATATATTGTTCGCTAATCATATCAGTATAGTGCTTTATCATATCCTTAACTTCACCAAGGACATTTGAGGCACTTGACTCATAGCCACGATTGTCTACATGTCTTTCCATTGGCTTAACCACTTGATTAGGGATTGATTGTTGATTCCCTGGAACGGCAGTAGGATTTATCGTTGGGCTTCCAGCAGTCAGTGGAGCTATTTGACTTGTCTTTGACACTAGGAGGAGCTAGCAACAAAATCAGGTTCAGAATTATGCTTCCTCTCCCAATCAGGAGGACTCATGGGCATTCCTTAACCTCCGTTTATCAGCACTAAAGAATTTTCAAACCCTAAACTCGAATTCTAGTTTGACCTAGAGGCATAAGCTACTTGTAATCATGATTCTACCTCTTTTGCTCTTGTTATGGCCATATCAATGTTGGCAAGAGCAACACTACTCAATTACACTTGAATGTTAAAGTCTAACCCATTTAGAAAGTATTGCAACTGAGCAGCAGCTAGAATAGGGATATAGGTTTGCAATTTTCAAAAAACCTCCAGTTTCTTGGCATACCAACAGACATTCTCGTGGGGTTCTTGACGTGTAACGTTAAGGACACATAGCCAATACTAGCCTCCTCTTTCAAGAGCAAACTCCCCTCAAAAGGCCGCAATGAATAAATTGATTGTAGTGATGGTTCTAGCCTCTAGGATGTGATACCATACTACGGCACGCCCTTTCAAAGTCATATTGAAGAACATCATTAGGTGTCCATCTTGAATCCACATATTTTTTAGAACTGATGACATGAAGATTCATTTTGCTTCCTTTCACTTGGAGGGATTTGCGCATACTTGGTGGACGTATATTAAAAAGGAGAACATAATTGTAGAGAATTGGGAAGCTTTCAAGACACTTATGGCTGAAGTCTTTGTCTCTCCTCTTGAAAAAGAGAAATTGGCACGGAGATGGTATGGTTTGGAGCAAAAAGGCCTAAGTGTAAGAGAGTACACTAACCAATTTCTCAACCTAACCATGTATGTAGAGAGCATCATTGATGAGGCTAAGCTCGACAAGTATATGTATGGCTTAGAGCCATCTTTATCAACTAATGTCATGGCACAAAACCCTACTTCTCTTTTTAAAGCTATTGAGCTTGTGGAGTGCTGTGGAAGGAAATATAGAAGAGAGTCTTCATTTCAGCCTGGTTTTGGACAACCAAGGACTGTTTTAAAACATAGACAATTTGGCAACATTTATGTCAAGAATCACGTGGTGGGGGGACTTGCTCAAGATGTTGTGCCGAACACACACAGAATGCACAAGGAGAAGCTCATTCAAGAGACAAGAAGAGAGATGGAGGCCAAAATGCTTTCTTGCTGGTTTCTTCTTCTTCTTCCACACTCTTTTCAATGTACACAAAGTATAGATAAGATACAACATAAAGGAAAGTGGCCTACTAAGACAAACAATGCATAACCGACCACACTAGTCGACTGGCGCTATAAATATGCCAGCTGTAAATAGGTGTAACAACCTGAATATAATAAGTAATGAGTCAGTGGCCATGTGAGAGTCATAATGACCACCGACGTGCTAAGTGTAGATGTGTGGACCCATCTAACATCAACGTCCGCATGTGTTGAGCTTGTCATCTCAACACTCCCCCTCAAGCTCAACTGCATCTCTGCAACTCCAAGTAAGCTTCGAAACTTTTGAAGCTTCTTTGTATCCAATGCCTTCATGAAGATGTCAGCTATCTGATCCTCTGTGCTGACATACACCAAGTCAATCTCACCTGCTAGTACCTTCTCTCTCACAAAGTGGTAGTGTACCTCAATATGTTTTGTTCTGGCATGGAAAACAGGGTTCCTAGCCAACTGTATACTGCTCATGTTGTCACAATAAATGACAACTAGACCTTCCACCTGCACATCCAAATCAGCCATTAACTTTTGTAGCCATACTACCTTACATGCTGCAATAGCAGCACCTCTATACTCAGTCTCTGTACTCGACAAAGAAACTGTAGATTTCCTTTTGCTGCTCCAAGCAACTGTTGCACTACCAAGAGAGAGCATGTATCCGCTGGTAGATCTTCTATCAGACATACTACCAGCCCAATCTGCATCTGTGTATCCAAACACCTGTACATCTGTACCTACCTCATAGAAAAGTCCATAATGTAATGTGGATTTCACATATCTCAATATGCATCTGACTGCATCCAAATGTGGCTTTCTAGGTACTTGCATAAATTGACTCACAAGACCAATAGTGTAGCTCAAGTCTAGCCTTGTAATGGTCATGTAGATCAAACTCCCCACTATCCTCCTGAACATAGTAGGGTCTTCTATCTCATCCCCAACATCAGCACTCAACTTTGCATTCTGCTCTAACAGGACTGAAAGTGGTTTACATGTTGTCATACCATACTTGGACAACATATCCAAGCCATACTATCTTTGGGACAGCCATATACCATCATCACATCTGATCACCTCAATGCCAAGAAAGCACCTTAGCTCACCTAAATCCTTCATCTCAAACTTCTTCTTCAAAAACTCCTTGACTTCATCAATCCCACTATCACTATCACCTGTAATAATCAAGTCATCCACATAGATGACTATGACGACCAAACTTGCATCTCCCTTTCTCACATAAAGTGAGTGATCATCATCAGAAACATAAAAGCCAATATTGACAATATACTCTCTGATATTGTCAGACCATGCTCTAGGTGCTTGCTTGAGCCCATAGAGCGCCTTCTTCAACCTGCACACATACGTGGGATGCTCTAAATCTTCATAACCTGCTGGTTGATCCATATACACTTCTTCCTACAAATCACCATGCAAGAAGGCATTCTTCATATCCATTTACTGCAACCTCCAACCTTTGGCTACTGCCAAAGCAATCACACATCTGACAGTTGCCATCCTAGCAACTGGACTGAAGGTTTCTTCATAATCTATGCCATATGTCTGGGCATAGCCTTTTGCAACCGGCCTAGCTTTGTACCTACTAATAGAACCATTTGCATTGTGCTTAATCTTATAAACCCACTTACATCCAATAGCTTTCTTGCCCTACGGCAATGATACTAGATCCCAAGTCTTATTGGCCTCTAATGCAG
Source organism: Lygodium microphyllum (assembly GCF_053477565.2). Lineage (NCBI taxonomy): Eukaryota > Viridiplantae > Streptophyta > Polypodiopsida > Schizaeales > Lygodiaceae > Lygodium > Lygodium microphyllum. The sequence goes on along the minus strand of NC_141150.1, from coordinate 120,299,548 downwards.
CCATCTCCTCATCCATTGATGCATCCCAATGAGCATGACCAACAGCCTCCTCAAAACATGTGGGCTCAACATCCTCAACTAGTTTCACCATATAAGCATAATAGTGAGCTGCATAACCTTCAAAACCAAATCTTTTAACAAGGTATCTGACCTACCACTGGATCACTCAATGGAGCCTTTACATTACTATGAGCTCTCTATATACCTGGTGTCCTGACAGAAGGAATACCAAGCTCATCATCCAAGCTCTCTGAGCCACTGGAGTCTCCATCAAGAATTGCATCAATGCCATTTGACACTTTATTCTTTCCTTTGTACCTATAGTGCTACTAGATGCACCTGAAGATGTAGAGGTGCTCCTTAGTCTCCCAGACCAAGGACTACCAGATGATGTCTCTGGTCCACTAAGAGTCCGTGATTCTTGCTTTTCAGCCTGCACATGAGTGTCATGATCATCATCATCATCCAATGCATCACCACTAGATGCATAGCAGCTACTCATTTCATCAAAGATGACATCCTTGCTCACTCTGAACTTGCATGTGACAGGGTTATAACAGTGATACCCTTTCTGCTCTAAAGAGTATCCAATAAAAAAACATTTTTTTGCCTTTGAATCAAGCTTCTTCCGTAGCTCATCTGGCACATGAATGTATGCAACACAGCCAAATACCTTCAAGTGCAATACATCAGGCTTCTTGCCAGTAAAGCATTCTTCAGGAGTCATCCCATGAACTGCAGCTATGGGAGTTTTGCTCATAATATAAACAGTAGTATGAACAGCCCCAGACCAAAAATGCTTAGGCATATTCTTTTCAGCCATCAAGGCACGTGCAACTTCTGCAATATGCCTGTTTTTCCTTTTTGCAACCCCATTTTGCTGTGGGGTATATCTGCATGTGAACTATATTTTTATCCCATGAGACCTCAGAAAATCCTTGAACTCATTCGAGAGGTACTCTCCCTCTCCATCTGACATCAAGCACTTTACTTTCAAGCCTATTTCTCTTTCAACTGCAGCCTTGAAAGTTCTAAAGTGCTCAAACGCTTCACTCTTTTCCTTCATAAAATATACCCACAGCTTTCTAGAACAATCATCAATGAATGTGACAAAGTATGAACTGCCTCCAAGAGATACATTTTGTGTAGGCCCCCAAATGTCTGTATGCACAACATCAAGGATATTTCTACTTACATCTTTGTCATGTGAAAAGGGTTGTCTTGCCTGCTTACCAAACTAACATGCTTCGCATACCTTATGAAATTCTGCAACTCTAAATGTAGGCAAACCTGTGACCAACCCTTTGGACTGCATTAATTTCAGCCTTTGTACATTAGAATGTCCAATGCATTTGTGCCAAATTTCAATATCTGCAACAACACCTTTTCCTTTAGCATACATAGCAGCATTCATAGTAGGAATTCCAGCATCTAGAGTAAACATACGTCCAACTCTACTTCCCTTTGCTACCAATCTGCACTTGTCATTGAAGTCTTCTACAAAGCAACCCTTTGCATTAAATTTGACTTGCAGCCCTTGCTCTACCATTTGACCGACTGACACCAAGTTCTTTGTAATAGATGGCACATGTAATACATCTGAAAGACTCTTTGTCTTACCATCATGCAAGGACAAGGGAACTTTTCCAATGTGTGAAATTGGGTGGCATGAATCATCACCCCTCTGTACATAACCTGCATTTTGCAAATCCTATATCTCTCCAAACCATTCTACATGGCTAGTCATATGATTGGATGCACCTGAATCAACAAACCAAACATCATCATGTGTTCACTTTCCTGTAACAGCATTCAGCATATGCTACATAACAAACAGACGTTCATTTTTGTCTTCATTCTGTCGTGAAGACGATGCATAGTTTCCTTGCTGCAACTTACCATTGCGAATATCATCTTTCTTAGCATAACATTGGGCTGCAATATGACCTGTTTTGCCATAGTAGTGACACACAATACCAAATTTGTTAGAACCTCTGTTCTGCCATCCACCTCTTCCTCTAAATCTCCCCTTGCCTCTAAAGTTACCATGACCTCCTAAAACCTGCATATCGCCAAATTGCTGATTCAATCTATTTTGTTGGTTGTCACTACCACGTCCTGTACCATGGCCTCTTGAAGAGATCCTGCCATATCCCCTTCCTGAACTGGAGTAGAAAGCTTGGACCTGTTCACTACTTCTTTCAGATGTCTCACTCTACATGTTGATCTCTTCAGTAATCATAAGGGAGACCAACTTATCGAAATCTGGAAATGGCTTTCTGACATATACAAAAGTTACAAAAGACTTCCAAGCCTTTTCATTGTTAAGTCCACCCAAGGTAGACGACACCAAATCATCATCATCGGGCATTGCATCAATCGCTGCCAATGCATCTGCAATGCTCCTTACCTTCAGTGCACACTCATTGATAGACATCTTCCCTTTCTTCAATGTATTCAACTCTTGCTTGAGTCGAATCTTTCGTACCTTTGTATTTACGAAAAACATACTTTCAAGTATGGTCCAAGCTGCATATGAATTCTCTGCATTTCTAATATGTCCCAGCATATTATTGTCAATTACTGCAGACAGCCAATACATGACCTTCTTGTCTTTTGCATTCCATTCCTTCCGTGCCTTTGTCTCTTCTACAATTGGAGAATCACTCACCTCCGGCTCCTTTTCTTCACTTGAAACAAACTTGTAGAGGCCTTTTCCAATAAGGAAGTTCGTGACACGGAACTTCCATGAAGGGTAGTTGTTCTTGTCGAGCTTCTCAATGATGGGGCTTCCACTGTTCTCTGCCATTATCATAAAACTAATACCAAACAGCAAGGAAATCTTCTGCAATCCTCGACCTGTAGTGCACAACAATACACCAGATAGTCTTTTTTACTGTCTGCTCAAGAATACATGCAATCTGCAACCTGTTTGCAGATAAACCTTATGTTTGCTTCCTGCAAACACCTCAAGAATTACAAATTTGCAATCTGTAACCTCCGCACCCACTTTCGGTCAAAACAGCCGAAATCACAGTATACCCCTGATACTGTTGTCCGCAACCTTGCGGCTCTAAAACAGGGCCTAAAACGGCCTCAGATGCCCAAAATAACTACGATAAGCCCTTTATACGATAAGCCCTAAAGGGCTTATCTGCAAAATACACAGCGCTCTTCGCGTACACCAAATCTCACTACAATCTAAGATTTTTTCTCGGCCCTACTTTTGGTGCCTTCACAGGCACTATCCAATAAAAAGAGTGGAAGGATGGGAGAGCTTCTTACCCGTGGCTTGCTTGCTTGAACCTTGCTTCTTCTCCTTCACTTCAGCCTTTAAAATCAGCCTCTCTCAGTGGCGCGGCTTTGATACCATGTCAAGAATCATGTGGTGGGGGGACTTGCTCAAGATGCTGCGCCGAACACACACAAAATGCACAAGGAGAAGCTCACTCAAGAGACAAGAAGAGACATGGAGGCCAAAAAGTTTTCTTGATGGTTTCTTCTTCTTCTTCTTCCACACTCTTTTCAATGTACACAAAGTATAGATAAGATACAACATAAAGGAAAGTGGCCTACTAAGACAAACAATGCATAACTGACTACACTAGTCGACGGGCACTATAACTATGCCAGCTGTAAATAGGTGTAAGTACCTGAATATAATAAGTAATGAGTTAGTGACCATGTGAGAGTCATAATGACCACCGACATGCTAAGTGTAGACGTGTGGACCCATCTAACCAGGCAGTCCATCATCAATGTCCGCATGTATTGAGCTTATCATCTCAACCATTTATAGCAGCAATCATGTGCCTTAAGGGTGCCAACTTACCCCCCGTTCAGTATTTCAAGACCTCAAATTAATTTCAAGATAGGAAGCAGTCCTAGAGTTGACTTCAAACAAGGGGATAGCAAGCCTAAATCCATTTTAGCCAACGTGAATCCTAAGTCTATACCTATGGACCTCTATAAGTGATGGAACCTAGAACGGGCCAGCACTGGCTCGTGCACTAGCCGAACCTCTATCTCACGCGCTCAACAACCCCACAGCCTCGCGGCTAGGAGTGCCGATGACACATACATTGCCTTCCTAGACAGCTTGCGTTTGTATTACGTCGTTTGTAATCCACTCTTCTCTCACCCACTACTCCTCAGAGGGAGTCCCTTACACATTGCCTAATGGCACGAAACACAGACATAGGGGGTCCTCCAACGGCTGAATGCCGCCACCCCTTTGCGACTCTCCTACACCTTGGGGATTGGCCCCTCGATGCGTCGCTCAACATATAAACATGTCACACAAAATCCACTCAAGGTACCATTTAATCATATACAGGAATGTACCAATGTCCTTACTTCTCTTTCCCTTAGACCCCACAACTAGCCTATGGTTTAGGGTGTCATGTCTCTCACTCAACGTGGGTCAAGGTCCTAATGAAAACAATTGTTGTGTATCCAGGATTTTTGATACCTTTAAATATTTCCATGATTTATGCATAGTGTGGATGCCAAGTGCTCAAACAGTTATGAAATCAATATTGTGCACATGTGGAAAACATCCTTTCAATGATTTTCAACTACCGTTCTTATGCGGCGTTGCACAAACCTAGCACCAAGGAAACCCTCGTGCTACCAGGCTCTCATTTTATAATTATTCACCGACCTATATGGCATGCAAACAAAACAGTAATCTTTCCATCATTTTACTCCACATTTAGACACATTTTAACCACTCTACCCTCCCATCGATCAAATGTTGCATTGTGGTATAGATTTATAAGGCATTTTGCCATCATTTTATGTGTAAAAAGCGGGAAAAACACACTAGAACAAGAAGGTGGGGTTGAACTAAGGCAAATCCTCACGCTTCAGTCCCCACAAACATTCACAAACATTGTTCTTAATTTTCATTAATTTTCCGCACCCAAAATGTATTTTTTTTCCTATTTTTAGCGATTTTCCTCTATTTTCCTTGTATTTTTCCTCATTTTCTACATTATTTTATCACTGAAAATTCAAAATAGGTTATGGGTTGTGGCCCTTAGTTCCTTCTTGCAACAAAAATGAAAATGTAGTTGGTATTCCTATTCATTCTTCCATTTTTATACCCAAAAACATAATTTTCCCTTGATTTTCCATATTTTACGTATTTTAGTGTATTTTAGTGACAACATGCATATTTTTCTGATTTTTTGATTATGATCAACAAGTACTCATGGAAAACAGCAACATAAACAATTTTTAGCCCACATGAACAACATTTTATCAATCAAAAGCCATGAAATCTCAAATTTCCCTTGAAAAATTTGAATTACTGCTTATTTGCGTGTTTCAGGTTTCATGTCCATGGCTGCAAATCTGAAAATCAGCAGCACTTCATGCTCATGACGATCACAAGTCACCATTTCCAGCCCGTAGAGCAATCCGATCCATGCCGGACAAGCCTTCACCATTTTTTCTTCTTCCTTTCTCTTCCCACATGAATTCCCCCTTAGAAGAGAGAGAGGGACGAGAGAGAAAGACTAGATTTCTATCTCAGCATTCAGGCCATGGGCGAAGGGTGGCGATAGAGTCAGCATTCAGGAGGGAATGAAGCCCCATAATCCATTGGGGGGGTTGTTTGCAGCAAGCAAGTTGCCTCTCCATCCTCCATGGCGCATTTTTTGGGCGCCATCTTTCTCCACGTTTTTTCATCCCTCTTCATTCTCTCTCCACGTTTTTTTGCTTCATAAGGTGCATAAATTTTTTTTTGGGGGGGGGGGGGGGGGGGGGGGGTCCAAACTCAAAAGGCATGCTCAAATTTGGCCTCCCAAGTGTCCACCTTTTCATATCTTGACCATTTTGTGGCCATTTCCCCGTCCGGACTCCGAATTGAGCTCTGAAAAATCCTAGGCGTCCGGCTTGGAATCCCGCATTGGCCGGTAACTCTTGCTAACCCGCAAGACAGTCTGAAAAATTATGAAAAATCAACAAGCGTCGCTCGGGCACCTTTAAAGCACTTTGGCGCTTAAAATCGTCCTAGATCGAGCCGCCGCCTTCGACGTTGAATATTTTTCCCTTGATATTCATAATTTTTAGCTATTTTTAAGCACTTCTCGGCACCTAAATTCTGCTCTCAATAAGGAAATAAAGGAAAAAGGCTTATGTTTCAAGTGTGGAGAAAAGTATACACTTGATCATGCCACAAAGTGTGTATACAAAAATGCCAAAGCCAAACTTCAAAGTATGTTAGTCTTTGAGGATCCTGAAGATGAGATTGATGAAGCTAATGCAATTGCACCTAATACTAATCTTAAAAATGAAGATATTGAGGAAGAAGTTGGGCAACAGTATTTTTATGATCCGGTCGACTCTTTTCCTTTTGATCCAGGTGGGACTTATCATGAGCCACTTGCTACCACTAGTTGTTCTATTTCCCTGGATGCTTGGACAGGTTCTAAGAGCCCTAATACACTCAGTATAAAGGGTAACATTCATGAAAAGGCTATGTTCATTATGATAGATAGTAGCAATACCCATAATTTTGTGAATAAGTCCATTATGGACAAGCTGAATTGTCTTCCCACTGATTTACAACATTCCATACAAGTTCCAGTGGCTAATGGTGAAGAAGAAATCATCACACAGATATGCCCACAGGTTTATTTACAACTGACTGAAAATTTTGAAGCAAAAATAAACTTGATTACCTTGGAAATGGGGCCTATAGATATTGTACTCAGTTGTGATTGGTTGATGACATTAGGAAAAATCATTATGGATTTCTCACATCTATATATGGAGTTTATCTTCAATGGACAGCTCATCCATTTATAGAGAATTCCTAGTAGATCTGATTTTCAGCTTATCACCATTCAACGACTCAAAAGGGAGTACAAAAGGCGTTCACATATATTTGTTTTGCATTTGAATAAAGAAATGGAAGATCGGTTCAATAATTCAGTAAGTCATCCAGCCTTGAAAGCTCTTCTTGAGGAGTATAGGGATTTATTTGACGTGCCTACTTCATTACCTCCTAAGAGAGCAGTAGATCACCCTATTGATTTGGAGCCCAACTCAAAGCCAATCAATAAGCCACCTTACAGATTGTCTAAGTGTGAGTGAGAGGAAGTAGCCAAGAAAATTAAGAAACTTCTTGAGATGGGATTCATCGAACCAAGTTCTTCACCTTATGCATCTCCAATTTTATTAGTAAAAGAGAAAGATGGATCTTTCATGATGTGCATTGACTACAAGGATCTTAATAAGATCATAGTGAAGAACATGTATCTTGTTAAGATCCCTATAATCAATAAAACTCCTGAAAGATCCATCTTTCTTTTTAATTAACAAGATGAGAGATGCATAGGGTGAAGAACTGGGTTCAATGAATCCCATTTCAAGAAGCTCCTTAATTTGCTTGGCTATTTCTTCATGCTTCCACTTGGACAATCCCTAAGGTGGCTTATTAATTGGCTTTGAGTTGTGGATTCCAAATCAATGGGGTGATCTACTTCTCTCTTGGAAGGCAATGAAGTAGGCACTTTGAACAAATCATTGTACTCCTTAAGAGGAGTTTTCAAAGCTTGGTGACTTGCTGAATTTGTGGACTAATCTTCGACCTCTTTATTCAAGTGCGGCAAACAAAGATCTTTGAGCACCTCTTGTACTTTTTTTAAGTTTTTGAATGGATGACATGTCCATCAAAGATAAACTCCATATATAGTTGTGAGAAATCCATAGTAATTTTGCCCAATGTCATCAACCAATCACAATCGAGTATAATATCTATAGGCCCCATTTCCAAGGTTATCAGGTTTACTTTTGCTTCATAACTTTCAGCCAGCTATAAAAAAAACCTATGGGAATATCTGAGTGATGATTTCTTCTTCATCACCATTGGTCACTTGAACTCTTATGGGCTATTGTAAGTCAGTGGATTCAGCTTGTCCATAATGGAATTATTCACAAAACTATGTGTACTACCACTATCTATCAAGATGAACACATCCTTCTCATGAATATTACCCTTCATACAAAGTGTATTAGGGCTCTTAGATTATGTCCAAGCATCCATGGAAATGGAACAACTAGTGGCAGCAAGTGGCTCATCATAAATCCCTCTTGGGTCAAAAGGAACACTCCCACCTATATCAAAAGAAAAAGAGTTGACAAGATCATAAAAATATTCTTACCCAACTTCTTCCTCAAGATCATCACTTTCAATAGTAGGTACAAATGCATTGGCCTCATCAATGTCATCTTCAAAATCCTCAAAGACTAACATACTATGAACCTTAGCTTTTGCATTTTTGTGTACACACTTTGTGGCATGATCATATATTTACTTTTCTCCACATTTGAAGCATAAGCCTTTTTCCTTTCTTTCTTTGTAGCAATCCATAGGAATAGACTTTGGATTCATGTTGGTTGAAATAGATTTAGGCTTGATGTCCCCTTTTTTGAAATCTAATCTTGGATTTTTTGTTATCCTAAAATTGCTTTGAGGTCTTGAAGCATTGAATGATGGATAAGTTTGCACTCTTAAGCTCCCTTAGTGCTCCACAAGCTCAATAGCTCTAAAAAGAGTGGTAGGGTTTTGCACCATAACATTAGCTGCTAATTAAGATGGCTTTAAACCATACATGTACTTGTGGATTTTAACTTCACCCCACTAATGCTCTCTACATACATGCTAAGATTGAGGAATTTTTTGGTATACTCTCATACACTTAACCCTCTTTGCTCTGATCCATACCATCTCCGTGCCAATTTCTCTTTTTCAAGAGGAGAGACAAAGACCTCTGCCATAAGTGTCTTGAATGCATCCCAATTCTCTATAAGTATGTTCTCCTTCTTAATGTATCTCCACCAAGTATGCACAAATCCCTCCAAATGCAAGAATGCAAAATGAATCTTCATACTATCACTTCTAGGGAATATATCAAAGTAAGATTCCAATTTGGAAATCCATTCCTCCAGATCGGATTGTGAAGATGATTGACCATTATACTTTTCCAAAATGATCTTATCCTTTAGCTCTCTTTCATGAAAGGGTTGCTGCCCTAAAATAGATTGTTCATGGGTATTATGCATAGAACCCCCAAAATATGATGGAACTCTCCCAATAGGTGGCTAAGAACTAGTATGGAACCTTCCCATTGGTAGAGCACCTCTAAGAAGTTGGGTATTTAGTCCAAAATCTTGGGAATTAGCACCATTCAAATTGCCCAAATATTCATCATGTCTTTGTGAAGTCTTGCCTACCTCATATTGGCTATTTGTAATACCCCTTTGTCCAATGATACCATGACCTTGACCATTTTGGTTAGGTGGTTGAACTGGAACTAAGGGTTCATTGTTTGAATGAGCTTTCTCCTTAGCTTCTTTGGTTCTCATTTACATTTGCATCCATTGAGAGAATTGAGCCATTATTTAGATTCTACTAAGTTGTCAATGGAAGACTTTGTCTAGGTAGTGGAATCCACCAAGTTCTCAATGGAAGACTTCATTTGACTAGTAGACAAGACCATCTGCTCCACTCTAGATAACAGCTCCGTATGTCTTTGGGCATGCCTATTCTCATGTTCACACATGGTATTATTGAGTGTATTTATTTTCCCATGTAGTTGAGGCTCTTCAAGGCCCGCTTGAGGTATATTATTGAGCATGGAATCTCTGATTTGCTATGCATACTCATCCTGGGCCTTATTCTTGCCTTTATGACGTGACATAGTAGTGCAGTCCTTTAATAGCCCCTGTCAAAAAATTGGCTATAATTTGAGCTAGGAAACTCTGGTTCCCAAAATTTTTTGTTCAAAGAAAAGTGGCCAATGGCCTCTTTAAGATGAACTATAGCATGGCATTACAATTTTAGGACAAAAATTTATGCAATTCAATCTTAGAGTTTGAATTGTCAAGCCATGCACCCTGTTTCAACATGTAAATACCCTATTTCCACTTGTAAGAGTAAAATGGTGGTCCAAATGGCTACCAAATCCTATAAGAGGCTAAATAGGACCTATGGGCACCCTATAGTACCTACATATGTACTTCAATAATGAAGTTGATACATGTAAATATTGTATATACCTTGCAGTGATGTCCTGTAAATTCCATGTTTTTGCTCTTGAACGTACCTATGTAACATGCCCACCTATCCGCCATCCAGGCACATTTTTAGTCATCCATCGAGAGACGAGTCTAAGCGATATTGCTTGCCACTCCTATGGAAAGTTACGGGGTTTTTCGCCCAGGGTTTCTCGAGTCCACCTCGCAACGGAAGTTTGCAATAGCCGAATCCACTAGGATCGACCTAAGATCAGGGTTCTTAGTGGACAAGGTTTCCTGATAACACTTTACGTAGAGATACCCAAGCTGAAGTAGAACCATGCCGCACTTGGTTCAAAGAGAATGGGAAACGAGAGGGATGCACCACTCAACCTCTCTGCCCATAGGGCATAGTCCCATTTTAGTCCCCTAAAACGGCATGAATCGGGTTCTAACCTGGCAATACCTAAAGGTCGTATGACTGTAGAACCTTGTGAGAAGCCTCCCAATCCTCTGGAACCACCTTTCTATAGGACAAACCCCTCCGGGGTTCCGTCCACCCACTTCCCTCAATAGGTGTTCTTTAGCTATCTAATTAGGTTCTATCACATTTATGTGTGACATTTAAAATCAGCTTCCTTAATTAAGCCTTTTAGAAATAAGGTTCGTTTGCGTAGCTTATAGCACTGACACAAAAAAAGTTCAAACACATTCCTTAGAAGTAAACTTCATATTAGCATTTAAGCTGAGATAGAAGTCTTGTCCAAAAAGGACGATTTCCGCAATCCATGAGAATGCACCTTACTTCTTCCAAGTTTCCGCCCTTGCACTAGTAACAGGGCCTCGAGAATCATCTCGAGTCATGTAGATCATTTGAGTAGGACCCAAAGATAATGAATTTATAGTTAGAATCCCCCACTAGCATCCAAGTGTCCTCCTGCATTCAAACTAACCCACAAAGACACCTCTTGTGGCAGGTTCAGTCCACATTCCCATCACGATTATTTAGAACCCCCTTGGCTAGGGTTGGTGGCTAGCTGGGGGTGGCTTGGCTCACCCTCCATGAGTTCAACCTGATTCATTATTCAAATTTCTTTTGTGAGCATGGGTCATACATTCTTTTCATAGATAGTGATTCTATATTTACAAGCCAAAACAATGAAGGTGAGTGCTCAAGACATCTCCTAAGGTGGAGTTTCTATTTTTGAACGCATAGTGCTCACCCCTTTTTTCTTGCCTTGATGTTAACTTCCATAACCTTCTGAGGGATAGAGAATACCCTCAATCTGACCTCAATTTTATGTGATAGGAGCAAGAAATTACGCTATTATATCTATATCTGATAGTTTTCAAATGGTAGTTCCCCTAATTTGCTAACCTTTAGTCCGAGGTTCTTATCTTAAGGTCACAGGTCCTAGATGACTCAAACTAGGATTTCAATTGGTTAATTGTTGGTAACCATTCTTCCACCTTATAACTTTATCGAGGTTTCTAAGTTCACCCTAGGGTTTCCTTCCCTCAAGATAAGAGGAACTTTTGTTTATTCCTCTCGCAAGTCAAGAGTAAACTAAGCCCTTTTGTAATCCTTAAATAGTTGCGAGCATTGAATGTCATGTGGTGAATGGTCATTATTTCTTGTGGATCCGACATTCGAGTTCTCTTGTATTGGCTTCGAGTTGTATCATATTTTAATAATGATATCTCCAAGGGTATTTTGGACTAATTGCGGTTACTTGTTAGGATAGAGGCCAAAGAGCGTGTTTACCTATCTCTAAGTCAACATATGATTGTAACACTAATTTGACTTATTTACAATTAAATCCTAACTAAGTCAAGTTGTACCCTAGCCTTACTTATCATATAGGAGTTCATTTACCAAACTGCCTCTTCCAATTAAGTTTAGCAATTCACATGCACATCTTAAATCTATATTTTTAAGATCATTCCCTTTTATGTAGTACAATCGAAACTATCCATGATGCCATGAAAATCTAGATGCAAGTCTTTCCTAAGTTGATGATATGATGCAGGATTCCCATTCATGAAAATTCCTTCAAGTGCATTTATGCAAATCATAAAGCATGACCCAAGTATTTATGTGTGAGTGTACATGAGTTTATCATGCCTAACATGAATGCCAATTAATTCACTCTAATGGTCTACAAGATGCAATTGACCTACACGGAATATTTATATACATTGGAAATCTAAGATGCACTTGCCAAAATTTGAACCTAATACTCATCTTAGTATTGCAACAACCCGTAGATGCTTGATTCGTGGCAAATCATGGTCATTAAGCATTCACAACTACCTTTCCAGTTAAGCAACTTACGGAATGCAAAAGTATGATTTCTTTTTACGATGATTATGCTTTACTGTTCCGTTCATGAGACATTGTAACGGTACTTGGTTTTGGAGTGTTGAATTAGCGTTTAAACCCTCAAACCCATTCCTATCGCGATGACATCCTTGCTCGATCCTCCTTCTGTGGTTGCGGCCTTTCCTCAGTTACTTGGGAGAGTTTGCGCTTCAGGGCCATTTCAAAGCTTGGAATATGGCCTTCACTTCTCTCGAAGCACTCCTTTGTGCCAGAGTTCCCTACGCCTTGCCTTGACTTTCACGATCTTTTTGTCAGCTAGAGGTAGTTGATGGAGAGATCTCAGGAAATGGCGATGGGAAGAGAGGGTGCTCGAGGCTTCGTCCAAGTAAGGAATTGTCCTTGAGCCTCTTCTCTCTCTCTCTCTCTCTCTCTCTCTCTCTCTCTCTCTCTCTCTCTCTCTCTCTCTCTCCCCCTTCACAAATTCATAGCAGCAGGGGGGAAAGGAAAATATCATGTCCTTTGCTTAAGGAGGGGGGAAGGCGCTATGACAAGGGCCCTTAGCTCCACTCTAACGGCCTATGTTCCTGTCACCATGCGGACTAAGAAGAAGGGGTAGTGGGGGGGTTGGAGGTGGCACATGTGTGTCCCTCCCCCATCAAAATCATCATCCTCTTTGACTTCATGCCCTCAGCAGCTCCACCACTGCTACATCATCTCCCTCTCCCAGTGCTGTCACCATCTCTTCCTTTCGTCGACTGCCCATTTATCTCCCCCCTCCCTTCATCAACTAATGGCATTGTTAGGGAGGGAGTCATTAAAATTTTTTTTTTTAATTTGATTTTAAAGGGAGTTTCTTACAGCGGAATATTGCATCCTTCCCTCCTTAAGGAATCGAGTTGTCTTCATTTTGAAAGGAATTGGGGATACTGTTTATTGAGAATACTCTCGTCAATCCATGTGGCATCTTCTTCTGGAAAGTCCTTCCACTGGATGAGGTACTCTTTGAGGATTCTACTCCTTAATCTCTTTTCTTGAATGTCTAGGATTCTATCTGGTCAGAGCTCAAGGAATCCTTGGCTTGGCATTACAACTTGTTGATCATTGAATACATGGCTAGGATTGGATACATATTTCTTTAGTAGGTTAACATGAAATACATTGTGAACCTTTACAGCCTCAGGGAGTTGGAGTTTGTAGGCATTTGGGCCTAGGCACTTGAGGATCCCATAGGGTCTGCAATACCTTGGACTCGGTTTCTTAGATTCTCCCAATGATAAGGAACTCGTCTTGGGTCATACTTGAATAAAAACTATACCACCATCATTGAAGAGTCACTCTTGTCTATTTAGATCTACATAGGCTTTCTGCCTATCCTTGGTGGCTCTAATGTCTTGTCTAATGGCTTTGACCTACTCATCTATTTCCTCCAACATTTTCTTGGAAGCTTCTACCTTAAGATAGAATCTGAAAAATTCAATGGAGTACAGCAATCATGCCCATACAATGCTTGAAAAAGTGTCATTTGAATGCTTTGTTGGTAGGAAGCATTATAAGTGAACTCTACCAATGGTAGATATTGGATCCATTTCTTGGGTTCGCGACAGCAATATCCTCTAAGGATATCTTCAATGACTTGGTTGACCCTCTCTGTTTGGCCATCAGTTTGAGGGTGATAGGCTGTACTGAAATAGAGTTGAGTCCCAATGGCCTCAAATATCCCTTTCCAAAAGTGAGATGTGAAGAGGGAGTCATGCTCACTAATGATCCTTCTAGGCAACCCATGGAGTTTGAATACCTCCTTGATGAATAATTTGGCAATATCTGAAGCTTTATAGTTTATCTTTACTGGAATGAGGTGTGCAACCTTGGTGACCATGTCTACGATAACCATAATTGAATTGCATCCTCCTTGAACTAAGGGTAACCCAACAACAAAGTCCATGCTAATAAATTCCCACTTCGTTTGGGGAATGTCAAGAGGTTGCAGCTTCCCAGGCATCTTGACACATTCTACCTTAATGCGCTAGCAAGAAAAACATTCTGTGACAAATTTGAGCACGTCTCCCTTAAGCCTTTCCCAATGGTAGCTCTTTCTAACCGTGTTGAGGGTCTTGACATATCCGAGATGGCCTGAAAAGGGGGAGTCATGTGCTTTCCAAAGTATTCTCAGTTTGAGTTTCTTGCTTGAGGATATGCATAATCTTGTCCTAAAATAGACAAGTCCCTCATTGATAGAAAACTCTTGATACTTGACCTTAAGTCTAGGGTTTTGGTCCTTTTCCAAAATCTCCTCCAGCATCTTCAGATATTTTGGGTCATGGCTAGCTCCCTCCTTAGCTAATTCAAGGATAGTGTTGCTAGGCATTGACACCATAGTTGCTAATGGTTCTGCCATTGAGGGTTCCTCCATAATAAGAGAGTTGAGGAACACTTTGCGACTTAAGGCATCAATGACTACATTCTCTTTGCCATCTGATCTCGAAGTCATATTCTTGCAGAACCTCAATCCAACGACATTGCCTCATATTGAGGTCAATCTGGGTGAAGATCCATTTAAGGCTCTTATGGTCCATGAGCAAAGAGAACTTGTTGCCAATCAAATAGTGTTGCCAAAGTTTGAGAGCATAAATAATTGCTAGTAGCTCCAGGTCATGGGTAGCATAATTCCTTTCATGGGTTTTTAGCTTTCTCGAAGAATATGCTATAGGATGACCTTCTTGCATTAATACATCCGTCACAACTTCAAATTCCTTACTCAAGTTAGGGAGTTTTAGAATTGGCGCTATCACTAAGCTATGCTTGAGTTTATCAAAACTTGATTGTTTGGTGAGCGTCCACACTATGGCAACTTGCTTTTTTAGCAAATTTGTGAGGGGTTCTACGATTAAGGCATAGTCCTTAATGAAGATCATGTACCAATTGGTTAATCCAAGAAAGCTACACACTTATTTAATAGTAGTTGGTGGATGCCACTCTTGGACATCCTTAATCTTTGTAGAATCTATAGAGATTCCTTTATTTGACACAATAAATCCAAGATATTTGATATGTCTCTTGAGGAAGGCACACGTTTTCTTCTTAGCATAGAGCTTATGACTCCTCATGGTCTCAAGGACTATGTGAACTTGGGATTCATGATCCTCCTCTTCCTTGGAAAACCAAGGTGTCATCAAAGAAGACAAGTACAAAATCATTGAGATATGGTCTGAAGATTTCCTACATTAGCGTGTTAAAGGTGGCAGGGGCATTAGTCAATCTAAAAGACATTACTGTGAATTCGAAATGACCATATCTGGTGTTGAATGTCGTTTTAGGAATATCCTCTTCCTTGACACGGATCTGGTAGTATCATCACCTCAATTCAATCTTGGAGAAGATATTTTCTCCCTACAATTGATCAAATAACTCGTCTATCCTTGGGATAGGATATCTATTCTTGATGGTTACTTGGTTCAAGTCTCTATAATCGATGCAAAGGTAAAGTGTACCATCCTTCTTCTTTTGGAACAAGACTGAGCCCCCCAAGGAGAACTGCTAGGGCATATGTGCCCTTATTCCGATAGTTGTTTGAGTTGTTCCTTTAACTCAATAGCTTCAAGTTGAATGGACATCTTGTAGGGCCTTTTTGGCACTGGTGCAGCTCTTAGCATTAGCTTAATATCATGGTCCAATTCTCTAGATGGTGGTAATTTGCTCAATTCTTTTGGGAACACATCTGCATACGCTTTTAACCATGATGGTTCTTCATTAGAGTCCTCTACTTCTTTCAATTTGTTTAGCTTGATCAGATAGATGGGTAATCCTTTCCTTATTCCTTGAGCTATTCGTGTTGCCTTAGCTAGCTGGATCTTTGGTTTACCTTTTTCTCCTTGAGTTGTAACTTGCTCACCCTTGGGATTCCAAAAGGAGACTTGACCCCTTCCACAATGGATATAAGCATCATTAGGGATTAGCCAATCCATCCCAAGTAGGCACTCATGGACTCCTAAATTCATTACCCTGAACTTAATAGATGTGGGCTCATTTCGGAGTAGGAGTTCCACCTTAGCAGTTTGTCTAGTGCAAGTGATGTCTTGCCCATTTGCTAGTTCGACAAGCAAAGTAGGTGTAGCTACAGTGGCTATCCCTAACCTTCTTGTACAAGCTGATGAAATGAAAGATGAATGCAGCCACAATCAATCAGGGTTTTGAGTTTCTTACCTTAGTAATCCAATGGTATTTGGATCATCTAGAATTGGCAATTCGGCCCTTTTTATGGAGAGCAGCATGAACGGATGACCTCTCAATCTCAGCTTCCATGGATGGGCCTTCTTCTTTGTTGATTCCCTTAGTGGAGATATTGGAAGTTTTTATCCTTCACATTGTTGCATGACAGCGCCACAACCGTGGCCACGGGTAGCTCTGGCTTGGCCACTGAATTTTCCTTAAATATGATCTTCACCAAGTTTGGAACATACCCTTTTGAAGTGCTCAGGTTCACTGTAGTGAAAACATCGCAAGCTTTGATCACTTATTTTGGGTGGGGACAAAGTTATTGATTGCATTTGCCCTCGACTTCTTCCATTGGCCTTGACTTTGTCCTTGCGCCCTTTTAAATTAAGCTTTCAACATCCCTAGATTCTGGTCTTTGTGAGACTAGGACTTGTTATTCCTGGGGATTTTTTGGGCAATAGGTCCCGCTCTTATCAATGTATCTTGTAAATCTAAAGGACGCATTGATTCCAACCGAGTGTTCATTGGTGGGATCAGCCCATCACAAAACTTCAAGACTTGTTGGCAAATACTCATTGCCGAGGCATATTTCAACAAGCAGACAAATCTCAAGTAGTACATCTCCATGTTAAGGCTTCAAGCTCATTTACTTAGGTTGTGTGTACCTGACACCTAACATGTCCAACTGTACCACATGCTGACATTAAATAAGTCAGTGATCTTAGACCCAGTGTGAATGGTTCTACAGACCTTAGTACTATTGTATACACTTATGTTATGTTAGTAGTCTATGAAATAATAAAAAGATGATGAACGACCTGAAGGTTAGGTTGCTGCTCCATTGCATTGTCTCTCTCCCTCTCTCTTCCAGCATGGTATTAGAGCCATCATGGATGGGCTCTTGAAGGCATGAAGCTGTGAGAAAGACTTGCAGCCTGAAGACTCAGGGCAATGGTTGAAGAGAAGTAAGCTGTCATTTTGCAGGCTGTCATTGTATCTGTGAAGGTATGCATTTTGCCATTTTGGGTTCTATGGTTCATGGCAGTGCTTGAGGCTTTGATTAGAGCCTTCAGGAGACTTGTCGAGCATGTAGAAGGAGACGGCCTGTTGCTATAAACTGTCATGCTGATGGTGTGTTTGCGCCTGTTGTAAATGAAGGTTGTCCTACTACTACTGAAGACATAAATCACTACTTGAGTGATCCAGAGCTTGTATGCATGCTTGGGAAGACATATTAATGATCTGACATGTCAATGCTTGGTCTGGAGTTGATAAATGAGCTGGAATACTGAAGTAAAAATCTGAAATTGAAGACAGTTTGCAGTAAACTGAAAAAGGGCAGCATACACTGATCACTCTTTGAAGCATTGAAGCCATTTGATGAGCATTTTGAGCTCTCCTGAAGTGAGGGTTCATTCGAGAAGCATATGTACTGAGTTTGATGCATTTGGGTTGTATTTTACTGATAAAATATTTAGATCTAAAATTTTATGACTGGCTAAAAACTGTCATAAAACTGTCACATCAACATACACTCATTGACTTGAAGAAATGCATTCCTTTTGTTACCTATAGGGAGTTCTATGGTACGGGATATGATTGTTGAATGCTATGAACATTGAGATGAGCATTGAAGGCTCTTAAAAACTGAAATCTGAATCAAAGAACAAATGCTTTGACAGTGTATTGGCTGGTCATAAACAGTCCATGTACTTTTTGACATTACTTCTTGAAGACAGAGTTTGCAAATGCCCGTATGGTTATGTATTGATCCCTACACACAGTGGCATATGTATGAAGTGGCTTGAGGATCTCTTGGGCTGAAATACATCTTGGTTTGAGATTTTATTGGCTGTATACAATCTTTGAGCAGATTTATGTCACTTGTACTTGTTGGATATGCACTGTGTTGTGCCCGTATGACTATGTCTAGTTGCCTACATATAGTAGCAAATGTCTGGGAAAGTTTGGAGCATGTATGACATGTTTTAAAGTGGTTTTTGATAGTGAATTCACTGCTAGTTATTGAAAAATTGCAGGTTTCAGACTGCGTATTCTCTTTACTGCAATAAGCTTGCATGACACAGAGTTACAATGCCTGCAAAGTCTATGTACTGACTGATGTACCTACGGGTTATACCACATGTTTGTGGATGTTTTTGAGGTTGTAAAGGGCCGAAATACCTTGGTTTTTTGCAGAAAATTGTCATAAACAGTCAAGGATTGAAGTTGGCCAGGGTGACTTGTTGGCTTGCAAGAAGTCCGGCAGTGACTAGATATTGTCTGGTACAATATGGCTAATGCAGAAAGGACTGACAACATAACCCAAATAGTGGGGGAAAAGCTTGACAGTAACAATTATGCCATATGGAAGTTCCGCATGGAGAACTTCTTAATAGGGAAAGGCTACTAGGAGTTGGTGACTGCAGTAGAAGTTGAACCTGAGCTCCCAGAGTGACCTACAACTGATCAGAGGCGACTACACCGAGCTTGGATAGAAAGAGCTCGTAGGGTGTTGCACTGGCTTTCTCTATGTATATCAGATGCCATGGTAATGTAGATAATGAACTACAACTCTCCTAAGAATGCATGAGACATTTTGGTCAAGTACTATGGCACAACCACAAGTGCCAAAAAGATACAGTTGAAGCAAAAGTTCAACAACATGGAGAGAAAGAGCATATCTATATAGGGTTATGTCATGGAGGTTAAGACCATTGCAGATTAGCTGGCATCTGTTGGCTTACAGGTTGAAGATGAAGACATGGTTGTTGTGACTTTGAATGGCTTGGGACCTGAGTATAAGTCTTTTGACACTTCTGTGTCTGTGAGGACTGAAATGCCTAATTTTAATGAGCTGGTTGCGTTGCTTATCCATGAGGAGGTTAAACTTGGCTTGGTTATAGGGTCAAGCAGTTCTAAAAACAAGGATGCAGCTTTCTATTTCAATCAACGTGGTCGTGGCAGCCGTGGTAGAGGCTATGGATCTGGCAGAAGAGGCCAGCAGAATGCATCCTATGGCAATAACAACCAGCTTGTATCAAACACAAGAGGTGGTGGAAACTTTAGAGGCAGGGGGAGATCTAGCCCTAGAGGCAGAGGCTCCTGGCAACAGCAGCATCCATCTGGCAATCCGAATAAGGATAAGGATTGTCATTACTGTGGGAAGTATGGTCATATTGCCAAGGACTGCTTGAAGAAGCAGGGCAATCAGAAAGGCAAACAACATGAACACTTTGCTACATCTAGTCAGGCAGAGGAGATAGATTGTTTGCCATGCAGTATGTAAAATATAGAGCTGCTGAAAAATCCACTGATGATGCAGTTTGGTATATTGATTCAGATGCATCGAACCACATGACCCCTCACGGTGATTGATCCACTGATATGGTGGCTGAAAAACATGGCTATGTTTGTACAGGTGATGACACACAGCATAGCATTGAACATAAAGGCAAAGTGCCTCTTGTGGTTCATGATGGCAGAAAGAAAAATTTGCATGATGTACTACATGTTCCATCAATTACGAAGAACTTACTGTCTGTCGGCGGAGCAGAACTTGTAGGTTAGATTCAATAAGCATGGCTGCTTTATTGAAGAGTTTCGAAATGGATGCAAGTTGATAGCTCATGGTCACAGGAATGGCAGAATGTTTACTCTTGATGCTACTTTGCCAGAGCTGAATTCAACTATGTTTGCCCATGGTTCTAGCACTATCAGAGATTTGGAGATTTGGCACAAGAGAGTGGGGCATGTAAATTTGCAAAGGCTGTAATTATGCAGAAAAAACAGCTCGTTACAGGTTTACCCAAGTTTCAATACTTAGATATTGGTCATGTATGCGATGCTTGCCAATTTGGTAAGCAATCCAAGTTGCCATTTGTCAGGCATGTAAGGCAAAGTACACGTCCATTGCAATTAGTGCACTCTGATGTTTGGGGGCCAGCCCATAATGCATCTATGGGAGGCTCAAAGTATTATGTGACATTCATTGATGATTACAGTCGCTATACTTGGGTTTATATCCTGAAAACAAAGGATGAGGTGTTTGCTATTTTTCAGCAGTTTAAAAAGCAGGTTGAAAAGGAATTTGATTGCTATATCTCTTGCTTGAGATCAGATAGCGGTGGGGAGTATGTATCAAATGAGTTTGACAATTTTCTGGCTAAAAATGGCATATGCAAGCAGCTTACCTGCAGCTACACTCCTGCAAAATGGGGTAGCTGAAAGAAAGAACAGGGTCTTGATGGAAGCCGCTCATGCCATGATGAATGAGAAGAAGATGCCGCTCTATTATTGGGCTGAGGCTATTATGAAAACCATGTATATCTTGAATTGGACTCCCACTACAGGTATTCATGAGATGACATCATTTGAGAAGCTATATGGCTATAAGCCGGATGTAACTCACATGAAAGTCTTTGGTTGTCTTGCCTATGTGCACATTCCAAATGAGAAAAGGAAGAAGCTGGATCCAAAAGCGCATAAATGTATTTTCATTGGATATTTGCAAGAGAAGAAGGCATACAAATGCTATGATCCCTCTACCAGGGAGACTTTGGTGAGCAGGGATGTTATCTTTGATGAGATGGGCTCTTGATATGTATCACTGGCTGCAGTGCCATCGGATATGCCTTCTACTCATGTATCTACAATTGATTTGCAGCAGAGTACTTCTATGACAGGTCCTAGTGGTCAAACAATATCCCCATGGATAGGGAGATTGAGGAGCTCACCGTCCATTGACACTAGTATGTCAGTGAGGGGGAGATATGATGTCTTGGACAGCAAAGGAAAAGAGAAAGCTACTGAGGATGCATCTGGTATGATGACACGTTGTAGAATGACTTTTGGATATGAGTCTGCTAACACTTTAGACAGTGAACTTGGTATTTCGACTATCTATACGCCTGGCACAAGGCAGAGCAGGTACATTCCGTCTCATGAGAGAGGGGAATCGAGCAGTGCACCACAGCCTAGACACTCACAGAGGGCCACATACCCTGTTGACACGTTGACGTACATTGGCTACTCTGCAAAGCATTATGCTTACATGACAAAAGTGATGGACATCAAAGAACCAGGTACATATGCTGAAGCAGTGAAAGATGAGAACTGGTGTGCAGCTATGGATGAAGAAATGAATGCCTTGGCTACAAATAAGACATGGGATCTTGTGCCACTACCTGAAGGGAAAAAGACAATTGACTGCAAATGGGTCTACAAAATCAAATGCAAGTCGAATGGTAGTGTGGAAATGTACAAATCCAGGCTAGTTGCTAAGGGGTATGCCCAATAGTATGGACTTGATTATGAGGAAACATTCAGCCCTATTGCCAAGATGGCAACCATACGCACTGTTATTGCTTTGGCTGCTACTAAAGGTTGGAAATTGCAGTAGATGGATGTTAAGAATGCATTTCTTAATGGTGACTTAGCAGAGGATGTTTATATGGTTTAGCGTGAAGGGTATGTTCACCCTGATTTTTAGCATTATGTATGTAAGCTGAAAAAAGCATTGTATGGGCTGAAGCAGGCTCCGAGAGCCTGGCATGCAAGGATCAGTAATTACTTACAGAGCTTGGGATTTGCTATTGGTAGGGCTGATCACAGTCTGTTTACAAAAAAGACAGACAAAGGCTTAGTAGTGCTGGTTATCTATGTTGATGACCTGATAATCACAGGTGATGATGATTTGGGGATACAACATGTTATGCAGATGCTGAAATTTGAATTTGACATGAAAGATCTAGGTGAATTGAAGTACTTTTTGGGTATTGAGGTGATCAAGGCTGAAAATGGTTTATGGCTGATGCAGAAGCATTATGCCATGAAAATGCTGAAGAAATATGGCATCGCTGATTGTAAACCATTGGATACACCTCTTGATCAGAATGTCAAGCTAGACATTAGCACTGGAGCTAAAATTCAAAATGTGACTATGTACAGGCAGATGGTTGGAAGTCTGATCTACTTGACCATCACTAGGCCGGGCTTAAGTTATGTAGTTGGGCTCATAAGTCAATTTATGCAGAAGCCCAGGAAGCCACATTTGGATGCTGTTAGGCGGATTATGAGATATGTTAAGTCCACTATAGATTATGGGTTGTTCTATGTGAGAGATAAACCCTTGAAACTGGTTGGATACACAAATGCGGATTGGGTAGGATGCGCATATGATCGCAGATCTATGAGTGGTTATGCTTTTGGCTTTGGAAGTGGCATAATCAGCTGGAGCAGCAAGAAGCAATCAATAGTTGCATTGTCTAGTACTGAGGCAGAGTACAGGGGTGCTGCATTGGTAGCATGCGAGATTTCATGGCTGCTCAAGCTTATGGCTGATTTGGATATTCAGGTGGATGCTCCAGTGACCTTATTATGCGACAATCTCAGTAGTGTACTCCTAGTAACGAATCCAGTATACCATGCCAGGACAAAACACATAGAGGTACACTACCACTTCATCAGAGAGATGGTTCTTGCAGGGAGAGTTGATCTCATGCATGTGAAGACTGATGAGCAGGTTGTAGATATATTTACCAAGTCTTTGGGTAAAGATAAGTTCAGTGTTTTCCGACAACTACTTGGTGTGCAGATGCTGTCTTGAGCTTGAGGGGGAGTGTTAAGACTTCAAGCTCATTTACTTAGGTTGTGTGTACCTGACACCTGATATGTCCAGCTGTACCACATGCTATCATTAAATAAGTCAGTGGTCTTAGACCCAGTGTGCATGGTCCTACGAACCTTAGTACTATTGTATACACTTATGTTATGTTAGTAGTCTATGAAATAATAAAAAGATGATGAACGACTTGAAGGTTAGGTTGCTGCTCCATTACATTGTCTCTCTCCCTCTCTCTTCCAACACTCGAGAGACAGGCCCAACTGTTTTAATTTGAAGAACTCATTTATCTTCTGAGTTCTGTATGCAGGTGGCATGCACCTTCCCTCACTACTTTCTTTAGCTTATCCCAAGTTATTGTGCATTCTGTGAGTGACTACTCAGTCTTTGCACCATTACCTCCACCATAGCCTAGCTTCATCGATAAGCTTGAGCTTGGCAATCATAGTCTAGTTTACAGGTGTTGTTCCTGCTACACTAAAGTAATCCTCCATGGATTCAATCCATACTTCGGCATCAACTTCAACAGTCTTCCATTTTCCATCAAATTCTGGTGGTTTAATTTGTTTGAAAAGAAACTTCTTCTCTTGTGCCTTCGCCGGCGGGGGAAACAAGATTCTGGTTCTATGCTTGGGGTTGTATTTAGTTTTCAATTTAAACTTCTGCGTTAGGAATGCATTTACACGTCTCTACACAACTTAAATCAATGCGCAAATTATTTCTCATTACTACAGTGCTACAAATCAAACAATCATAGAATTCTTGTCTATCCATAAAGAAGCGTAAACCTTAAGTACAATTATTTGGGAATAGATAGAGATTGGCTGGGGTGATTTTCTTTTTAAGAGATACATCAATGCCAGGTTAATAATTCCCTATTGGATTCAAATACAAGAACTGAATAGTAATATGGATTTGGGGAATGGATTCTCGGGAAGCGGTAAGCCATGGGAAGTTCAAAAAATCCTCATTTTTTATATCCATGACGTTCATTTCATCCCATTACTTTAATTCTATCTGTTGGGAAGACTTTGACCACCTCCTTGTAGATATAGCAATTCTATTCTACTTGCTGGCATCCAATGTGTAGGATCAAGTTCACACGAACCTCATGGAAGATGAAAACCTTGATGATCTTCAGGTCTTCCAACCATTTTTGTCTCTTTAGATTGTTTTGAAGATAGGCGAGTTGGTCGGCGTCTATGTAGCAATGTCCTGTGCTCCAAGTCCAACGCCTTAACACATACAGTGATGAAGGGCTGTAGAGTCGATCTAGGATCCCCATCATGTCGAATCATCTGTGATAACTTGAAGAGTTCATAGCTGTCCTAAACATGATATAAAATACGAGGAACCTGCTCCATACCTCGTAAGTCTAGAAGCGGTAACAATCCACAAATGAGTAACAAAAAAAATATTTTCGAGTGAGAACATCA
This sequence comes from Lygodium microphyllum, assembly GCF_053477565.2. Classification (NCBI taxonomy): domain Eukaryota; kingdom Viridiplantae; phylum Streptophyta; class Polypodiopsida; order Schizaeales; family Lygodiaceae; genus Lygodium; species Lygodium microphyllum. The sequence goes on along the minus strand of NC_141150.1, from coordinate 120,274,926 downwards.
CTTCACATTTCTCGATTTATTCCTATCCTGATTATTTTATTCGTTGGTTTGCTTTGATACCAACTGTAATGTGCCCACGTCCAAGCACGTTTTTAGCAGTCCATCAAGAGACGAGTCTAAGCGACACTACCTGGCACTCCCATGGAATGTTACGGAGTTTGTCGCCCAGGGTTTCTCAAGTCCACCTCGCAACAACTGAAGTTCCCAGCCCGCGAACCCACTGGGATTGACCTGAGATCAGGGTTCTTAGTGGATAAGGTCTCGTGAGAGCACTTTACGAAGAGATACCCAAGCTTAAGCAGACCCATGCCACACTTAGTTCAAAGAGAATCGGAAACAAGAGGGATGTGCTGCTCAACCTCTCTGCATGTAGGGCATAGTCCCATTCCAATCCCCTAAAACGGCATAAATCGGGTTCTAACCTAACAATACCTAAAGGTCATATGACTGTAGAACCTTGTGAGAAGCCTCCCAATCCTCTAGGACCACCCTTTTGTAGGACAGGCCCCTCAGGGGTTCCGTCCACCTACTTCCCTCAACAGGCATTCTTTAGTTATCTAATTAGGTCCTATCACATTTATGTGTGACATTTAAAATCGGCTTTCTTAATTAAGCCTTTTAGGGAACAAGGTTTGTTTGCTGTCCAAAAAGGACAATTTCCGCAATCCATGAGGATGCGCCTTATTTCTTCCAAATTTTTGCCCTTGCACTAGTAATAGGGCCTCAAGAATCCATCTTCAGTCACATAGATGTTTTGAGTAGGACTCGGAAGACAGGGAATTTACAGCCAAAGCCCCCCTCGTATCCAAGCGTCCTCCTACGTTGTTCAAACTAACCCACAAAGAGACCTCTCCCCCTTGGCTAGGGTTGGCAGCTAGCTGGGGGTGGCTTGATGCACCCTCCATGAATTCAGTCTGATTCATTATTCAAATTTCTTTTGTGAGATTGGGTCATACATTCTTTTCATAGACAGTGATTCTAGATTTACAAGCCAAAACAACAATGAAGGTGACTGATCAAGACATCTGCTAAGGTGGAGTTCCTATTTTTCAATGCTTAGAGCTCACCCCTTTTTGGGCTTTTTCTTGCCTTGATATCAACTTCCATAACCTTCCGAGGGATAAAGAATACCCTCATTTTGACCTCAATTCTATGTGATAGGAGCAAGCAATTATGCTATTAGAATCTATATCCGGTTTCCGAATGGTAGTTCCCCTAATTTGCTAACCTTTAGTCCGAGGTTCTTATCTTAAGGTCACAAGTCTTAGATGACTCAAACTAGGATTTCAATTGGTTAGTTTTTGGTAACCATTTTTCCACCTTATAACTTTATTGGGGTTTCTAAGTTCACCCTAGGGTTTCCTTCCCTCAAGATAAGAGGAACTTCTGTTTATTCCTCTCACAAGTCAAGAGTAAACTAAGCCCTTTTGTAATCCTTAAATAGGATAGAGGCAAAAGAGCGTGTTTACCTAGCTCTAAGTCAACATATGATCATAACACTAATTTGAATTATTTACAATTAAATCCTAACTGAGTCAAATTGCATCCTAGCCTTACTTATCATATAGGAGTTCATTTACCAAACTGCCTCTTGCAATTAAGTTTAGCAATTCACACGCGCATCTTAAATCTATCTTTTTAAGATGATTCCCTTTTATGTAGTACAACTGAAACTGTCCATGATGCCATGCAAATCTAAATGCAAGTCTTTCCAGAGTTGATGATATGATTTGGGATTCCCATTCATGAAAATTCCTTCTAGTGCATTTATGCAAATCATAAAGCGCAACCCAAGTATTTATGTGCGAGTGTACATGAGTTTATCATGCCTAACGTAAATGCGAGTTAATTCTCTCTAATGGTCTACAGGACGCAATCGACCTACACAAAATATTTATATACAGTGGAAATCTAAGATGCACTTGCAAAAATTCAAACCTAATACTCAGCTTAGTATTGCAACAACCCGTAGATGCTTTATCGATTCATGGAAAATCATGGTCATTAAGCATTTAAAACTACCTTTCAAGTTAAGCAACTTACAGAATGCAAAAGTATGATTTCTTTTTACGATGATCATGCTTTACTGTTCCGTTCATTAGACATTGTAACGGTACCTAGTTTTGAAGAGAAGTTAATTGTATCTGGATGCTATGCGACAAACTCACACATAGCATAATAGCATTCCAATGTATTTTTGACTCTCCTTTCATAAAAATAATAGATGGGTATTTTCCCACAGTAACAATATGTTGTAGCTTGCACGCTTGATGGATTGCATGATAAATAATCTAGCCTGGGGGAAATTCAATCTCAAATATGTTAGTTCGTTGGGATCTTGACGTTGTGCATAGTTAACACAAATAACGATCATAAGGATTAAAATTAAGATGCCTTGAGATCTATCCAATAGCTACTATGTTTATCAATCCTATTCGGGGTTTGGCTAGATGCAACAACAGCTCCAAGGCAAGCAAAGAGTTCAAGGATTAGGAAACCCTAAGCCGAAGGATGCTCTTGTACTTATTGGGAAGAAGGCTGGGACATCAATCAATGTAAATGATTAATAGAACTTATATCTTGTACAGTGTTTGAAACCTTAACATATGCCTTAGTCAAAAGAAGCGTGTGTTAAGTAAATTTTACATGGAACCGCGAAGAGCAAATACCTGACGGGAAGGTTATCACGTCTATTTCTGCAATGTTTGGAAAAGAATACCATTGTTTTTGTGATTGATCGAATAATGTCATAAATGCTTTTGTATTAAATTGATTGTGGGATGTGATTTGGATGATTATTCCAAGTGCTTGTGTTTGATGGTAAATGCATGGCAAGGGTGAGTGATGACAAGTTGCCATGGGGAAATAAAGGAATGTTTCCTTTGAAGATGATATAGGTTGATTGCCTTGATTGTGCTTGATTCTTAATTGGATTAATTAAGGAAGGATATTTTGCGTGGGTGGATCGTCTCCAAGGTCACATCGTGTTTCAACCCGAGAGGGCACTACTCGATTCACGGGCCGAAGGTCGAGTGGCAAAAAGGCCAACCACAGAAGTTGTGTCTCACTCCTAGGTCGCTTGGGGTGAGTGGAGCTCTGGACACCCCTTGGCTAGTTCAGAAAATAGAGTTGTAGACTATCATGAGCCCAACGTCTAGCACATTGGAAGATCCTATTCTAGATACTGGATGGAAATTGTAGTGCCATGTGATTTGGACTGGGAACTTCTGTTGGACAGAAGGGATATATAATTTCTCTTGTATGGGCAAGAGACAAAGATTAACATGAAGATAAGTTAAGGAATTTGTTTGAAATTGTTTATCAAAGGATTGCTTGCTCTATATTTGTGCCTCTGCCATAAATTATGCGAACAAACCATGTTCCCTAAAAGTCCTAATTAAAAAAGTTGATTCTCAATGTCACACATAAACGTGATAGGACCTAATTAGATAACTAAAGCTATCAAGGGAAGCAGGTGGGCCAAAATCCTGAGGTCCATTCTACGATAGGGTGGTCCCAGAGAATTGGAAGGCTTCTCACAAGGTTTTACCATCGTTTGACCTTTAGGTATTATTAGGTTAGAACCTGATTCATGCCGTTTTAGGGGACCGGAATGGGACTATGGCCTACGGGCAAAGAGATTGAGTGGTGCATCCCTCTCATTTCCCATTCTCTTTGAACCAAGTGCGGTATGGATTTGCTTCGGATTGGGTATCTCTACATAAGGTAGGATGTTCCGAACCATGCTAGGATGCTATCAGGAGACCTTGTCCACTAGGAACCCAAATTTCAAGTCAATCCTAGCGGGTTCGGCCGTAGATGTTCCGTTGAGAGGTGGACTCGAAAAACCCTAGGCGACAAACCTTATGACATTCCATGGGAGTGCCCGGCAATGTCGCTTAGACTCATCTCTTGATGGATCTCTAAAATGTGTCTGGAAAGCCGATAGGTGGGCACGTTATAGTTGTTATCAATGCAAAAATTTGTAATGATATATGATTGATTAACGTATGGTTTGAAGATATATCCTTTAAAAAATCACCTAAGTGGTATGGCTTTATTGCTAGGCACCTTCTGTACCCACAAATGCTGACATGCAAGAGAAGAAATTCCTTCTCAAGCAAATTAAGGCACCCAAGTTTGGTGGAGAAGGGATAGATGTTGTAGCAGAGGCGGAGATATGGATTGAGTCAATGGATTACTATTTCTCTACTTCGAGAACTGCCTCTACCAATCAATCAATGATAGCCAAACTTAAGTTAGTTGGCTAGGCTCGGATATGGTGGAAGCAATGGTGCAAAGATCAAGGTATTTCTGAAGCCACTGCTACTTGGGCTCAAAGATGTTGTACGCAGACGATACCTTCCACCAACTTACCAAACTTTGAGGATGAATGAATTCTTCAAGCCAAAGAACAGGAATTAACCTTGGAGGCTTACTACTCAAAGTTTGGAAAACCTACTAAAATATGCATTGCCTATGGATATTGCACAGCAAGTATCCAAGTTTTGCCATGGCCTGAACACTCCTCTAAACCACCATCTTGAAGTAATGCATTCAATGGACCTGCAAGATGCATTACTTCAAGCAAAACCAATCGTCCAAGAACTTAATTTGGGAAACTGTGACAAAGAGGATTCCCAAGATCGGGGCAAGAGATGCCACATGTGCGGAGAGATAGGGCACATCCATAGGAGATGTCCCTACCATTAATGCTTCCACTGCAATGAGCTAGGACACATCCAAGCTGATTTTCTCGACTTAAGTCCAGAAGACATTGAGTCTCCAAGGAAATGAAGCTACACAAGTGCAGTCTTCGAATATATAGAGGAATCAGACAAAGACAAAGACCTAGAGCCGACTACACCTTTTCAGGATGATTAGTGATCCTAGAAGTTCTATCAACATGTAATACAACTTATATTGGAAATAAATCATACTCTTGTACCTACAGTTCATCATAATAATATGATTTGCACTACTTAATTCATTACGAGTAGTGCAGCAGATGCATGGTGGGTCCTAACCCACAAGCCCTAAGCCCCATTAATGCTTGTCTTCCTGAGTTTCCTTCGAGATGGGCAAGGGGAAGAGGAAATGGAAGATGAAGGCAGTAGGAGAGACAGTGCAATGATGTGGAGGCTGTCGATGATGCCGAGGCAGGGAGGAAGGATGCGATGAAGATGATGAAGGTGTCAATTGTAGTATTGCCATGCAGACGGCAACAGGTGGTGGTTACCACCAACACCACTCCACAATAATACCCCCCCCCCCCCCCCCCATCATAAGGAAGCCCTGAAAGGGGCTCGACATAATGACCTAGTAGGATGAAGAAGGAAAGGGGGAGGGAGAGAGAGAGAGGGAAGAAGAGGGTGTGACAGAGAGGGACAGAGTGAGAGAGAGAAAGAGAGAGAGAGAGAGAGAGAAGAAGAAGAAGAAGAAGAAGAAGAAGGAGAAGGAGAAGGAGAAGGAGAAGGAGAAGGAGAAGGAGAAGGAGAAGGAGAAGGAGAAGGAGAAGGAGAAGGAGAAGGAGAAGGAGAAGGAGAAGGAGAAGGAGAAGGAGAAGGAGAAGGAGAAGAAGAAGAAGAAGAAGAAGAAGAGGGAGAGAGAGAGACAAAGAGAGAGAGGGAGAGAGGGAGAGAACCTTTTTAAAAGGGTCTCCTTCTCTTTCCCTCCTAAGAGGGTGGCCACACACATCTTTTTTTTCCATTTCCACGAACCCATACCCCTTGTTCTGCTTGGATTATCCGCAATGTATTTCACTTCCCAATTAGCCCCACTGATCAAGCGCAAGGTGCAAAAGTCTTGTGCGACTCACATCTAAGGGAGACGGAGTTCAAGAATGGTCCCGAAGCAAAAATTGATATGCTCGAATGGCAATCCCTCAATGAGCAATGGAGCCTCAAGCAAGGACATCACTGCCAATCCAACTACGGTATCGGTTGTAAGTGATGTATTTCCAAATTAATATATGCTTGTTTTGATTCCCACATGAAGTACATTAGATGCCGCATGAGAATAGGTCATGGGAAGGGATAGGCTTCATCTTATACATTTGAAAGATAAAGTTGCAAAGTGCAGGTATAAAGAGAAGTTAATTGTATCTAGATGCTATGCGACAAACTCACACCTAGCATAATAGCCTTCCAAGGTATTGTTGACTATCCTTTCATGAAAATAATAGATGGGTATTTCCCCACACTAAAAGTATGTTGTAGCTTGCACGCCTGACGGATTGCATAACAAATAAACTAGCCTAGGGGAAATTCAATCTCAAATCTATTAGTTCATTGGGATCTTGATGTTGTGCATAGTTAACACAAATAACGATCATAAGGATCAAAATTAAGATGCCTTGAGATCTATCCAATAGCTACTATGTTTATCAATCTTATTCGGGGTTGGGCTAGATGCAATGACAACTCCAGGGCAAGTGAAGAGCTCAAGGATTAGGAAAAACCTAAGCTGAAGGAAAGGCCAATGCTCTTGTACTTGTTGGGAGAAGAAGGCTAGGTTATCGATCAATGTAAATGATTAATAGAACTTATGTCTTGTACAGTGTTTAAAACCTTAACACATGCCTTAGTCAAAAGAAGGGTGTGTTAATAGAACTTATATCTTGTATAGTGTTTGAAACCTTAACATGTGCCTTAGTCGAAGGAAGGGTGTGTTAAGTAAATTTTACATGGAACCGCTCCTGATCCCAAGGGGGAGAGCAAATACGTGACAAGAAGGTTATCACGTCTATTCCTGCAATGTTTGGAAAATAATACCATTGTTTTTGTGATTGACCGAATAACATCCTAAATGATTTTGCATTAAACTAATTGTGGAATGTGATTTGGATGATTATTCCAAGTGCTTGTGTTTGATGGTAAATGCATGGCAGGGGTCAGTGATGACAAGTTGCCATGGGGAAATAAAGGAATGTTTCCTTGGAAGATGATATTAGGCTGATTTCCTTGATTGTGCTCAATTCTTAATTGGATTAATTAAGGAAGTATATTTTGTGAGAGTGGATCATCTCCAAGGTCATGCCCCATTTCAACCCAAGAGAGCACTACTCTATTCACCACGGGCCGAAGGTCCAAGTGGTGAAAAGCCAACCACAAAAGTTGTGTCTCACTCCTAGGTCGCTTAGGGTGAGTGGAGCTATGGACATCCCTTGCCTAGTACAGAACGAAGTTGTAGAATGTTGTGAGCCCAACGTCTAGCGCATTGGAAGATGCTATTCTAGATACTAGATGGAAATTATGGTCCCATGTGATTTGGACCGGGAACTTCTATTGGACAGAAGGGATACATAATTTCTCATGTATGGGTAGGAGACAAAGATTAACATGAAGATAAGTTAAGAAATTTGTTTGAACTTGTTTGTCAAAGGATTGCTTGCTCTGTATTTGTTTCTATGCCATAAATTACGCGAATGAACCATGTTCCCTAAAAGGCCTAATTAAGGAAAATGATTCTCAATGTCACACATAAACATGATAGGGCCTAATTAGATCACTAAAGCTATCAAGGGAAGTGGGTGGGTGGAACTTCCGATGACACGTCCATCCTACGGTAGGGTGGCCCTAGATAATTGGAAGGCTTCTCATCACAAGGTTTTACCATCATTTGACCTTTAGGTATTGTTAAGTTAGAACCTAATTCATGTCGTTTTAGGGGACTAGAATGGCCCTATGCCCTATGGGCAGAGAGGTTGAGCGGCACATCCCTCTCATTTTCCATTCTCTTTAAACCAAGTGCAGTATGGATCTGCTTCAGATTGGGTATCTATGCATAAAGTAGGATGTCCAAAACCTGACGCTAGGATGCTGTCAGGAGACCTTGTCCACTAGGAACCCAATGTTCAGATCGATCCTAGTGGGTTAGGCCATGGATGTTCCATTTGCGAGGCAGACTCGGGAAACCCTAGGCAAAAAACCACATGACATTCCATGGGAGTGCTGGGTAGCGTCACTTAGACTCATCTCTCAATGGATCACTAAAAACGTACCTGGACAGGGCACATTACACTTGCTTGATCCTCCTTCCATGGTTGCGGCCTTTTCAATTACTTGGGAGAGTTTGCACTTTGAGAGTTTTCGATTACTTGGGAGAGTTTGCGCTTCGAGGCCATTTTGGAGCTTGGAATATGGCCTTCACTTCTCTCGAAGCACTCCTTTGTGCCGGAGTTCTCTATGCCTTGTCTTGACTTTCACGATCTTTTTGTCAACTAGAGGCAGTTGATGGAGAGATCTTAGGAAATGGTGATGGGGAGAGAGGGTGCTTGCGGCTTTGTCCAAGTAATGAATTTTCCTTGAGCCTCCTCTCTCTCTCTCTCTCTCTCTCTCTCTCCCTCTCCCTCTTACTCTAAGTTCAACTCTCTCTCTTTCTCTCTCTCTCTCTCTCTCTCCTTCACAAGTTGGTAGCAAGGGGGGGAGAAAGGAGAATAGCATGTCCATTTCTTAAGGAGGGGGAAGGAGGTTTATAGAGAAATGATGGGTGTTAATTTGGGGGGGGGGGGGGGGGGGGGGAAGGCACTGTGACAAAGGCCCCTGTTGAGATATTTGCAATCACACCTAATGTAGCCTCTTTGTATGAGGCAATTTAGGCTTAAGACATGCAGGTTGTAGGAATCCCATATGCATAGAGAGGAAAACTATTATCCACCTAGCAAACTATAAAGCATTGTACTTGACTACCACTTTTTCATATATGATGAATGCAATAGCATGATGCTTTCTCTTTTCAGTTAGTGTCTTGTCATTGTCAATCTACACACAAGATTGTGTTTATGAGTCCAAGCTTCCATCTTTGAACCTAATTCACTTGTGTAATAGTCAAGTCCAGTGTCTCTATCAACATGATTTCATTCTTCTTCTTCCGTCCACCATAGCTCCCTGCCATATCCTAGATCCCACACATTTCCACATGGTATCAGATCCTAGTTGTGCATGGCACATTCCTTCTTTGCTCTTGCAATCCCTCTCTAGCTTAGTCCAAGCTCAGGTTGAGTATCTAACTTCATCTCCTCACTTGAATCACACTCTCTCTACTTGGCATCCATAGCCAAATAGCCTGCACCCACTTATCTTGGAGCTTCTTGATCTCCTTCTACTAGCTATATTTCATCATGCTTTCTTCTACAAAAATCTTTCCTAGCCCAAGGTTCATGTGCCTATTACCATAGACCCCAACATTGGTGCACCTTGAGCCTGGCATCATGCAATTTGTCATTTGCTGCCATTTCAAAAACGCAGTTTAGTCGTACCGTTTGTGGAGTCCGCCTATGCTATGCCTTACCCTGCGCGTATAGGGCATTTGAAGCTCCTAATATAAGCTCTCTCCCCACTAATTATTGCCTTCAATTTTTGTGCCGATCGTTTGCATGAGCTGTTTTATCAGTCGGGTCAGAACCCTAGTTGCAAAGACTCCATAGCCACAATAACACAATATTAGTGAGTTTGGGAATCTCCTAATTCCCATTTTTTGAATATTAAAAAGGTGGCACCCGGATAACATCCCCATAAGTTTCTCAAAACCCTATGATGTGACCTATCATTGGAAAGCGTTTGAAAAATGGAATCTATTGAGCTATAGAGCACTCGATTTGGAGTTATAATGTTCAAGTTATGAAAAATCCAAAGATTTGACCATGTGTCCCAAACTTATGGGAAATTCCCATATTCCGCAATATGGTGTTCAATATCAAAGCTTCACCTTTCCTTCAGTTTCTCTCTCCTGCCAACAAGCCAAAGCATAACCACCCTAGCACTGAAGTTTCTAGCAAATCCACACATCTAAAGACATGCAGGCTGTGGGAATCCCATATGCATACAGAGGGAAACTGCTACCCATCCAGCAACTATAAAGCATTGTACTTGACTACCACTTTGCTTTCTCTTTTCAATTAGTGTCTTGTCATTGTCAGCCCACACATTTCCACAGCCATTAGCTCCACTCTAACGACATGTGTTCCTATCACCATGTGGCCTAAGAAGAAGGGGTAGTGGGGGGGTTGGAGGTGGCACATGTGTGCCCCTCCCCCCATCAAAATCATCATCCTCTTCAACTTCATGTCCTCGGTAGCTCCACCACCACCATGTCATCTCCCTCTCCTAGTGCCGTCAAAATCTCCTCCTTTACCTCCGTCGACTACCCGTTTAGCTCCCCCTTGCCTCTGCCAATAGGCGGCATCACCAAGGAGAGGGTTGTTTAAAAAAAATCTTTTTTTAATTTGATTTTAAGGGGGGGCATCTTACAGTAGAATATTACAACTTGAGTCTTTAAAAGCGATTCAATCTTCAATTCTCCACTTGTTGTACCTATGTGAGGGATAAAACAGCAAGACAATCTCCCTACACAGGCTCCAAATCACCAAGAGGTGGGCAAAGTTCCCCCTGGATCTATTGGTTGCACCTCTTCAGGAGGGTCACCTCTCTTTTGTCTCACTATCTCCCCGGCATCCACCTTTTTTCTCAGTGGGAATATCAATATGGTAGTAGCATACTACTCTAATCAATCAGCATGAGATGCATTACTAAAATATCTATTTAGCCCTTTTCGTGAAATACAATAGGATGGAAATTTTGATTAAATGGATGGGAATAGGATCTTACCAATGCAATTTAGTGACTCACTGATTGCTACTACTTACCCTTTACAATATTTCAATCTTGGGTAAAGGAAATTAGTCAATCAAGTCAAGATTATGCATCAAAACATTGTAAATGAAATCCATGATGGAACAAGATTGAAATAAAAGTTGAGATTCAATGTAATAGGCTCTGATTAATAAAAAGAGCACTAATCTCTGATCTATTGATCAATTCAAAGAATTGATTGACCAATAATCTCTCATCAACAAGTGGAAAAGCTAAAGCAAGTGGATTATTGAGAGATTTCAAAGATTAAGTAAGTGGAATACCTTGATTAAGCTTGAAGAATATGACTGATGTCAGCTTCAATCTAAATAATAGAAAACTCCTCCATAATCCACCATCAATCCATCATAATGCTTGAAATATCCATAAGATCAGCTGATATAAGCTCCAATATGGTTGAATCCATGAAGAATCAATTCATCGGGCTTGCTTGAACACTTGAATGTCAAAGATTCAGGCCTCTTGAAGAAAAGCCCCAAAATAAGCCTTCAATATGAGCTTCAAGATCCTCAAAAGGCTAAAATCATTGTAATGTCTTCAATCTTGGAATCCATTCAACTTCAAAATGATGGTAGAGAGGCTTTGGAGGTTGGGAAGGCCCAAAGATTGAAGAAATTGAAGATCCCAAGACTATGGCTATGTTTTCCCTATTGTGTTTTAGGGTTTTTAGTAGCAAAGGGAAGGAAGACCAAGACTCAAATCTTGTTGGAACTTGCTAGAGATGATCCCCACTAAGTGTACCAAGGTTGTTTTACCAGCCCCTAGAAGAGATTAGGAGCAGGAGGAGTATTAAACTAGAGTAGGAAAATCAATGCATTTTTCAGCACAATTTTCAGGCTGATACATCAACTAATCACTTTATCCACTACCTGACATAGGTAGTCTATCTGATATGCAGGAGATAAAGAATTGTTGCCCCATGATTTAATTGGAAGAAGTTGTCACTGGAGAACAAGATAGATGGATTTCTTGGTAGCCACCATGGAAGCTTTAGCCAAAAACATGGAAGAGAGAGAGAGAGAGAGAGAGAAGCTCCGCTTTGAAAAGTAACCACAGTTTGTTTCCCTTCTAAGCTGGTTAACTCCCACTTGACCAAGTTACCTCAAAATTGCATGAAAAATTGATGACGACCTGCTATTTTAGTCTTCCACCGCCATATATGTCCTTAAAGATCTCCAAATATAGTCTTCACCTAACTGTAGATGTCCTCCAAGCCACTTCTAGTCACTATCCATGTCTAGTATGTGTAGTACTTGTCTAAAATTGGTTTTTATGGAGAAAATTTGAATTGAAATAGAAGAAAAATGGATCAAAGACCAATGCTCTAATACCACTTCTCAAGAAATGAACTAGAGAGAGAGAGAGAAGAGAGATTACTACAAAAGAGAGAGATGGAGTGCAAAAGTGAGAGAAAGAGAGTGGCAAGGAGAGAGAAATACGAGAATAGGAGAGAGAATGACAGAAAGAAGTAAGAAGCCATTGAACCTGAGAGTGGAGCAAGGTAATGAGTAGAAGGACAGTAATGTATTAATGTATCAAAATATGAGAAAATTTGCATGTCCCCTCCTTTTATACCTATGTGAGTGTGACATGGTTTTCCTATTATTTTCACACTAAACCATTATTCTTCCTAGCTTCTTACACTATTGAACATCAAAAACTTCATCAGAAGTATCATCATCAATTCATGTAAAGGCACATGATCTTTAAGGGCTGCTTAGACCTAACTCCACTATCCAGAGGCACCTATAGTCCACGATTTTAGTCTAAGGGCTTTGCAACTTTCTCCTCATCAACATAATTATCTTTCTAGTCTTCATTATCTCTGTCAAGAGTTGGAGATTACCATAGACTATTGATACCTACTCCCAAATTGTGCTTAAAGATTACAACAATAGTCAACACTTTGCCTACAAATTTTAACCATAAGCATCAATGATATCTTCTCATCACATTAAATATCATCATTGTCAACACACAATAGCAAGAGAACTAACACAAGGGTCATCAAAAGCATCATCATCACCATCAAGAACTCAGTTCCTTCATAGGGCTTGAGAGATTGTAGTAATAATCCTACCTTCAACCCCTTCATCTCCTACTAAAGCTTCAACTTCTTCATATCTTGTTGAAGCCACCTATACTCTTCCATTCTTCTCTCTAACTTGCTCTCATTACATCCGCCATACCCATAGCACAACTTGAGGTGGAGATGAATAACTATAAAAGTGAAATAGCCACCACTAAGGGAGGAAGCCATTGGGAGAAGGAGCTAAATTGCCACAAGAAAAGAAAACTTAATATTTGATAGCATGTGAGAATGTATTAAAAGGTTATTCTATGCTTTCAATTTGAATTTGTTGTAATTTATTGGCTAGGGGGGATTTGATAGCATTAAAGAGAAGACAGTGGGGGGAAGGGTGATTGAAAACTTGGCATGTCTAACACCCATCCTATTTGCAAGGGGATGGAGAGCAATACTTTGATAGAAAGTATGCAACAATTCATATCTGAGAGTGATTGTTTCATTTTTTTCAAATCCTTGGCTGAATTGATTAAGATTGTTGTACTAGTGTGGTGTCTTAAATTTTTTGACTATTTGTGAGTCCATTTCAATGCATGGTGCATAGTGCACACACTGCATAGTGCACATGTATACTGGCACACATGTCCACATGCATATTGCACATCAATCACCATATACATAGGCACACATGAGATTGTGTTTTCTCTTTTCTTTGACCACCAACAAGACATTGCCATGTTCACAAGAAGGGGAAACAAGTGGAAGAAGAAGAGAGAAAAGCTGCATCTAGAAGTGTTTGATTATGTGCACCACATCCGTGGTATACCTAACTCCTACCAGTTAAGATATGATTCTTCTTGTATAACACCCTTGTACACGGGCCTCCACTCAATGCACACTACCTGATGCATAGTACACAAAGCATGATGTATCGTGCATACATACACTATACAGGCACAACACCACCTTGGTGCATGAAGGATGGATACAAAGGTCACACACCTGTGAGTTCCTCCTCTCTTCCTCCCTTGCTCACCTTGTTTGTAAGGAGGAGACAAGATGAAGAAGGAAGAAAGAACAGGTACCTTGTAGTGTATTGGTGTACACTCTCATAGCAGGAAGGGAATCCTCTATAAAAACTTCTTTTATATATCTTAGGGCACCCTCATTGATTAACCCACATAGATTAGTGCACAATGCACATTGTGTAGTGCATAGTGCATGGTATATGATGCATAGTGCACATATCCATCTTGCGCTCCCACTCATACCCATCACCCTCACCTTACATACACATTGTGCACCTCATCTCATGCTTCCACAATCTTACATATCACCTAATTCACATTTCATAATACATGACGCATGATGCACAAAGTATAGACACCCACCCATATAGTGATTGAATTAAACCATGCAATAGTGCTATGTGCACATGAGTGCACACTACACATATCCATCATGCATTCCCACTCATACCCATCACCCTCACCTAGTGTACACATTGTGCACCTCATCTCATAGTGCAAGCTTTCACAATCTTGCACATCACCTAATGCACAATGTATAATGCATGGTGCATGGTACATAGTGCACAAACACCCATTGAGATAGTGACTGTATTAATTTCATTTCATTTCATATATTTCAACATACATAAACCTAGTTTTATCTTACATATGTAGCTTCATAATGTTGTACATAGAGCAATAGTGCATAGGTTAGTGCAAAATGCACAATGCATAGGGCATAGTGCACAATGCACATTATAGGTGCACAATGTAAATGCGCACACTAGCACACACACACTTCATACCTAACTCACCTAGTGCACATCCAAATTCTACCACTCATCCATGCATCCTAGTGCACTAATCCATCATCTCAATGTATTGTGCATTGTGCACACATGTACATGGAGTGGTGCATACTATACGATGCAAAATGAAGGATGCACATTCGCATAATCTCACGTCTAAATTCACATACCTATTACACACCATCCTAGAACAAACTAAGAAATCCTTAAGACATAATTGTATGTAGAATATTGCATAGTGGACATTGCACATATACCCACTACATGCATGTGCATGTACACTAACCATCCACATCTATAAATTGTTCACATCAACTTGCACACATTCCATGAGTGAACTCAAAGCACACTTGCACTTCACAATTAAACAAACATTAGATCATTTAATTTAGTATACACATTTAATGTAACAACCTCTCCATTCACCACACACATACTCTATAGCAACCAAGCTAAGATGCATAGATTATATCCATGCATGCATGCATTTCAAAGTAGGCATACTCTAGGCAAAAATATTGCACAACATTACACCATGAGTACATGCACACATTTAGTCAAGAAACCAAATAAACCAACCAGTCGGACAACAAAAACCCAACAAAAGATAAATAAATGCAAGGAAACTAAAAATATATAAGATAATAGGAAGAGGAAACACATTTTAAACAATAGTTAAAACTCTAAAACTTAACTTGGATCAACTAGCATTGTGACTCTAAACATACCACCACAATTATTTTGGAAAGCCTATTTGTACATAGTGCACCAAGTATTTGTAGTTTTTAAAAATTCAAACAAATAGTTACTTTCTCTTAAATCTAGAAGTTTTCGAAACCAAATGAAAAAGATAGCAAAACAACACAAACATTAAATCTAAATCAAAAGAAAAAGCCTAAGGCTTGCAACCGCAACATAGATGCATGCAATCTTCCGACTCCCACAACTAGTCAAGGCCCAGTCCTAACCACTCTCTCAATATAGAAAAAACACCCACCCTTGACCTCATCAAGCACTAATTCAGCTAGTCAATCAAAAACTATGGGGACTACATTGAGGACAATGGAGAGAGCTAAGATATTCAAAAGAGCCTTGGATGACTTTTAGGCCACCACCAATAGCTTCCAATAGGTTGTGGGCTTTGACATTTTGACTATGATCCGTGAAGCTATGGGATAGAGACTTATGGAACTCTAGGGATAAGGAACCAACACTCTAATCCCGTTGCTTCACATCAACAATGATACTAAGCAACAACTCTTGTAATCATGCAAGAGGAAATGCATAGCATTTGAAGCATGTTGTTGAATGTTAGAGCCAAAAGATCGCATAAGATTCACTATCGGATCTAGTACGATGATGCACGTTTAAAACCAAGCTAAAATCCCATTAGTGGCTAAACAATTGGATAAATATTGAGTTGGGGATGACCCGTACAGTTTTGTGGAACAATTTAAGTAGGTTTGCAAGGCAAATAACCTCATGGGTGATATGAAAATGGCACAAGCATTCAAAGTAGGCCTTGAGGAAAAGAGATAAACCTAGTTCACTAGGTTGGATGCCACTAAGAAATCCTCATTTACCCTACTTAAAGACCTCTTTATTAGGCACTTCAATGAGACTAGTTACGATAATAACCTCATCATCTGACTAATGAATATTGAGAAGTAAGAGGATGAGAGCATGGAAGACTACATCTCCAAAGTAAGAAGCCTCTTTAAATGCATACTAGTTACTAAGAGATATAGTACTAAGGCTGTAACCAAAGCATTCATTGAAGGAATCCACAATGAAAAGATCTACAAGACCATGGAAAGTAACTTGATTTTCAATTTCTCTAGTATCAACCATGTTCTTGATGAAGCAATCTACATTGGTGGCATATACTGAGAGAGAAGCAGAGATAAGAATGTTATAGGTAACCATCAATACCCTCAACTAAGCCAAAACAAAAACCAATCTTTTTTATCAAAACCACTTCCTATCTCATCATGAATTTTAGGCCCACCTAACTCTCAAGATTAGAAAATTAATCCTCTACTAATCCATTCCTTATAAGGCCCTTTTGGAGTCCATATTTCCCCTAATGACTCACTGCTCCGCAAAGGCTTCTATCACACTGAACCCCAACTTTGGCTATCCCTAATATAGCAATGTTACATTACACAAGCTCAATGATAGGACTTTGGACACCCTCTTATTTGTTCAAGAGGTTTAAACACAAAGCACAATGAATATATCTCATCAATTCTCCCACATGTGTTGCAAATACCATGATCCATTTATAGTGAAATTTCATGGCCTTCCCAAAAGCATAAAGGATGCCTTTATGAAGCTCCATGATTGATGAATGTGCTCCTTTCATTCTCAACTCTCTACAACCTTAGCAAGTAAAGAAGAAGTAAGAGAATATGTATGAGAGAGTTCTCAAGAGAAAGAAGAAGGCTTCATCCACATGGTTCCTCACACTCACATATACTCTTTCTCTCTCCTGACTCTCACTCACTCACACACACACACACACTCTCTCTCTCTCTCAATAAAAAGCATGAAGGAAACTATACATAGTTTGCACACACATGAATACCTTTTTTTATTCTTTCTCATCCTTTAAATATATGAAAATTAGGGTTAGGATTTTACCATCCCCCATTGTAATATCTCTGCATAATAAAAGTTAGTTGGTTGGTTCGTAAGTTAGTTAGTCAATTAATAAGTTAGTAAGATTACTAACTAAAGACTAACTAAGGTAAAAACTAACTAGCATTAATTATTGATCATTTTTATTTAATTTAAAATATTTTATTTAGAAAAATCAAGAGTCATAAATTCGATATTTTTCTCAAATTGGCAAAGACCGTAGCTACCCTTCACGTAAATTATAACGTGAACGAGACTTATGAGTTATATTAATCACTAAGTTCATGTGTATAGTTTGGAAGGTCCAAAAACATTAGATTTTGGGCAAAGCTAGTATATTTTAGATATTTTAGATATTATCCTAAAAAACGATATGGAACTAGATGTCATTTAAAAGAAAAGACAAGTGATATTTTAGTTAGTTTGAAGATTTTATAAAAAGAAAAATAAAGAAAAGTGACTAGCGAAATCGCGCGCACCGCGATCGTAGTTTATAGGCAGTAGACAGCACTTCGTTTAGAGAAAAGAAGAAGGAGTGAACTGAGAGCTTTCTAACCAAGTGTCTTGGAGTTTTACCCCCCTTTCGGAGCCAATGGAACCATCAGATCTATTATCTGAGCATCAGATCACTGATCTTTCCAAGATCCCCCTCCACAAAGAGCTCCACTTCTCAACCACAAGCCCTCTTCTCTAATTCACTATAAATATGAGGCATGGGAGAGGCATATGGAAGCATAAGGAGACCCCGAGAGGCTGCGAGAGAGAGGTAGACAGGAGGATACTCCTCCAATAGATTGTGAGGAAGAGCTTGAAAGATAGCTTGAGAGAGAGAGAGAGAGAGAGAGAGAAGAGTCACCCCGAGAGGCTGCAGGGAAGAGAATTAGCTCAATTCCCTCTCCTCGACTGAACCATCTTCTCTTACGATCTCCCATCTTGAATCTACTCCACCTTCTTAATCTCTTGAGTCTACCTGCGGACAATGGCCTCCAAGAGAAGAATGTCGCGTGCGGATGACAATCCCGCAACCAACAACAAGGCTTCGAGCAAGGGCATCACTGTCAATCCAACTATAGTTCCGATTGTAAGTAATGTATTTTCAAGTTGATAGATGCTTGCTTTGATTCTCGTATGAGATACGTTAAGCCCATACTATTGCACGAGTATAGGTCATGGAAAATGATAAATTTCATCTCGCCTACTCGGAAGATGGAGTTTGTGAAGTGCATATTTCAAGGGAAGATAATTGCACCTAGTTACATATGAATTATTTGCTAGTAGAGCAATTACAAGGAAGAATTAGTCAAGCATTATGAATGCCATAGTCGTCAAAAGAACGACATTAAAAGATCGTGCATACAAGTGCTAGATTAAGGTATAGTCAAGGGTTACAAATAACATAATTATTAAAAGAATACGACATTGGGAATCATGAATAGAAAGTACTAGTTTTAAAGTTTAGATACTTCAAAAGTACTTAGCCTAAGAGCCTAGGAGTCTAATTACTTGAGATCATCTCGCTCTTATCTTATTAAGTATTCACACATTATACCTATAACATGTTTGATATATGAGGATAAATTTCTAGTTGCCTCATGACTTGACTAAGAGCTAGTACAAGAAATTACTCATAATGGTTAAAACCAAGATGTCTTGAGATCCGTTGGATAATGATGGCTTTTGCTAATCCAAACTCAAGGTTGGGTTATCAATCAAGGTAAGTGACCCATAGAACTTACATCATGAATAGTGTTTGAACCCTTAATATATACCCTAGCCGAAGGAAGGAAGTGTTAAGAACATTTTTGCATAATATTGCTCTTAGATCCCAAGGGGAAGAGCAATTATGCGATGGGAAATATTATTTCATCTACTCTTGCATTGTTTTGGAAAGAATGCAATTGGTTTTGTTGGTTGATCAAACAATATCCTAAATGCTTTTACATTCAACTGGTTGTTAGTTGTTGTTTAGATGATTATTCCAAGTGCTTGTGATTTATGGTAAATGCATGGCAAGGGTCTGTGATGACAAGACGCCATGGGAATAAAGGAATGTTTTCTTGGAAAATGATATTAGGCTGAATGCCTTGTTTGTGCTTGATTCTTAAAGGATTTAATTAAGGAAGAATATATTGTACGGGTGGATCACCTCCATGGTCGCACCGCGTAGTAACCTGAGAGGGCACTGCTCGATTCATGGGCCGAAGGTCAAGTGGTGAAAAGGCCAACCACGGGAATGATGTTTCGCTCCTAGACAGCTTGCGGGTCAGTTGGAGCTTTGGACACCCCTTGCTAGATCTAGAATGGAGTTGAAGACCTCCGTGGCCCCCAACATCTGGGCATGTTGGGAGATCCTATTCTAGATAAAGGATTGAGTTCTGGTGCCATGTGAATTGGACCAGTTACTTCTACAGGGCAGAAGGGATACTTCTGTTGGACAGAAGCGAAACATAATTTCTCCTGTATGGGCAGGAGACAAAGATTAACTTGAAGATAAGTTAAGGAACTTGTTTATCTTGTTTGTCAATAGATTGCTTTGCTCTGTTTTCGTGTCTGTGCTATAATTTACGCAAATGAACCTTGTTCCCTAAAAGGCTTAATTAATGAAGCTGATTTTAAGTGTCACACATAAATGTGGTAGGACCTAATTAGAAAACTAAAGCTATTAAGGGAAGCGGGTGGGTGGAACCCCCGACGGGTCTATCCTACGGCAGGGTGGTCCTAGAGAACTGGGAGGCTTCTAACAAGTTTTTATCGGCATTCGACCTTTAGGTATTGATAGGTTAGAACCTGATTCATGCCATTTTAGGGGACCAGAATGGGACTATGCCCTATGGGCAGAGAGGTTGAGCAATGCATCCCTCTCGTTTCCCATTCTCTTTGAACCAAGTGCGGCATAGATCTGCTTCGGGTTGGGTATCTCTGCGTAAAGTAGGATGTCCAATACTCGACGCTAGAATGCTAACAGGAGACCTTGACAACTAGGAACCCAAATTTCAGGTCGATCCTAGTGGGTTCGGTCGTGAACGTTCCGTTGCAAGGCGGATTTGGGAAACCCTAGGCGACAAAACTCAGAACATTCCCTGGGAGTGCCGGCAGCGACGCTTAGATTCATTTCTCGATAGACCGCTAAAAGAGTGCCTGGAAAGCCGATGGGCGAGCACCTCACAGTTGGTATCAGAGCGAAATTTTGTATTGATACGTGATTGATTAATGTATGGTTTGTAGACATATCCTAAACAAAATAATCTAAGTAGTATGGCTTGATTGTTAGGCACCTTCTGTACCCACGAATGTTGACATGCAAGAGAAGAAATTCCTTCTCAAGCAAATTAAGGTACCCGAGTTTGATGGAGAAGGGATAGACATTGTAGCAAAGCCAGAGATATGGATTGAGTTGATGGATGACTATTTCTTTGCTTCGGGAACTGCCTCTACCAATCAAGCAATGATAGCCAAACTTAAGTTAGTTGGCCAGGCTCGATTATCGTGGAAGCAATGGTGCAAAGATGAAGGTGTTTCTAAAGCCGCTGTTACTTGGGTTCAGCTGAAAGATGCTGTACGCAGACGATACCTTCTGCCAACCTACCAGACTTTGAAGATGAATGAATTCCTCAGGCTAAAGCAACTAGAATTAACTTTGGAAGCTTACTACTCAAAGTTTGTAACCCTACTAAAATACGCACCACCTATGGATATTGTGCAGCAAGTATCCAAGTTTTGCCATGGCCTAAACACTCCTCTGAATCACCGTCTTGAAGCAATGCGTCCAACAGACTTGCAAGACGCATTACTCAGAGCGAATCCAATCGTCCAAGAATTTAAATCGGAAAATTTTAGTAAAGATGACTCCTGAGATCTGGGTAAGAGATGCCATACATGTGGAGAGATAGGGCACATCCGTAGGAGATGTCCCTACCGTCAATGTTTCCATTGCAATGAGCTAGGACATGTCCAATTAGACCGCCCCTTAATTCCAACAGATACGGAGTCTCCAAGAAAACGAAGTTACACAAGTGTAGTCTTCGGATATATAGAGGAATCAGATGAAGACGAAGACTTAAAACCTACTACACCACTTCAAGATTATTAGAAATCCTAGAAATTTTGTCGACATGAAATACAACTTGTATCGGAATAAACTTTACTCTTGTAACTACAGTTAACTTGAGTAATATGATTTGCATCTATTTTGAGCCTAGAACTTGCAAATGATTAGAGATACTCTGGCAAGGAATGATAATTATAATGTGCAATGAATTTCTCTTAAGTCATTTCTTCTCAACTAATATAGATTGGGTCTTACCAAAATGTCGAAGCTTGGAAGTATTCTCTAGTAGTACAAGCAAAGCCAATTTTCCATGGAGCTCAGTCCCGAACTAAGGGCAGGACAATCTGGAAATGTAGTTTCCAAGATAAAGGACCACTCCAATCTGCTAAAAGAATCCTAAAACACTTTGGTCTAAAGAAGAAAATCTTACTAAGGACAACCAAAGATCTTGTGACCACAAGTGATAAAGCTCCACGCTGTTTCTATTGCAGGGAGTTAGGTCATTTCAAAAGGGAATGTCCAAAGCACCCTAAACACCGATGCTCTGAGTGCCACAACATTGGACATAACTATATCAATTGTCCCAATGGAACTCGAAGAGAACTTGAGCTTACAAGAAATAAGCCGTACAAGCTCCAATAATCTAGAATATACCAAGTGCTTAGGAAAAACCTAGAAGATATCCATGAGATGTAACTATAATAAATTTTCTATTGTAACCAAGACTCAAATATATCAAATACCATAGGTTGTTTTTTTCAAAAGACCGTATGTCTATGAGAGATCAAAGTCGCGCAGCAGAAGCGTGGTGTTCCATAACCCACATATTCCAAGATGATACCCCTTGTTTCTCTCGAGATGAGGACATCTCGATTTCTCTAAGGGGAGGAGGATGTAATATCTCCGCATAATAAAAGTTAGTTGGTTGGTTCGTAAGTTAATTAGTCAATTAATAAGTTAGTAAGATTACTAACTAAAGACTAACTAAGGTAAAAACTAACTAACATTAATTATTGATAAATTTTATTTAATTTAAGATATTTTATTTAGAAAAATCAAGAGTTGTAAATTCGATATTTTTCTCGAATTGGCAAAGACTGTAGCTACCCTTCACGTAAATTACAACGTGAACGAGACTTATGAGTTATATTAATCACTAAGTTCATGTGTATAGTTTGGAAGGTCCAAAAACATTAGATTTTGGGCAAAGCTAGTATATTTTAGATATTTTAGATATTATCCTAAAAAACCGATATGGAACTGGATGTCATTTAAAAGAAAAGACAAGTGATATTTTAGTTAGTTTGAAGATTTTATAAAAAGAAAAATAAAGAAAAGTGACTGGCGAAATCGCGCGCGCCGCGACCGCAGTTTACAAGCAGTAGACAGCACTTCGAAGAGAGAAAAGAAGAAGGAGTGAACTGAGAACTTTCTAAACAAGTGTCTTAGAGTTTTACCCCCCTTTCGGAGCCAATGGAACCATCAGATCTATGATCTGAGCATCAGATCACTGATCTTTCCAAGATCCCCCTCCACAAAGAGCTCCACTTCTCAACCACAAGCCCTCTTCTCTAATTCACTATAAATATGAGGCATGGGAGAGGCATATGGAAGCATAAGGAGACCCCAAGAGGTTGCAAGAGAGAGGTAGAGAGGAGGATACTCCTCCAAGAGATTGTGAGGAAGAGCTTGAAAGAGAGCTTGAGAGAGAGAGAGAGAGAGAGAGAGAGAGAGAGAGAGAAGAGTCACCCCGAGAGGCTGCAAGGAAGAGAATTAGCTCAATTCCCTCTCCTCGACTGAACCATCTTCTCTTACGATCTCCCATCTTGAATCTACTCCACCTTCTTAATCTCTTAAGTCTACCTGCGGACGATGGCCTCCAAGCGAAGAATGTCGCGTGCGGATGACAATCCCGCAACCAACAACAAGGCTTCGAGCAAGGGCATCACTGTCAATCCAACTATAGTTCCGATTGTAAGTAATGTATTTTCAAGTTGATAGATGCTTGCTTTGATTCTCGTATGAGATACGTTAAGCCCATACTATTGCACGAGTATAGGTCATGGAAAAGGATAAATTTCATCTCGCCTACTCGGAAGATGGAGTTTGTGAAGTGCATATTTCAAGGGAAGATAATTGCACCTAGTTACATATGAATTATTTGCTAGTAGAGCAATTACAAGGAAGAATTAGTCAAGTGTTATGAATGCCATACTCGTCAAAAGAATGACATTAAAAGATCGTGCATACAAGTGCTAGATTAAGGTATAGTCAAGGGTTACAAATAACATAATTATTAAAAGAATATGACATTGGGAATCATGAATAGAAAGTACTAGTTTTAAAGTTTAGATACTTCAAAAGTACTTAGCCTAAGAGCCTAGGAGTCTAATTACTTGAGATCATTTCGCACTTATCTTATTAAGTATTCACACGTTATGCCTATAACATGTTTGATATATGAGGATAAATTTCTAGTTGCCTCATGACTTGACTAAGAGCTAGTACAAGAAATTAATCATAAGGGTTAAAACTAAGATGTCTTGAGATCCGTTGGATAACGATGACTTTTGCTAATCCAAACTCAAGGTTGGGTTATCAATCAAGGTAAGTGACCTATAGAACTTACATCATGAATAGTGTTTGAACCCTTAACATATACCCTAGCCGAAGGAAGGAAGTGTTAAGAACATTTTTGCATAATATTGCTCTTAGATCCCAAGGGGAAGAGCAATTATGCGATGGGAAATATTATTTCATCTACTCTTGCATTGTTTTGGAAAGAATGCAATTGGTTTTTTTGGTTGATCAAACAATATCCTAAATGCTTTTACATTCAACTGGTTGTTAGTTGTTGTTTGGATGATTATTC
The DNA here is from genome assembly GCF_053477565.2 of Lygodium microphyllum. Lineage (NCBI taxonomy): Eukaryota > Viridiplantae > Streptophyta > Polypodiopsida > Schizaeales > Lygodiaceae > Lygodium > Lygodium microphyllum. The sequence goes on along the minus strand of NC_141150.1, from coordinate 120,250,869 downwards.
CAAGTGCTTGTGATTTATGGTAAATGCATGGCAAGGGTCTGTGATGACAAGATGCCATGGGAATAAATGAATGTTTTCTTGGAAAATGATATTAGGTTGAATGCCTTGTTTGTGCTTGATTCTTAAAGGATTTAATTAAGGAAGGATATATTGTACGGGTGGATCACCTCCATGGTCGCACCGCGTAGTAACCTGAGAGGGCACTGCTCGATTCATGGGCCGAAGGTCGAGTGGTGAAAAGGCCAACCACGGGAATGATGTTTCGCTCCTAGACAGCTTGCGGGTCAGTTGGAGCTCTGGACACCCCTTGCTAGGTCTAGAATGGAGTTGAAGACCTCCGTGGCCCCCAACATCTGGGCATGTTGGGAGATCCTATTCTAGATAAAGGATTGAGTTTTGGTGCCATGTGAATTGGACCAGTTACTTCTACAGGGCAGAAGGGATACCTTTGTTGGATAGAAGCGAAACATAATTTCTCCTATATGGGCGGGAGACAAAGATTAACTTGAAGATAAGTTAAGGAACTTGTTTGATCTTGTTTGTCAATAGATTGCTTTGCTCTGTTTTCGTGTCTGTGCTATAATTTACGCAAACGAACCTTGTTCCCTAAAAGGCTTAATTAATGAAGCTGATTTTAAGTGTCACACATAAATGTGGTAGGACCTCATTAGAAAACTAAAGCTATTAAGGGAAGCGGGTGGGCGGAACCCCCGACGGGTCCGTCCTACGGCAGGGTGGTCCCAGAGAACTGGGAGGCTTCTCACAAGTTTTTATTGTCATTCGACCTTTAGGTATTGATAGGTTAGAACCTGATTCATGCCGTTTTAGGGGACCGGAATGGGACTATGCCCTATGGGCAGAGAGGTTGAGCAACGCATCCCTCTCGTTTCCCATTCTCTTTGAACCAAGTGCAACATAGATTTGGTTCGGGTTGGGTATCTCTGTGTAAAGTAGGATGTCCAATACCTGACACTAGAATGCTAACAGGAGACCTTGACAACTAGGAACCCAAATTTCAGGTCGATCCTAGTGGGTTCGGTCGTGAACGTTCTGTTGCGAGGCAGATTCGGGAAACCCTAGGCGACAAAACTCGGAACATTCCCTGGGAGTGCCGAGCGGCGACGTTTAGATTTGTTTCTCGATAGAGCGCTAAAAGAGTGCCTGGAAAGCCGATGGGCGGGCACCTCACACCCATTGACATCTTACCATTTTTTGGGCCTTTCTAATCGGTCATGGCCCTTTTTAACTGCAATCAAATCTTAGTCTTGATGAAAATAGACCTACAAAGTTGTGATTATGATACTAGTTAATTGAATAAAATTGTTTTTTATCCAAATCTTTGCGAGCCTTCTTTCTTTATCTCTGTCTTGTAATTAAAATTATTCCACCTCCTAAATGAGTGCTAGTTCCATAGCACTTTTGCCAAAGGTATGGTATTTCTACTCATGAAAGGCTTTGGGATGTTTGATAAGGGAGTTGGCAAGGATGGACATCATGGTGTAACAAAAGAGATGTGGATGGGGCAAGATAGTGAGATTGGGAGACTCAAAGCATGTTATGTTAGCTTGAAGAGGAAGGGATATGTGATGAATAATATTGAAGAAATTGTGATGGTTGTGGGCCACTTATATTGATGGATCTTGAGGATATACTTATTTAAGTCTGCTCTTCATATGAGGTTTATCTACCTTACTTATGCAGTGGTTTTATGCTCATGTATGTGCCACTAGAAGCTAGATCAAATTCCAAATAAACTTAAAACATTGTCTCATACTTAAGTGGAGCCCCAAGAGGAATACCATGAAGACAAGGAAAATACTCTATAAGAAAATCTATCTTGTCACACCAACAAGCATGAAGAAAAAGAACACCAAGAACAATAAATCATCGTGCAACATCATTAAGTAAATCTTTCACATGTTTATCACAATAAATATTCATCATATTATTCATAGAAACCATAAAAGAACCAAAATAACACAAAGAAATACTCAACTTTGAATGGAATTCATCATATAGTTTTCACATTTCATAATCTTCATAGTTTTCAATAGTCTTTCTCTCAATCTCTCACATGTAGATACAATGTTTCTTCATAGAAATTGACTGTCTCTCATACACTATCTCTCTCACATATGATCTCTCTCAATAGTACATGAGAATAAAAATAATCACACTCAATAATCCTCTCTTAGTCATGGATACACCTCCCAAGATGTATGTGCGATATGAAGAGGCACGAGTGCCACTAAAGTGTCCCTTAAGACCTCATCAATGTCATTGTCGCTTCAGCCTTCACTTCAAGTCTTCATTAGCTACTTCTACTGCTTCTTTGAGCCATTAAGAGCTTCCATTCTTCTCTTTCCAAGATTAGAAAACATCCCCAAGCTAAACATATATCAAACAAAACACTTGCAAAAGCATATAGGACATAACACAAGATCAATAAAATCTCAATAGAAGGTATACAGATGGTATAAAAACCATATAACTCAAACCAAAATAAATCTAAACCATTTTTAAAAATCCAAAAATCTCTTAATAATTCTTCAAACCACTCATCCACAATCATAACCTCTCGAACAGAAAGAAAATAATTCAAAACAAAAGCAAAATAGACCCATTAAAACCAAATAGACACACCATAGAACCAATCTACACATCATAACTCAACTAAAAACCATCATAAGCTTCTTAAACCTACTCAATCCATTCCAAAAAAACATCAAAACACTTCAAAAATATCTAAAAACCAATCAACCAACCACAAATCAATCATTTAGCACAAAAAACAACAAAAAATGACCCAAAAAACACGTTAGTTCAACCCTCATCATCATCTTCAATCTATCAGCTCTAGCTCTAGCCAAGGTTCAAAATAACCTGATTTTGAAAATATATATGAAAGGAAAACCATAAACCAATATTAACCAATCCTTTAACTTGTTTTTTTTTTAAATCCAACAAACTATTAAAGGATGTAATAGCTTTGCTTTCTCATTTGCATCAAAATCCATAGTGGTATATTCAATCATCATGCAACTTTGATTAGCTTCAACTCTAGCGTCAACTCCTCATGATAAGGATAACTCACATCCACATATATGTCTTTCACAAACAAAACATCCACCAAACACCAAACTCACATTCACTAGACAATGTAGTCTAAATGGCATAACCCCTAAAAAATTTTGGAGAGAAAAAAGGTCTTTCATTAAAAATCAAGATACATAAGAAAGCTAATCCATTTGCTTGTGAGGATGAACATATTTCTTTTTAAACTACATACTAAGCTTCAATCTCTCCAATTATCTACTCCTGTCCACAAAATAGATAGGAACATTCTAAAGGAGCTAGAGACAACATATCCTTTCCATTAGGACAACAAACCTAGTAGGAAAAGCTTGAGCAAAATAGTATTCATCTGAGCTCCTGATACATCTTCATTAGAATTGCTAGGAAGTGGAGGGATAGACTTGTATTTATGTGCAATTGCTAATGCATAAAAGCTAAATACCAACAAAAGTAAGCAATCAATCTCACAAAAACATCTTTTGAGTGAGCATATGTCCACTAAGAAAATTTAAGATAGGAATGGGAACACACAAACAAAGTCTCCCATGATCCTAAAATAATAGGCCAATTAAAAACTAGTTTTATTAAAGAATCATGTAAAGTCCACTATCAACGATGGAGTATATCACTATCAAATCCATTTGTATCCATGGATGATGGTGGGGGAAGGTTTATATAATTAGAAGGTTGAGATGAGGGGATCATGGTCAAACAATGGAGAGGGAGATATGATAAATCATAGAAATTGGAAATACTAAGAGATAGGGATACTAGGAAAGGAGGGAAAGAAAGTAAGAAAATCTAAAGACATGTGGGGGAAGTTATTCTACAAGTTTCCTTGTATGTTCATTCAAGGGAGCTTAGCCTTTCAAAAGGGTTGCACATCTATGTCCAAAAGACTTCATGGTGTAAAGGTTATGCTTGGCATCCACCTTTAGAGGAGGACAACAAGGTACATTTTTTAAATTCGATATCCAACCTTTACACTTACAAGTCCTTTTTTACATTGAAAAAAATCATTTATTCACATATATTTTTTTTCAAGCCTTTAACTATCGATCTTCTATTTATCTGACTAATCCTATTGATCTCATTTCTTATCAAAAGATTGCTAGAATTGTTGACCAAGGCCAAATCCAATGACTAGAATCGCCATTTGGATAGACAATAACAAAGTCAAAGACTATCCAAGGCCTCTAAACATTCAAAAACCTTGGAAACCAAGACGCCTTCCTCAAAATATCACAACTTTCCAACCACAAGAAAAAGTAGTTATGACCAACCAATTGAGAATACAAGCAAGTAAAAAAACTATTGTGGTAAAGATAAAGATATGGATAAGACTTTTGTGATTCCAATATATAAAAGGTCATAACCCAATTCTTTAATTGTAGGAATATTCATTTTAATGACTAAAGATACTTTTCTAAAAAACTCATGTCAAGAACTGATAGTAATTCTTCTAATGACAAGGTCAAGTCATGAAAGAGTAACAACCAAGAATGGGAAACCAACCTATTCTCATCAAGGATCCCCTAAATGAGGAAAAGACTATCTTCTTTATTAAATAATACATCAACTTTGGAACAATAGTCCAAATGTATGAAATGGGCTATGTTCAATTCAGGGCCCTTAATAGTATATAGAGAGGCTTGTAGAGCACTACCAGTCACTCAAAGAATTCTATCACCGTGAGATTCTTTTGTGGTTGATTTGCTAAAAATTTTAGCAATACCTCTTCAAGTAACATAGGGCATAGGTACATGCAAGTACAAACTTACCATTTAGCTAGAGCTCATTTATATATCTTGGAGAAGTATACATCATTGAGTAGTGATAGATGAGATGAAGGCTAATAGATTGTGAATATAAGGAAAAAACATATACATTTGTAGGCGGATGAAAATATTTATCCCAAAGACCCTTCTATAGGTAAACCTCCTCCTTTTGTCAATATTCATGACTACATAAGATATGTTGGAGAAGGTTACGATGGGATGCTTGGCTATTGTAAAAGGTTGTGCTCTGCATCTTACACATACATGGCTCAAATGTATGAAATGAAAAAAGCATTATTAATTGCACAAAAAAGTATTTTTGATCTAACAAAGAAGATTGAAATTTTGAAAAATGCTATTAAGTCATTTCATACAAGCGAATATGCTTGAAAGAAACTCTAGTAGAATTCAAAGAGAGGAAGAGACCACTAAAAAATATAATTAACTTGTGTGAGAGAGTAAAGAAAAGGAGACTAAACCTTGTAAGATTGTAACATATCAGGCATTACAATCATTATTTTAAAAAAACCATGAATAAGAAATATATTTGAAGGATTCTTAAGTTGCTTGAAAATGTGGATTTGAGAGGCCCAACTCTCAAAGAACTGGTAAAGGACTTAAAAGACATTATAAAACTAGATGAGATTGTAGGGACATGCGATATTATGGGTATCAGCCAAAAAGATTATCGTGTTATTTCTAGATTATGGTTTAAGAATATTCAATATAATAGGATAAGTGAATTTGGGTTGCCTCAAGCCCCTCTAGTATCGGTTGCAAGGACTACTATTGTAACGTGTCTGCTTATCCGCTTGTAGGACACGTCTTAGCAGCCCATCGGGAAGAGGGTCTAGAAAGCTACGCCTAGAACTTGCAAGGAATGTCATAGGGTTTGCGATCTAGGTCCTCCCAAGTCTACCCTGAGCAAAAGTGTCCGACCGTTCCCACTTAGGACCGACCTGAAGTCAGAGTTCCTTTCCTATCAGCAAGGTCTCTAGGAAGTAGCTAGCATCGAGCTCCAGATGAACCACTTTGCATGGAAACAACAAAGTCGAAGCGGATTCATGCTGCACTTGGTTCATGGAGAATGGGAAACGAGAGGGATGTGAAGCTCAACCTCTCTGCCATAGGGCATAGTCACATTCATTTCCCCTAAAATAGCATAAATCGGGATTCTAAATCTACTGATACTAGTTTTTCATAGTCTCGATTCCCAGCTAACCGGGACCACCCTTCCGTAGGATGGAGCTAAGTCACATCCACTGCACTTTCCTCAGTTTGCTTTAGTTATCTAATTACCTACGACATTACGTTTGACATGCAAAATCAGCTTTCTTAATTAATCAAATTAATCACGGGTTCCTTCACGTAACTTAGGCACTGACACAAAAACAATGTCAAGAATGCTCCTTTTTCTCAAATATCTGTTCTTTATTTATCATAATCGCGGAGTACATCAATTATCATGCCTGAAGGCTATCCCAGCAATCTACAGGATTGCTGCTCCAAGTTCCGCCCGTTGACTAGTACACGGGCCTCGAGATCCCATCTCGAGTCATGTTGGCCGCTTGTGTGGGATCCGGAGGCAAGGAATTTACAGCTAGAGCCTACCTTGGCACCCAAGCGTCCTCCCGCTCCAAGCAGCACCCACAGAGAGAGCTCTCGCGATGGGTTAGGTCCATATACTTGGCGCGGCTAACAACCCCCTTGGACAGGGCCGGGCAGACAGTCGAAGGTAACTGTTCTTGCCTCTCTCTCCATGCTTTTAACCTGGAGCATTAAATGTTTTTCCTTGAATTAGTTCCTTGAACAAAGGAGATCAAATAATGTACCTAAGTGTACAAACACAACCATTTCGGAGGCCATTTGTACGACCAACTGCTAAGGTGTGATTCCTTTTTCCCAGATGCTCCCATCATCCGATCCTAGATATTTTTCCCGGATGCTCCCAACATCCAATCTTGGATCGTTCGCGACTTGGCGAGATCCCAATAATCTTAAAAAAGATCATGCCAGCAAATTTTCTTGGTAGGTTAACTTGCTCTTTCCCTTGGGTTTTACCTTATGGTATCTTAATCCTAACAAAGCATTAACTGGTCAACCAAGGCAACGGACATGCCTTATTCGCAACCCAACCAAGGGTCCTTTATTCTTCTAGTTCTTTACTCATCTCTCTCTAACCAAGTTCAATTAACACACTTGGCAATGCAAGACTTCCATCTAGGCCTTCAGGATACAGTCTAGATGCATGCGTTCTTTCCATTTCTCTTAGTGCGGTACTATGCAGAACTTTCCAATCAAACTTACCCATCATGCACATGGTGCATTTAATATATTTGTACGTCCTAAATGACCTTTAACTCTTTTCATACCCAGCAATGAATACTTATTCCTAATGCACTGGATCACATGTGACTTGCATATATGAAAGTCTAGGTTTCTATCCATCGGTGCAATTGCATCTTACAAACGGAAACTAACATTTCATGTGTTTCTTTTAATCATGATTGCGAAGCATGAATTCTAAATGACTATTCATGCACTAAACTAGTTTAAAAGCTATTATTTTATGTGAAATAATGTGAGGTGTCCGCTAGTCTCAATCCACGGCACACCTTTTAGTAGTCCATCAGTAGGTTTTCCTGTAAATTATGTCGCTCGGTGCTCCCTTGGAACATCACGGGGTTTGTCACTAAGGCCCTACCGAGTCTACTTCGCAACGAGAGAGTTCCAACCGAGCCCACTAGGATCAATCTAGAGATTTGGGTTCCTAAAATCGGATGGGTCTCCTAGCAGCCAGCTAGCGTCAATCATTTCGAGTCCCACTTTTTAGAGGATTACTCGATCTGAAGCGGACTTGCCATTGCACTTGGTTCAAAGAGAATAGGAGACGGAGGGGAGTGCAGTACATCAACCCTCCTGCCCATAAGGCAAAATCCCATTCCGGTCCCCTAAAACAATGCAAGTCGGTTCTACCTAATGACTAGTTGGTCAATTTACCGTCTTCATATTTCTATTTCTGATTTAGAAAAGCTCCCAGCTAACCGGGACCACCCTGGACGAACCCGTCGAGGGTTATGCCCACCTGCTTTCCTCTGATGATGGGTCATCTTTAGTTTTTTAATTACCTACAACACATTTATTGGAACATATACAACCAGCTTCCTTTATTAGTCTATTAAGTCACAGGTTCCTTCACATAATTTATCTCACCAACACGCATACAATTCAAATAGTAAAGCAAACTTCTTTATTATATCGGAAGTTTATTACAATTTCCATCATTCCATCCCAGCGGAAGATACACAGAATTCCATAAGGATATTCTGTCCACCAAGATTCCACCCTCATAACTAGTATTTAGGGTTCCAGGATCCCATCTTGGGTCACGAAGGGGCTTGTTAGATTCTTGGAACAATGCAGGATTTAGAGACAGAGCCCCCTCTGGCACCTACAATTCCTACTGTCTGAGACTATCCCTATTGACACACCTTTCGCCTACGGAGCCGGTCCAAGCCTCTCATAGCGATAATCATGACCCCCTTGGAGTAGGGTCTCGCCACTAGCTTGGGGGTAGCCTAGCGTGATCCTTCATTTTATTTTGTTTGACAATAATTTCAATCAAAAATCTAGATTCTAGCAAACACAACAGTCCTTTCAAATGTGTATCAAATGATGCAATGACAATCATCCCAACATGTAATTCACAGCTTCACATAGCCAAGGTAGACCTTATCCTAAGGTAACCTTACATTCTAATGAGGATTCTCCTCCCGATAAAGAAGTGTTGAGTACACCTCTTATAGCATGTTAAGCAAGGCATTAATTTTCCATTTGGGTTCACTTATCCAACATAAGCAAAATCCCTTAAGGAAATATATTGTGTCAATAACTCAACGAGATGACCTATAGGATTCCTAAATAGACAATCAGTTTCTATAACCATCACTAATCAACTCTTAACCTTGTTGCATTTGACCATAACTATATCGAATGTGCATAAAAGACATATGTACAATAACCTTTGGCAATTAATTCTATCCTGATTCTATGACTTAGAATCTCAGTTATTCTAGCTACAAATCATAGTGATTAATTGTTTTATGCTTGTACTAATATGTTTTCTAGATGAGTTATCAATTTGTGTAAGTGAAGAATATGGAAGCTAATATCTTATGTAATTATCTTATATAGCAAAATAATAATCTAGTAATGAATAACCTAGTTTGGTAGCATGATGAGATTAGGAACTTCGTCTTTACTCGTGCTCGCATTAGCCACACCAGATGTTCCATTGGTAGTGGCAACTCCCGCAATCTCGGGCACTCCCGTATCATTGGCAATACCCGTTGCTTGACCGATTGCATTAGTGCCCATGGTTTCTCCACTTCGTTGTAGTCATCGTCCACGAGTGGTTCAAGAGATAGGGAAGGTGGAATAGATTTGCGATGAGAGAGCATAAGACAATATGGCTTAGTTAAAGATCGAGACAAGGGATTTTAGCTAACTCTCTTCCTCTCTCTCTCTCTCTCTCTCTCTCTCTCTCTCTCTCTCTCTCTCTCTCTCTCTCTCTTTTTAGCTTCTTCTCGCAGCCTCTTGAAGGAGTATCCTTCTTTCTCTCTTCTTCTCTCTCGCAGCCTCTTGGGGTCTCCATATGTCCCCCTAAGTGCCCCCCATGCCTCTTATTTATAGTGAATTGAAGAAGAAGGGTTGTGGCTGAGAGGAGGAGCTCTTTGTGGAGGGGGATCTTGGAAAGATCAGTGATTTGATGCTTAGATCATAAATCTGATGGTTCCATTGGCTCCAAGACACTTGGTTAGAAAGCTCTTAGTTCACTCATTCTTTTCTCTATTTGAAGTGTTGTCTACTGCCTGTAGACTGCGATTACGGCGCGCGCGATTTCGCTTGTCACTTTTCTTTATTTTTCTTTTTATAAAATCTTCAAACTAACTGACATAGCACTTGTTTTTTTCTTTTAAATGACATCTAGTTATATAAATCTCCATATCTCTTTTTTTTAAATTTAAGGATAATCTCTAAAATATCTAAAATATTCTAGTCTTGTCCAAAAGTCTAATATTCTTAGACCATCCTCCTTATTACGCACATTAACATTAGTGATTAATATAGCTCATATCTCTTGTTCACGTTATAACTTCCATGAAGGGTGGCTACGGTCCTTGTTAATTCATAAGAATTATCGATTTACGACTCTCGATTTTATTTATTTATTTATTTATTTATTTATAGTTAGTTATTAATGTTAGTTACTTTTTTTCTTTAGTTAGTAACCTTACTAACTTATTAATTGACTAACTAACTTTTGAACTAACCAACTAACTTTTATTGCCTGGGAATATTACATCCTTCTCCCCTTAGAGAAATCGAGATGTCCTCATCTCGAGAGAAACTATGGGTGCTATTTGATGAAGAGCATCCTCATCTATCCATAAAGCATCTTCTTCAGGATAATCCTTCCATTGGACAAGGTATTCTCTAAGGGTTCTACTCCTCAATTTTCTCTCCCTTACATCAATTACTCTGTCAGGTTGTAGCTCAAGGACTCCTTGGCTAGGTATTTTAACTTGTTCATCATCAAGGATATGGTTAGGGCTAGCTACCTATGCTTTCAATCCATCTTTTAGGTTCCTTGCTGCAATATGCACTCAAAATATCCTCAATTACTTGATTAACTCGTTCTGTCTGCCCATCAATTTGTGGATGATAAGCAGTACTGAAACAAAGTTGGGTTCCAATGGCTTCAAATAAACTCTTCCAGAAGTGTGATGTGAAAAGAGAATCACGATCATTGATGATCCGTTTGGGTAACCCATGTAACCTAAAAATCTCTTTTACAAATATTCTAGCAATATCTGAAGCTTTGTAATTGGTTTTTGTTGGGAGAAGATGAGCGACATTTGTTAGCATGTCTACTATCACCATTATTGAGTTATATCCTCCTTGTACAGAAGGTAACCCAACTACAAAGTCCATGCTAATAAATTCCCATTTCATCTGGGGAATGTCAAGTGGCTGGAGTTTTCCTGGTAGCTTAACACGTTCAGATTTTACCATTTGGCAATTTAGACATTCAGTGACATACTTAAGTACATCACCCTTGAGTTTTTTCCAGTAATGACTTTTCCTGGCAGCATTAAGAGTTTTTGCATACCCTGGGTGTCCTGAAAAAGGAGAATTATGTGCTTCCCAAAGTATCCTTCTCTTGAGAGTCTGACTTGAAGGAATGCATAGTCTCATTCTGAAATAAACAAGTCCTTCGTCTTCATCTATAGAGAATTCCTGATACTTAGTCTTGAGTTTGGGATCTTGTTACTTATTGTCAACTTCCCAAAACAATTGTTGATAGTCTGGGTCCTTATTTGCTTCATCCTTGGTCAACTCGATGATAGGATTAGTTGGCATTGATACCATGGTAGCCAGAGTTTCTGACCTAGATGATTCTTTAGTGATAATTAAGGAAGGCTTTATGGCTAAGGGCATCTGCTACTACATTTTCTTTACCGGGTCTGAACTTAATTTCAAAGTCATATTCCTGTAGAACCTCAATCGAACATCGTTGCCTCATATTAAGATCAGGCTGAGTAAAAATCCACTTAAGACTTTTATGATCTATGACTAAGGAAAACTTATTTCCAAGCAAGTAATGTCTCCATAATTCGAGAGCATGAATCACAACTAATAACTCCATGTCGTGAGTAGCATATTTCTGCTCATGGTTTTTCAATTTTCTTGAAGAGTAAGCTACAGGATGTCCTTCCTGAATTAGTACACATCCCAATGCAAGAGAGCTTGCATCTGTGACAACTTTAAATTCCTTGCTTAAGTCAGGTAGCCTTAAGATAGGAGCAGTTACCAAACTATGCTTTAGTTGCTCAAAGCTAGACTGTTCGATTGGTGTCCAATCAATGGCAACTTGCTTCTTAAGTAAATTTGTAAGAGGTGTTGCAATTTCAGCATAGTTTCTGATGAATACCCTATACCATCCTGTTAGACGTAGAAAACTTCTCACTTCCTTGATAGTGGTTGGGGTGGCCAATCTTGAACATCCTTGACCTTGGCAGGATCTACTGATATACCCTCAACAGACACTATGAATCCCAAGTATTCAATCTTCCTTTTGAAGAACACACACTTCTTCTTCTTGGCATACAACTTGTGTGTTCTCATTGTCTCTAGGACAATGCGAAGATGTGGTTCATGATCTTCTTCCTCCTTAGAATAAGTTAGGACATCATCAAAGAATACAAGAACAAAATCATCAAGATGAGGTCTAAAAATGTCATGCATTAACCTGTTGAAGGTAGGCGGAGCATTTGTCAACCCAAATGACATTACAATGAATTCAAAATGACCATATCTTGTGTTGAAGGCGATCTTTGGAATATCTTCATTCTTGACTCTAATCTGATAATATCCTGACCGAAGATCAATCTCAGAAAAGATCTTTGCTCCTTGTAGACGATCAAGAAGCTCATCTATCCTTGGGATTGGGTACTTATTCTTTACTGACACCTGGTTTAGCCCTTGGTAGTCGATACAAAGATGGACAGTTCCATCTTTCTTCTTTTGGAATAATACTGGGGCTCCCCATGGTGAACTACTTGGCCGGATATACCCTTGTTCTAGTAGTTGCTTGAGTTGCTCTTTTAGTTCGATGGCTTCAGGAATAGACATTTTGTAAGGTCTCTTTGCCACTGGAGTGGCTCCTGGAACAAGTTTGATCTCATGATCAACTTCTCTTTCCATAGGTAACTCAGTTAGCTCTTCAGGAAATATGTCGGCGTACTCTTTTAACCAGGATGGTTTTTCTTTTGCATGACCATCTTGATTTATCTTGTTAAGCTTGATCAAGTAAACAGGTAATCCTTTCTTCAAGCCTTTCACAATTCGAGAAGCTTTTGCTAATTGAACTTTAGGTTTCCCTATTTCACCTTGTGTAGTTGCTATTTCACCATTCAAATCCTGAAATGTGACTTGACCTTTTCCACAATGGTTATGAGCATCATTGGGAATCAGCCAATCCATTCCTAGTAAACATTCATAGGCTCCTAGGTTCATTACTTTGAACCTCATATTTGAAAGGTTTTCTCCTAGATTAAACTCTACCTTGGCAGTTTGCTGTGTAGAAAGTACTTCCTTTCCATTTGCTAATTCCACAAGCAGCTTTGATGCATTTACCGTATCTATACCTATCTTCTTAGCACACTTTGGTGGAATAAATGAGTGTGTACTTCCACAATCAATCAAAACTTTAAATGATTTACCTTGGTGACTAGCCGGTGTCTGTATTACCGAATATTGACGATTTGGTCCTTTCCTGTGAAGAAATGCAGCATGAACAGTTGCTCTTTCAATATCTTCTTCCAAAGTAGGGTCTTCCTTCTTATTAGTCTATTTTAGGGTAATATTTGACGTTCTTCCTCTTGCCATAGCTACATGACCATGGCCTTGGACAGCTCTACCTTGACCTCGAAATTGACCTTGGTGATGGTTCCTACCAAGCTTTGGAAAATCTCTCCTGAAATGTCCTGTCTCATTACAGTGGAAGCACCTAAGACTATCCTTGTTTCCTAGGTAGGAACAAAATTTCCAACTGCATTGGATTTTGCCTTCTTCTTTTGTCCTTGGAAAATTTGTCATTGGGTTCTTTTTTCTTGACCTTTGAATCCTCCTTTGTTTTGGTTATTGTAGCTCTAGAACTTATTGTTATTAGGCTTTGATTGTACTTCCCGCACAATAGGAGCAGCTCGAATCAAAGCATCCTGGAGGTCTATGGGCCGCATTGATTCTAAATGAGTGTTCAGAGGATAATTTGACCCATTACAAAACATCTACATTGGATGCTTGTGTTCTCGAGTACCCTAAAGGGAGAGGCTAGGAAATGGTATTGGAGCTTTCCAAGAGGGTTAGTCAAATAATTTCAATATTTATGTGATAGATTTTTGAATGAATATGAAAATAAGGTTTCCATGACTTAGGTCTTGGGACAGCTTATACAGATTCAGCAAGAATTATATACCTCCATCAAAGAGTACATGAGAGCCTTTGATGATATTCTAAAGCTATGGCCAAGGAAAGTCAGTCAACTACCAGAATATGTGCTGGGTGAACTCTTTGTCAATGGCTTGGAAATAAATACACAATTTCAAGTTAAGATGAGAAACCCTAAGTCACCAAAGGAGGCAAAGGTTCAAGTAGATGATTTTGAGAGATATGTTTAGAGGTGTTGGGAGAGCTATTGTATATTTCCCCACACCCTCGAAATCCATAAGGATTGTCAACATTTACTGAATGTTAGTCATGTTGGAGCTGAAAATGACAAGTACAATAGGGAGCCTAGCATTGACTATAAAGATCTTAAGGCCCAGGAACCCTGGTCTCCTAGTGTAGCCAATCCCATGTTCCAAATCCATGAGCTAGATGGAAATCAATGTAGACCTAATGGGGGAAGTAGAGTGGTTAAGCAACCCCTCAATGGTCTAATTATTATGGAGGGTATCTTGACAAATCAGCAATCTAGAAGCTTTCAAGATGCAATTTGATGCTAGCAATTTGATCTTCGAGGTCCAGAGAGGTTGCCAGAGATACCATGATTGATTCACTTGGCTCTTAGATGATCTTGCTTCAATCTAAGCCTCTCGTCAAACTAAGAAGAGGGGAAGATTGCTAGAGTTTTTTGCTGTGATTTAGGAGGAGAATTCAAGCTTTTGCTTGTGCTTTCAAGATCTCCAATTTTAGGAGAAATCATGCATCGTCTTGGGGGGAGGAGAAGCTCTTAAACTTGCCTTGCTTTACTAAGTTTTAAATGGAATTAGTCAATTGTGATTTATGGCCCATGACTTGTGTTCATGTAGTGACTTCCATAAAGGATGGCTGCAATCCCTATCAACCTTGGAAAGTATTGGGTTACGAACTTCAGACTATTTTATTCAAGACTTTCTCTATTTAATGGTCTAGAATTATTCAAATCTAATTGGAAAGTGTCGGGTTATGAACTTCAAACTATTTTTTTCAAGACTTTCTTTATTTAATGGTCTAGAATTCTTCAAATCTAATTGCAAGAAGTCAAGGAGATTGAAAAAAAAGTTGGAATATCACATCCTCTTCCCCTTAGAGGAATCCAGATGTCCTCGTCTTGAATGAAACTAGGGATATTGGTTACATAGTGATTTTTGGTCAACCCAAGTGGCATCCTCTTCAGGGTAGTCTTTCCATTGGACAATATATTCTCTAAGTGTTTTTCTTCTTAGAGTTTTCCCCCACATGTCAAGTATCTTTTCCAGTTGAATTTTGAGGACTCTTTGACTTGGCATCACAATTTGTTGGTCGTTAAGTACATGTTCAAGGTTAGGAACATACGCTTTCAATAGACTGACATGAAATCCATTATGTACTTTCAAGTTATTAGAGAGTTGCAGCTTGTAGACATTTGGTCCTAGACACTTTAGTACCTTATATGGCCCACAATACCTGGGACTTAACTTTTTGAATTCCCCCAAAGATAAGGAACTTTTCTTTGGATGAACTCATATGAAAACCATGTCACCTTCTTTGAAAATGTGTTATTGCCTTCATTGATTAGCATATGCCTTCTATCGATCCTTGGCAGCTTAAACATATTGTCTTATAGTCTTTACTTGTTGATCCATTTATTCCAACATTTTCCTAGATGCTTCTACCCATAGGGTAGGATCGGAAAATTTTAATGGTTATGGGTCCATCATTTGGGCTCCCTGTCATAATAAGCTCTCAATATGTCTTCAATAACTTGGTTGAACCGCTATGTTTGACCATCGATTTAGGGATGGTAAGCCGTACTGAAGCAGAGCTAGGTTCCTAGAGCTTCCAACAAACTCTTCCAAAAGTTTGATGTGAAGAGAGAATCACGGATATTGATGATTCTCTAGGGTAATCCATGTAATCTGAAATTTTCCTTAATAAAAAGCCTAGTGATATTGGAAGCCTTGTAATTGGTTTTTACATGAATAAGGTGTGTAACTTTTTTTAGCATATCAATGACTACCATTATGGAGTTATATCCTCCTTGTATCGAGGGTAATCCAACTATGAAGTCCATGTTGATATACTCCCATTTCATTTGAGGGATGTTAAGTGGTTGGAGCTTTCCTCACAACTTGACACGTTCGGCCTTAATGTGTTGGTAGTTTAGGCATTCAGTGACATACTTGAGTACATCACCCTTGACTCTTTCCTAATAGAAACTTTTTCTGACTGTATTAAGAGTCTTAGCATAACCAAGATGACCCAAAAATTGAGAATCATGAGCTTCCCAAAGTATTTTCTTTTTGAGTTCCTGACTTGCAGGAATACATAATCTTGTCCTAAAATAGGCAAGCTCCTCATTTATGGAAATTTCTTGGTACTTAGTCTTGAGTTTTGGATTTGAATCTTTGACAGAAATTTCTCTTAACAATCTCTGATAGCTTGGATCCTTCATTGCCTCTTCTTTAGCCCTTTCTATTAGAGGGTTTCTAGGCATTGAAATCATTGTAGCAAGAGTTCCAACCCTAGAGAGTTCCTCTAGGATTAAGACACTACGAAATGTTTTACGTCTTAGAGCATCCGCAATCACATTCTCCTTGCATGGTCTATATTTGATTTCAAAGTCAAATTATTGCAAGGTCTCAATCCATCAGCATTGTCTCATATTGAGATCTGGTTGAGTAAAAAGCCACTTTAGGCTTTTATGATCAGTGACAAGAGAAAACCTATTACCAAGCAGGTAATGTCTCCATAGTTTAAAGGCATGAATTACAACAAGTAATTCTAGATCATGTGTGGCATAGTTTCTTTCGTGGATCTTTAATGTCTCCATAGTTTAAAGGCATGAATTACAACAAGTAATTCTAGATCATGTGTGGCATATTTTCTTTCGTGGATCTTTAATGTCCTTGAAGCATAGCCTATTGAATGTCGTTCTTGCATAAGCATACAACCCAAAGAAAGAGAGCTCGCATCAATTATGACTTCAAATTCTTTGCTTAGGTTAGCTAGCCTTAAGATAAGGGCAGTTACCAAACTCTACTTAAGCTTCTCAAAGCTAGATTGTTCGGTGGACATCCATATAATGGAGACCAGCTTTTTGAGAAGGTCGGTGAGAGGTACGGCAATTGACGCATAGTCTTTAATGAAGACTCTATACCAACCCATTAGCCCTAGAAAGCTTCACACTTCCTTGACCATTGTTGGGGGTGGCCAATCTTATACATCTTGGACCTTGGCACAATCCACTAAAATGCCATCTGGTGATACTATGAATCCTAAATATTCAATCTATTTCTTGAAGAAGTCACATTTCTTCTTTTTAGCATATAGTTTGTGGGCTCTCATTGTTTCAAGAACTACTCGTAGTTGTGGTCCATGGTCTTCTTCATTATTGGAATATGTTAAGATATCATCAAAGAAAATGAGGAAAAAGTCGTCACTAAGGTAGGGTCAAAAAATGTCTTGCATCTACCTGTTGAAGGTGGCAAGAGCATTTGTTAATCCAAATGACATCACAATAAACTCATAGATGGATGTATCTTGTATTAAAAGCAGTTTTAGGGATATCTTCCTCCCTAATTCTTATTTGATAATAGCTTGCGGATCTAAGATCAACCTTAGAAAAGACCTTTTCTCCCTAGAGTCGGTCAAGCAACTCATCTATCCTAGGGATTGGATGTTTATTTTTCACTATCACTTGGTTTAATCCACCGTAATCAATACAAGGTGGTGTGTTCCATCTTTCCTTTTCTGAAATAGTACCGAGGCTCCCCATGGTGAATTGCTTGGCCAGATATATCCCTGGTCTAATAGTTGCTTGAGTTTTTCTTTTAGCTCAATGGCTTCAAGAATTGGCATTCAGTAGGGCCATTTGGCGATGGGGGCAGCACCTGCAATGAGTTGATTTTTGTGATCTACTTCCCTTGTTTCTATCAGGACTTCTAGAAAAACATCTACATAGTCTTTTAGCTAAGATGGTTGATCCTTGGCTTCACTATCCTACTCAGCCTTGTTGAGTTTAATTAGATAGACGAGTAATCCTTTCTTTAGTCCTTTTACTATTCGGGAAGCTTTAGACAACTAAACCTTAGGGTCCCCTGCTTCTCCCTCAGTGGTTACTTGTTCTCCCTTTAAGTTTTGAAATGTGATTTGGCCCTTTCTGCAATGGATATGGGCATTATTTGGAATTAACCAATTCATGCCTAGCAGGCATTCATAAGCCCCAGGGTTCGTAATTTGGAAGCTCATTTTGGAAGAATTTCCACCCAATCTAAATTCTACCTTGCTAGTTTGTTGTGTTGATAGAACTTACTTGCCATTTGCTAACTCCACAAGCAAACTAGGTACAAGAGTAGTGTTTATGCCTAGACTTTTCACACATTTTGGTGATACAAAAGAGTGGGTACTCCCACAATCAATTAAAATTCGAAAGGGTTTACCTTGATAATTTGCTAGTGTTTGAATTACTGAGAATTGGCAATTTGGACCCTTCTTATTGAGAGTGGCATGTACTTTGGCTCTTTCCATAGCAGATTCCATTGTAGGATCTTTATCATTACTGACCTCCTTTAGGTTTATCCTAGCAACCTTTCCCCTGGCATCTTGGCTTTGCCCACGAAACTGACCTTGGTGAATGTTTGGGCCAAGCTTTGGGCACTGCCTCTTAAAATGTCTTGGTTCCTTGCAATAGAAACACCTTGGAATCTCATTGCTCTTTCCTTTGGGTACAAAGTCTCCCACTACATTTGGTTTGGCTTTCCTCATCCTATTTGGTTGGTACTACCCTTGGGCTATTTTTACATAACCTTGGAAGTTGTCCTTATTTTAACTATTTTTGTTCCAATTTTTTGCATTTCTTGGCATTTATTCAATCTCCTAAACTATTGGAGCTTTGAATCAATGCATCATGTAAATCCAATGGTCTCATTGATTCAAGGCGCGTATTCAGGGGCAGATTTAGACCATTGTGTTGCAAAATTTGGATACTTGCTGTGAAACATCCATCATAGGTGCATATTCTAGAAGTGTTATGAATTTGGAGTAATAAGCTTCTAGGCTTAGACTTAACTGCTTTAGGTTGAAGAACTCATTCATCTTCTGGGCTTGATATGTGGGTGGAAGATATCTCCCACACACAACGTCCTTAATCTTGTCCCAAGTGATAGCATTTTTTTGGACGTTCTTTGGTCCTTGCACCATTGTTTCCACAAAAGATGAGCATCTCCTGTGAGTTTTAGCTTGGCATCCATGGCTTGATTTGATGGTGCAATCCCTACAACATTGAAATAGTCTTCCATATATTCTATCCATGTTTCTACTTTAGTTGGAATGTCCCTCCCTTTACCATCAAGCGTCGATGGCTTGTACTACTTGAGAAGAAATTTCTTCTCTTGAGCTTCTGTAATATTGAGATTCAAGGTGACATTCTAGAAAATTATGCAATTTTTATGATCAAATTTCTCTCCAATCATATTCAAAAAAGATGTTTGCTTTCTTAATCTGAAATTCTGAAGGAGAACTAGTTACAACTCAAGGAGAGACTGGTAAGCCAAAAATTCAGCTGGAAAAAGCAACACGGATAATAAAAGGAGTTAGGAAGGGCCTACTTGTCTATTTGATTAAACTAAATAAGCTAGATCAGAATCAGGAACCTAGGGAAGAACCTTTATGGTTAAAGGAATACACAGACGTACTTCCTGAAGAGCTGATAGAACTTCCTTCTCAGAGGAAAGTCGATCAAGAAATCAAGCTGGCGTCGGGAGCTGCACCAGTCGCAAAGAGACCATATAGGATGTCCATCCTGGAAGTGATTGAGCTGAAGGAGCAACTCAAGCAACTATTAGACCAAGGCTACATCCATCCTAGCAGTTCACCATGGGGAGCTCCAGTGTTGTTCCAGAAGAAGAAAGATGGAACGCTTCGGCTATGCGTTGACTACAAAGGGTTGAATCAATCGACCATTAAAAATAAATACCCCATTCCAAGAATAGATGAACTTCTTGATCGTCTTCAAGGTGCAAAGATCTTCTCTAAGATAGATCTCAGGTCTGGATATTATCAGATAAGGATCAGGGAAGAAGGTATCTCGAAGACCGCATTTAGCACAAGGTATGGACACTTTGAATTCTTGGTCATGTCATTCGGGCTGACAAATGTTCCTGCTACCTTCAACAGGTTAATGCAGGATATCTTCGTACTCGTCTTCTTTGATGATACCCTAGTCTACTCCAAGCAGGAAAAACGACATGAACCCCATCTTTGCATTGTCCTTAAAACAATGAGGGTACACAAGCTTTATGCCAAGAAGAAGAAGTGTGCATTTTTCAAGCAAGAGATTGAATATCTAGGATTCATTGTATCAGCAGAAGGAATTTCAGTAGATCCAGCCAAGGTCAGAGACGTTTTGGAATGGCCAACACCAAAATCTGTCAAAGAAATACGTAGTTTTCTTGGATTGACAGGGTGGTACAGGGTCTTTATCAAAAACTATGCTTTGATTGCAGCACCTCTGACTGATCTACTAAGGAAGCAAGTATCAATTGTATGGTCACCTTCTACTGAACAGTCCAGCTTTGACAAACTAAAGCAAAGCTTGGTATCAGCACCCATCCTGAAACTTCCTGATCTTAGTAAGAAGTTTGAAGTGATAACTGATGCTAGCGCACTTGCCTTAGGATGTGTGCTTATACAAGAAGGTCATCCCATAGCATACTCTTCAAGGAAATTGAAGAGCCATGAAAGGAATTATGCTACCCACGATCTGGAGCTGTTGGATGTCATCCATGCTCTCAAACTTTGGAGACACTACTTGCTGGGTAACAAATTTACCTTAGTGATGGACCACAAAAGTCTTAAATGGATTTTCATCCAGAATGAGCTCAATATGAGGCAACGTCGATGGATTGAAGTACTGGAAGAATATGACTTTGAAATCAAATACCAGCCTGGAAAGAAGAATGTAGTTGCCGATGCACTCAATCGCAAGGCATTTCTGAATTCTCTGATTTTGCAAGATCCATCAACAGCAAGATCTCTAGCCACAAAGGTATCCATGCCAAACAACCCAATTCTTGAGCTAGCTAGAGAAGAGGCATGCCATGACCCAACCTATCAGAAATTGCTAAGGGAGATCCCCATCAAAGATCAAGACCCGAAGCTACAAACGAAGTATCAAGAATTCCCTATCAATAGTGGACTTGTCTACTATAGGACAAGATTATGTATTCCGGCAAGCCAATCACTCAAGCAGAAGATGTAAAATATTACATGGCACAGCGAACAGAATCTGAGAAAGAGATAGAGAGTACACAACAGATAAGAGGAGAATCAGTAAATTCTTTAACTCCAAACAACTGATACAAAGATGGCTCTGTCCACCCGTGCGCTTCCACTATGTGAAGCTTAGATGGCGATCTAGACAGAAGATAGGTGAAGAGCTTAAGGCTAGCTAGAATAACAACTCTGACTGGGTGAAAGATGAGTGAAAGATGGCTGCGAAGGGGTTTAGCTTTTATAGCCCACGAAGGTCGTTAGGTCGGCTGACCGACCTACCATATGAGCCTCCACTAGTCAGCCAGGGAATATTCCCTTTACCATCGGGCCGAGGGTGCTGCCCCTGGACCCCCGCCAGGGGGGCCGCTGAACCCCCTGGGACCCCCCATCCAGGGGCCGCTTCCGTGGCCCCCGGACCCCACAATAGGGGCCCCTTTTAACTCCCTTACACTGCAACTCGATGCAATGCGCCTCGAGTTGCTACCAGCTTAACCACTCCGTCTAACCCAAAGATTAGACCCACAACAGTCACCTTTTTGCCATCCGATCACATAGACCTCATCTGATATACAAGTCAGGACTCAACCAATGTCCGGGCTCACATTTGGCTTCTCCTCATAATGGGGGCCTTACAACTTTGAGCACCATGGATCATTGGTAGCACCTAATGAGGGTGGGGCATTGATCATATCTAACAGAAGATACTTTGGGAAGCCCATGACTCCCCTTTCTCAGGACATCCTGGCTATGCCAAGACTCTTAATGCAGTCAGGAAGAGCTATTATTGGGATAGGCTCAAAGGTGACATTCTCAAATATGTCACGGAATGTTTGTCTTGTCAACGTATTAAGGCCGAACATGTCAAAATGCCAGGGAAATTGCAACCACTCGGCATTCCCCAAATGAAATGGGAATTTATTAGTATGGACTTTGTTGTTGGCCTGCCCCAAGTTCAGGAAGGATACAACTCCATTATGGTCGCGATAGATATACTCACCAAGGTTGCACATCTTATCCCTGTTAAGACAAACTATAAAGCCTCAAACATCGCAAGGTTATTCATCAAGGAGACATTCAAATTGCATGGGTTACCCAGAAGAATCATTAGTGATCGTGACTCTCTCTTCACATCACACTTCTGGAGGGCTATCTTCGAGGCCATTGGGACTCAACTTTGTTTCAGTATAGCTTACCATCCCCAAACCGATGGTCAAACGGAACGAGTCAACCAAGTCATTGAAGATATGCTTAGGGCACACTACTGTCGCGAACCCAAAAAGTGGATTCAATATGCTTCTTACCAACAAAGCATTCAGATAACCCCTTTTCAAGCATTGTATGGGCACAATTGTCATAGTCCTTTGAGCTTTTCGGATTCAACCTTGAGGGTTGAAGCTTCAAAGCAAATGTTGGAAGACATGGATGACTAAATCAAATCAATAAGACAAGATATCCAAGCCGCCAAGGACAGACATAAGGCTTACGCAGACTTGAAACGTCAAGACAGATCCTTCGTTGAATGTGATATGGTCTTCATTCGCGTACGTCCAAAGAAGAGTTCCCTATCCTTGGGTGAATGCAAAAAGCTAAGTCCAAGGTATTGTGGGCCCTACAAGATTCTCAAGTGCCTAGGGCCTAATGCTTACAGACTTCAACTCCTTGAAAACCTGAAATTTCATAATATATTCCATATCAGCCTATTAAAAAAGTATGTGCCTAACCCTAGTCATGTGCTTGATGATCAACAAATTGTAATGCCCAGCCAAGGAGTCCTTGAGCTATGGGCTGACAAAATCTTAGATGTTAGGGAGAGCCATTTGAGATCCAAGATCTTGAGGGAATACCTCATCAAGTGGAAAGATTATCCTGAAGAGGATGCCACCTGGATGGATGAACGTACTCTCAACCAACAATACCCCCAGATTTTCTCGAGATGAGGACGTCTCGATTCCTCTAAGGGGGAGAGAATGTAATATTTCTACAACGAAATATTAAAGACCCTAGATCTCGCATAAAAACGATTCAAAGTAACCTCCCGCAAAAACGTAACCCACTGCAGGAACTCCCCTTCAAGGGACAAAAAAGATAATGAATTAATTGCAAAAAAAAAATTTAACTCCCTCCTCCTTCACCCATTGCATGGTGGGGAGAGGGAGTATGTGTTGGAGTGTGGAGGGGCATGGGGAGGAGGGTATGCAACCTGCCACTTGTGTGGCCACCCCCCCCCCCCCACCTTCACCCCATATAAACCCCCTCCCAAGCTTGGGAGGGGCATCGTGGTGCTGCCCGCCGTCTAGGAGCTGCCCATTGTCGACCTGCTGCCGCCGCCATACTAGCCACGCTGCCTATCTGCTGCCGCCCCCATCATCATCATCATCATCATCATCACCTCAACGTCATCTTCGTCATCCTCATCACTCCACGTCATCTCCCTGTGTTTCCAGAAGCTTGAGAAGCTTCTATTGAAGCTTCTCTAGGCCAAGTTCACCCGTGCCTCCCGATTTTTTTTAAAATCGTGTCTTGCAAGGCCTGTTCCTGCGCAGAGAAGGATGTCTCGAGCAATAGCAACTCCAAAACTTGTAAGGGGTGCCAAGGGGGAGTTCGCTGAGTCGAAATCTACTGCGTCAATGGCTCCTAAGCAAAAGTCGAGAGGAGCGCATGCGGGAGCTTCCACCCAAAGTACGAGAGTGGACAACGCCCCGATATTGAATGCCCAGGTTCTGAATAATATTCCCGCATGGAAAGGTTGCATAAAGCATGTTTTAATTCACATAGGAAACTTAAATGCATTGGAAAATTTATATACTCGTTCAATTTACAAAGTTTAGTTGCATGACGAGTACTTCATTTGCTTGCACTTCCATGGTCAAGGGTAGTTGCATTTTTTAACGTATGATACATAAGTTAAAAGACAAACTTGTGCAAAGGCGTCCTTGTTGCATCATGCAAAGGACAGGGCATACAACACCTAATGCACTTATGTAATAATTTCCTAGTTGTGACTCATGTATAAGATAATCGTAGACGGCCATTAAATGATGTCCGAATAATTGCAATACATGGAAAGGATTTATGTACTTTGCAAATAGCATGCGATGATAGTTACATTCTAGGTTGGGTTAAGTATTAAAGGAAGGATTAAATCAATGATGAATTCATGGCATATGATCATGAAAGAATGATACACCCATGCATGGAGTTCTTTTATCAAAGTTTGAATTTGGGAAAGGATGCATCTTCATTAAAATACTAAAGCTTGAATTCGATACCTAAAACGTAGGGTTTATAAGAATTAGCTCTGAATGTCAATCAATATCGCATAGGGCAAGGAAAAGAATGAACTCTATAGATCCTATAGCTGCATAAAGGCAAAAGGTCTATGGTCTTGAAATTGCATATCTGCATGGAATGATACATCTCATACATCTTGCAGTTACCTACATCTTTTAGAGAAAGTGCTTGCAAGTTTAGAAGAAGGTATTTGCATCTCTAAGGGAAAGATCACCTTTAATTGTAAGACAATTAGATCAATTAGGTAGATCGCAAGTAATTGTGTAACTCACATGAGATTCCTAAAGTCATGAATAGTTAGCGTACGACAAACACCTCAATATGCTAGGCTAGGTAGCTCCCTCACCCACAGTTTGGGCGTCGTGTTGATGCGCGTTGATAGCTCCACCCACCCTCCGTGACATGGTCCCTTGCTGAGCCCGTGCAAGCTTGTAAATGCTTTCTACCTATGAATATGACTTGAAGCCCCCAAGATGGGCCCTTTGGTAAAACCTCGCGTCGTGTTCCATTCCGTGTCGCGTTCCGTGACGTGTTCCGTGACGTGTTGAGGTGCCCCGTGACGCGTTCCGGGGTCAAAATGCAAAAGTTCCAGAAAGGGTCTAGTGCCGCCCCGGGGCCTAGACGGGGTCCCGAAAGGGTCCCGGAAGGGTCTCTGAGGGTTGGTCCGTCACACTTGGTATTCTCCCTAGTATCGCACTTAGGATGCCGATCTAATATTTCCAATCTCAAAGGATCTACCCACATTCTCGAAATGTTAGGACTATCTAATCACCCGTGCAAGAATGATCTAGGGTTCTCACCCTAAGAATCAGTTGACCAAATGCTAGTCCTCCGCAAGGAATTTAGGGACCCTAGGGCCAAAACGTTTATCGACCTAGTAGGGTTAGGGTTTTGGATTGGGTCAATAGGACTCCCAAGCCCTACATCTTGATCAAAGGTATTCTTGATCAAGGAATACTGTGTGATGAGGAAAATAATCCCACAAGCTAGGTGCTGACACCTATCTCGTGCAACAAGCTGTAACGTCATATGCTTTTGTGTCTAAAACACAAAATATTATTGCTACTCCTTAGACCAAGCCTGGCGAGTTCTAATTACAAGTCTAATTTTCTAGAAGTTGAGTAGTCATCCTGCTACAACACTCTTCCTTGGGACTGATTTGCCAAGCCAGGGTAGTAATGAATTGCCAAGAAAGCAATTGACCAACCAAGTTAGGGCAACGAGGTTGCCCAGGATTTATTGTCTATAATTTAAGGAAACCTAAGGTAGAGACAATTTGGGTCAACAGGATATAAACCCTAACCCAAGGAAAAAAGGGTAAACAAGCAACTCAGCTTACAAAACCCTTGGGATCTTGCCAAGTCGCGATTGATCCAGGATCGAATGCTGGAAGCATTTGGGGAGAAGAAATCACACCTTAGCAATTGGTCGTACAAACGATCACTGGAATGTTCGTGATTATACACTTAGGTGCACTCTTTGTACTTCTTTGCTCAAGGAACTAATTCAGAAAAAACAACTAATGCTTCAGGTTAGAAGCCTGGAGGGAGAGGCAATACGAATTACCTCTGACTGTCTGCCTGACCCTATCCAAGGGGGTTGTTAGCCGCGCTAGGGATACGTGGACCGAATCCGCCGTGAGAGGTCTCTCCGTGGGTGCTACTTGGAGCGAGAGGACGCTTGGGTGCTAGGGGAGGCTCTGGCCATAAATTCCTTGCCTCTAGATCCTATACAAGAGGCCGACGTGACTCGAGATGGGATCTTGAGGCCCGCATACTAGTCAACGGGCGGAACTTGGAATAGCGATCCCTGAGGATTGTTGGGATAGCCTTCGAGCAGGTTTATTTTATGTATTCCAAAGACTGATAAATAAAGATCAAATGTTGAAAAAGAAACTTTCTTGACATTGTTTTTCTGTGTCAGTGCTTAAGTTACGTGAAGGAACAGTGATTAATTTGGTTAATTAAGGAGGTTGTTTTTGCCTGTCAAACTAAATATGGTAGGTAATTAGATAACTAAAACAACCTGAGGAAAGTGCGATGGACGTGACTCTGGGTCCATCCTACTGAAGGGTGGTCCCGATTGGCCAGGAACTTTTCTCAAAGGAATTGACAGTGAGGTAACAATGACCTAGAATCTATAGAGCTAAAGTCCCGATTTGTGCTATTTTAGGGGAACGGAATGGGACTATGCCTTACGGACAGAGAGGTCAAGCTTCGCATCCCTCTCGTTTTTCATTCTCCTTGAACCAAGTGTAGTATAAATCTGCTTCGACCTTGATGTTTCTGCGCCAAGTGGTTTGCGCTAGCTACCTCCTAGGAACTTGACTATTAGGAAAACCCTGATTCAGGTCAGTCCTAAGTGGGAACGGCCAGGTGCGTCCGTTTCATGGCAAACTCGAGAAGACCTAGATCGCAAACCCCGTGACATTCCTTGTGAGTGTCGAGCGGCACTTTCTAGACTCTCTTCCCAATGGGCTGCTAAGACGTGTCGTACAAGTGGACAGGGGGACACGTTACAAGGTGGTCCCAGAGAACTGGGAGGCTTCTCACAAGGTTTACCATCTTTGACCTTAGCAATTCTTAGGATAGAATCCCAATTCATGCCGTTTAGGGGATCGGAATGAGACTATGCCCTACGATGAGAGAGGTCGAGCAGCACACCCTTCTCATTTCCCATTCTCTTTGAACCAAGTGTGGCATGGGTCTCCTTTGTCTTGGGTATCTCTGCGTAAAGTAGGATGGCCAAGATCCGACGCTAGAATGCTGCTAGGAGACCTTGGCCACTAGGAGCCCAAATTTCACGTCAATCCTAGTGGGTTCGGCCGTGAACATTCCGTTGCAAGGCAGATTCGAGAAACCCTAGGCGACAAAACCCAAAACATTCTATGGGAGTGCTGAGTAGCAACGCTTAGATTCATTTCCCGATAGACCACTAAAAGCATGTATGGATAGCCGATGGGCGAGCACCTTACATTCAATAAGAGGACAGTTCATAAACAGGGCAGTAAACAGCTTGATATATTAAATTTCTGTGAGAAATTAAATTATCTTATCGGCATCAAAATTCTATTTTGAAGGCATGGCTGGATACTACATGTTGTCCTCTACATTTCTATATCTCGCACATGGAAATCGGCTATTTCTTTTACAGCAGTCTGTTTCATTTATATAGTCCATCTTCATCAACTTCTTTGATCTTCATCAATATGGAGCTTTATTTCAGCATGATTCCAAATGCTTCAAGCTATCCTTGTAATCATCTTTGTAATTTGTTCCGTTATTGTGATGAGGTGCCTCCTCCAACAGACTTGGAGGAGTCCTCTTAGTACTCAATTGAAATTCATATCCATGCATATCACCATCCTGTCTCCCCATGGGAAGCCTTGGACTTAGTTGAACATGGGAATGCTAGTTCTACTTCACAAGGGAAGCATGGACAAGTCACCCCTAACAGCAATCTAATGCCCACCTAAGAAAAGCCACTTTGTAAATCAATCAAAGGTAGGAGTGAGGTTGACACTGCACTTGGTTCAAAGAGACTGAGAGACTAGGGAGAGTGTAGCTCAATCCTCCTACCCATAAGGTCAAATATCAGCTCTAGCCCCCTAAAACGGTGTTAAACCTGGTAACTAATCCTGCCGGTATGGGGAGGATCACGATTTAATTAGCTCTATCTAGTGTTTGGAAAAGTTACCCGACTTATTGGGTCCACCCATCCATAGGTGTCCAATCGTCAGGATTGAAGCCTCCCACTTTTCTCAATGGGGTTTGCTTAGTTTTCAAATTAGCAAAGCATACTAGCAGGTTGTTTAGACATATAAAATCGGTTTTCTTTTATTGCTCCATTAAAATGGGTTCGCTAAACTCAATTTAGCACATAACAAACAATTTGAAAATCAAATACTTTATTTCATCATCACTCCGCAGAGTAGTATAAACCCGTCTTTTTGCACGAAGACACCGTCCAACCTAGGATAGGAACTTCCAATCCCTGGAGATTGGGCTGTATATGATCACACTCCATCCGTGTGGTCAATAGGGAATTTACTAGCTCATAGCCCCTCTAAGCTTCCTTGAGCCTCCGGAGCCTTCCTACATAACAAGGGCACTTATCGCTCAGCCCTTTGCCGTCTCAGGTGCTCGAGTGATCAAATATCAAAAACACATATCTCCCTCAGGAGCATAGGACTCCCACCCACATGTGAGTTTTTCTAAAAACACCTACCTCCCTCAAGAGCGTAGGACCCCCACCCGCATGTGAGTTTTTCCACACTCCGCAGAGTGTTTAGGGAGCATTGGGTTGGGGTTTGTAGCGCGAAGATAAAAATTGACGAATATATGGGTGAGAACACACTACGCATCGTGTCATCAGGGCGGGTGTCACTCCAAGGTGTACAACCAAGGTGGCAACCAAGGAATATACCCTGGAATCTTGGCCTTGGTATCCTTGGTAATGACCCACGAAGGATTCGTTGGCGCTATTGGTTGTGCATGAGAAGCTCCCACTAGCTTGTAGGAAAATCTTCGCGGGAGGTCGCCCATCCCGAGAGTGTCGTTACCCAAGTGTACTTAGCTACTAAGTGACTATCGACTAGGCTAGTTCTTTTTGTTGTTCTATACTACAAACATAGTTTTAATAAGCTAGTCATGGGAGGGTTTTCTAAGTCTTTCTTCCATCAGAATTGGCATATAATACCTCATTAATAATAACAATTATCTTCATAATTAGAGCCAGTTTCATAATCTACAACATAAATCAATTTTCTTTGGAATGTATACGCACATTGTTTATTAAAATAAACTAAGTAATGGGGACATTACATTTATGAATCTTGGATGCTTCCATAAAATACATCTTGATTTTAAGCCCTACATCTTGAACCCCTATCTTGTAACTATCATTTCTTCTCTTCTTTGTTACGAGTTTAAAATTTGTTTTCCCTTGCTTTGAGCTCTCCTAACTTGAGTCCTTGTGGCTTTTGGTCATACACAAAAAATTCGTTAACAATGGACACTTGATTGGCACCAAAGTTGGGATCCCTTGTAGTATTTATTTAGCTTGTATTACTTAAAATATGTAGTACACTAAGATTTAAGTTGATCCTCTCTACAAATTTAGGTCCCTTGTGTTAACACAAATGAATTGAAAGATTAGGATTCCAAATTTCCCTTGATTTTGGTATAACTTGGGCATCAATTGAACCTAGAAAATTTGCATGCAAGTCAATCCACCTATGGATGAGCAATCCCCTTCAAATTTGTTGTAATGTCTTCAATTCCAATAACTACTTTGATTGTCGAGATTCCAATACATGGGCAAGTTTTTCAAGATGGTGAAGAAACCATACTTACATCAAAAAATAATTTTAACTGTTTTCAAAGCAGTATTGAATACTTTTAAGTTTACTTGATTTTAAAACATTGTTTTAGTTACATCAAAAAAGTGTTAAGTACTTTTCAAATTTTCTCATAAGGGAGAGAGAGTCAATTGGAAAGAGAATTTTTCACATGCTAACTCTAATGATGATTCCAATGGCACCAACAACTTTAAAAATGGGTAACATGCCAATGCAACTACACAGCTATTGAGCCCTCCTCTTCTACTATCACTTGTCTCACTAAGGTGGAGAATAAACCAACTACCCCTTTTTATTACACACATGATATACTATTACTTGCTATTTTTCCTCTTCTTCATGGCCAAAAACCTATCTGTCACTAGTTCCTAATTGGAGTGGCCTCTCTCCAGCCCTCAACTAACCTCAATCAACTCTCTATCAACTTGCATGACAAGTTCTTTCTCCTTTTGCCAAGTGAGATACATTCCAATGCAATCTTAGCCTCTACACTTAATTTCCAACAATTAATGATCATGGAAATTAAAATTTTCTTTTCCATGTCCATCAACTACCCAGTTATTATGCATATTTAATGTGCTAAGCCCTTTAAACTTGAATGTTGTTCTTTCATTAACCTTCTAGATATTAAATGTTTAATTTTTATTGGCCCAAATGATGCCACAAGTCATTTCTAAGGGCCCATCTATTCTCCAAGAACAAGAGTATCACCATGGATCCACTAGTAACTATCAAACATAAATTGTAACAACTTTTCCTAACGACCTCCATTGCCCAAATTTGAGTTTTGGATTGTCATCATGCCAAGAATAACTTGCATTTCACATGTGCACCTCACATTTACACAACTTTACTATGCCAAAACAAAGCAATAAAAAAATGTGTCCTCATGACAAACCTCCCTTTTAAATCATTGTAATCGTCCCAAATGCTTTGCAATGTCCGAAAAGCAAAAATTCTCTACTAGCAAAACAAAAGGCATCATAGTCAAACAACATCAACCACTAGTGTACTTAAACATGCTTATATTCAATACATATGTAGAAATTTCCAATTAGCAAGAATAAGTTGTACTTCATTTAAATAAACCATAACTATTACCAAATCCATATGGGATGTATATATTAACCATAAACCAACACTGTTCTAGCATCAAGGCATAGTAAAGCATAAACTAAGCATGTATATTGTATGCAAGATTAGAATATCCAAGATCTACTATATATATGACATTTCCACCACTAGAGGAGTACAAGAGCTACTTCCTCATTGAGTATCAAGTAGTATTTTGAACCTCTCACTCTGTTGAACTTAATAGAGCCCAATCTAAAGCCATCTTGAGGCAAAGGTGCAACAACTAAGGATGGTCTTCAAATTTGCCCTCTTCTATCCATTTTGTATCGATTGATAAATAATTATCAAACTTTATCACAAGTAGCAACTAGAAACTTTACCTCTTACATTTCTCTCCTTATATTCCAAGATATTCTTGGGTATCAAAATCTCATGTAGCTCCCCAACATCTAGCTAAATTTCAACTAAAATGTCCTCTAACACGTCCCCACATGAAAGGGATTTTACTAAGCTAATTTGAAAAGAACCGTGTGTCTTCCAATGTGGAGGCGCTTTCAACCTATATACCACATCACTTAACTTTTTCAACCTTCTAGTAAGCTACCTCTATTCTCTCAATGTACTTATCATCCTCAAAGATCTTATCTATTGTATGCATGATAGCTAGAACTTTCCTTCTACCCTCCACAATCTCAAATGGAATCTTACCAATGAACTATGCGGCATACTATTGCAAGTAAACTCAACCAATACAAGATTTGTTTCCAATGTGACTTATGTTCTAATACATATATGTCTAGATACATATCATCTCAAAGTATCCAACATTATAGAGTTTTCTTTCTTTGACTAACCACCATCAATTTATGGATGGAAGGACAATGAAAATTTCAATGTTGTACCAATATTCTCAAAAAGTCCCTTCCAAAGCAAACTAGCCATATGAGGATATTGAAAAGTCCCTTCCAAAACAAACTAGTCATATGAGGATATCGATTACTAATGATAGACTTTGGCATTCCATGATCCTTAAAGAGGTACTATATCAAAATATGACATATGATCAACCTTGATCTTATTGCCAATAGATTGAAATGAGTCTTTGCTGAGATCTACATATGAGTCTATATCCCATCATTCCCTACCAAATGTCCTCATAAGTTCAAATATTAAATCCATAGGAATGTTCTACTAAGTCCTATCAAGAATATACAATAATCCTGGAATCTTTTGCTATCATACTTGACTTTCTAGCATATGATGCATGTGTGCACAAATCGCTCTATGCCATGCCTCAAACTTAGTCAATTAAAGAAATGCTCCGCTGCCTTGACTACAATTTCAAAGCCTCTATGTCCAAACATAGGAAGGAGCATGACTTTCAGTCATCAATTTGGGTCTTAATTGCTTTGTGGCACATAATCATGCATCATAAGAAAATCATCTCCAAGCACAATACGCATATCTATGGCCATGCCTTTGGACATAAAAAAGCCAACCATAAAAATCTAACAGTTAATATCAATAGCAAACTCTTTCATGACATCCAACTTAACGTAATAAGCTACAGTAACTATTGAAATTTGAGACTTTCTAAATAATGCATTGATCATCACATTTTTCTTACTGTTTGTATGCACAATTTGTAAGTGAAACATAAAGACAAAATTTGTCCATCTTATATGCTTCTCAAATAATGATGCTTATGTGAGGAAATAGGCTAGAGACCAACTATCAATGTATATAGTGAATTCTATCCCTAAAACATAGCATCTCTATGTTGACAGTGCATGAATTACAATAATAAATTCATTTTCATAAGCCTACAAATTCCTTTCTACATCATGGAGAAGACAATGTTCATAGTTAGGCAACCATATGTGCATCTACATCAAAAAAAGTCATATGATATTATCGCATGCATCATAATGCACAATGTATGAGTTCTTGAGGTCTAAAAACATAAGCACCAGATTCAAAGTCATCTTTTATTTCAACTTCTCAAATGCTAAAATTTCCACTACAATCCATCTAAAAGGTACACCTTTCTTTTTGTGAAGCATGCAATGGAGAAGCAAATTTAGCATAGCAAATGGATGTACCATCTATAGTAAGAACAAGTTTCCGAGAAACTATGCACTTCCTTAATAATGAATTGAGAAGAAACCAACACACTCTTTCAAAAATTCCATATGATCTTTGTCTAACTTCGACACATCGGTCACACTTCTGTTATTATCTTTATCCTTTGCAAACATTAAATAATTCATTAATTTGAAAATAACAGAAGCGAATACAATGGGAACAAATTCTTCTTTAACCTTTACGTTCAAAGTATTTACTTTGCCTTAGGCTGGAGATTCGCCTCTTCTTCTTGTGCAATAATCATTACATGCACACAATGACACCATGATATACCAAGTAGTACATCACAACCCTTCAAAGGTGCCATGGAACTCTTCATTATCCACATAACTTTGAATATGCAACCATGTGACATATAAATTTCTTTATACGTCCCACTCAAATTCCTCTCTCTAATACCAAGAGGGGTAGCCATGTTTATGTAGATAAACTTTGCACAAACACCTAAATCAAAGGAAATCAATGCATGTTGATTCCTCACTTTATCCCAAGCTCTATGTAGTATCATTGTATCATTGGCATATTCATTAAGCATATTAGGGACCAAACTAGCAATGGCTTTGGGCTTCTTTCCCTCTTAATCACCCTTATTTGAAGATTTTCAATTTTCTACGTATTAGGGTAGTCCTTAGCAATATACCCCTCTTACTCACAAACAAAATATTTATTTATAACCATTAATTCCCTACATTAGGAATCACTTTTCCAAGTTCATCTTTGCTCTTGTCTTTTTCTAGCCTTAAATTCAAACCTCCTTTTCTTAGGTTTAAAATCCTTTTTCAAGATTCTCATTGTCCCCCTTTATCCCAAAAGACTTCTCATATAACAAAGTATTTGTTGTACGCATTCTCTGAATCAAGTAAGATATGTCTTTCACTATTATCTTAAGGAAAAAGTTCTTTGGTAGTGTTTGGGTCTAAGTGGACCACACTATTACCCTTGATCTATGCATTATAAGTGTAAGGTTGCCTTTAATATTCACATGGCATGTAAGTTGTAAGATGTATCTCTTGAGAGCACAACATGATGTTGTATGTGGGGGCTGAGTGTGGAATTTTACAAAGAATCTGAGATTAACCCGTTCTATCATGTTCATGCCATTATTTTTTTGTTCTTTGTTATTTACAATTCAAATTTACACGTTTGAAATCCCTGATTGTATGTGATGTATTCAGTTTTAAGCAATGATATGTCTCCGTGCAGTGTTTGATGTGTGTTAGATTAGACAATTACACCTGGCAATCCTACCTGCACAATTATGCATGGCAATCCTGTAGGCTTCTTGTGGGATAACCATGTGATTAAGGAAATTCCTGTGATTTATGGGTGAGAGAAAGGTGACCTTTTAATGTAGGCACAAGATATATGGTTGTTTCAGCATGATAAAAGCCTCAATATGTTTTAAGAATTCCAATGCATTTTTGAATCTTCATGCATTTTGTGAGTTTCTATTAATATTGAATATCGGGTCCCTACATTACAATGCCCTATATTCAAGCATTTTATAGAGCATACTTGCATTCAACCTAGTTCAAGTCAATAAGCATTCATGCATTTTATAGGATGTACAAGCAGTCACGCTATTTCAAATCCACAAAGCATTCAAGTGTTTTATTACAGGGCACATGCATCCAATCAGATTCAATCAATGCAAACATTTCAAGCATTGAGGCAATTCTAGGTATCATACAATGCATGTAGTTTTATTCATTCAAGTTGTGCAAGTAGTTTCAAGCATTCATTCAACATAAGCAGCTCTAGACAGTTTCAAGATTTTAGGTAGATCAAGATATTGCCTGCAATACAAAAATTCACGCAATTTCTTGCAAAATACATAATTCAATTTATTCATGGAGTTTTCAAGCAATTTATACATTCATGTTTGAATGTTGAATTTTCATCCTTTAGCCTTTCTTGATGGGTAAGAAAAAGAAGAAAAGATGTAATATATGCTATGAGCATGGGACAAAGAATTGTTTATATGCGCATCAATCTTGTGCCAAATGAAAACGTGGAAGTTCTTTTGCATGGTTGATTTATGTGAGTTATTTGGGATCTGCAAGAAGTTTATTTCAACATCAACAAATGAGTTAAGTTTAAAGATAGAGAAAGCATGGGACAAGTTAGATTCCTTTGAAAGTTTACTTGAAGAAGCTTATGAATGGCATGAGGATCTTAAAGGTGAAAAAGTTTAAGTCTTGCTCAAGTTTAAAGCGCATCAAAAGATTGGAAAGAGCGGGAGCAAAGCTCAAAGAGAAGTATGAAGATATTTTAAATTCAATTTTGTATTCAAGCTCAAGTGAAGATGAGGAGAATAATGATTGGTGGCTTCCACCCTTGGTCTTGCCAAAGATTGGGGGAAGGGGAGCAAAAGAGGACAAGAGCAAAAGAAACTAAGGATCCTGGAGTGCCCCATACCCAACAAAGGAGCTTGCCAATGTAGGAGTGGCGCTTCACATACCTTGCATCAACAAATTCAAGGTATTTCTAGTTTTCGGTCTTTTCTTAGCAACTATTATCAACCCTCAATAAGCTAAAATCAAAAAGGAAGCAATCAAGAGGAAATGAGAGACAAAGAGGATCAATTCAGCAATCAAGAGAAAATCAATAAGGAAGATGATAAGTTAAGTTATCAAGAAGATAAGTTACACAGTCAAGACAATAATGTTTTCATGGATGACAAGTTTGAAGATTATAGTTTTCTCAACAAGGATATTATTGTAGATGAACTTCTTTTTTCTCTTGTTGATTTTAAGAAAGATGATGTACCTATTAAGTTGGATTCTAATGAAGAGACTTTGCAAGTACATAAAGTACCACTACCCATAGTGTGGAATGTACCATCTTTGGATGTACTTGTTGACAAAACCCATGTTTCTAGCATTGGGGATATATACTTAGATTATTGTAGTATTCAAACCAAAGAAATTTAGTAAGTGTCTACTACTGTAAATATTCAAGTGAATTACCCATATATACAAGTTTCATGACAACAAATGATCAATTTTCAACCATGTTCAAGTTTACAACAATTTACTAAACATTATGAATTACAAAATCAATCGATTTATGTGGTTTTCCTAAAGATCCACATGAGATATATTCTATCAATCAATCTCCACTTTATATGATTTAATGGCTTTCATATGAACTTGAAAAGGTAAGGAATGCATCAAAAGTTGTAATAGCTAAAGCTTTATCTATCATTAGTAAGCTTTAGAAAGAGAAAGCATTGCTATGAAGTTTCAAGAATATAAAAATAGACCTAGAAGCTAGCAAATACAAGTAATCTACATGAATGTTTGAAAAGCATGTTTTGCTGAAAATTACTTAGTACCTAAGCTTTTGCTTGCTCAAGGCAACCTACTAGCAAAATCTATATGTGAAGCATTGGTTTGGATTGATCTTTCCAAAGACTTTGATATTGATGGAGTGAGAAAAATGCTAGATAATAAAAAGATGGTCAAGAATTTGGAATTTTAGAATTCAAGAAATCAAGGTTTGTGGATTTTAGGAAATAAGAACTGCAAAATTCAAGGAAACAGAAATTGCAAATGACTAGCAATGCTGATTTTAAGATATTTGAGACTTCTTGGACACTATTTTCATACAAAGCTTTATTTATCACTAATTGATTTAGTCATATATGCTACCAAAGTTATGGTAGTAATATGCATGCATATTTCCCTTTTTATTTATGTAACCCATTGGACTAGGCAACTAAGTAAGAGGGTCTCCTTATGACTGCTCGATGTGGCTCATGGTAGGGTGCAAGACTCTAGGTGAGGGCTAGTTAATTGCTCTATTCTTAGTTTTCTTAATAAAGGATCAAGGAAACTAGTGGGTTCAAGTCTTACCTTTCACAAAGTGAATTGAGGCATTGGGGACTAAATGAAGAACACCATTAACCTTAGTCTATGCATTGTAGGTGTAAGGTTGTCATTAATATTCATGTGGTATGCAAGTTGAAAGATGTACCTCTTGAGAGCACAACGTGATGTTGTGTGTGTGGAGGCTGTGTGTGGGATTCTACAAAGAATTAGAGATTAATTTTGTCACCATTCTGTCATGCTTGTGCCATTATTCTTCTATTCTTTGTTATTTATGGTTCGCATTTACAAGTTTACAATCCCTGACTGTGTGATGTATTCATTTTTTAGCAATGATATACCTTTGCGCAATGTTTTCTATGTGTTAGTTCAAATAATTACACATAGCGATCCTGCTTGCATAATTATACCTCATGCTCCAGCCTACACAATTACAAGTAGCCCACAACAATACTGCTCTATCTTCTCACAAGTATCCAAATGCAATCACTTGCTTAAACTACACCCATATTGATAATGCCCTATCTTGCATAAGAAGTGAGCTCTTGCATTGAAATATGTTGCCCTTCAAGAAAGTGGTTGTCTTGCAAAGATGAGTCAATAAAGCTCCCTCCTATGTATGTGGCATCAATCTATTGATTAAAGATCAAGGCCTTCAATGTGTATTGCGCACTACTAAATACTTTGAACTTCATTGCTTTGCTACCTCATTAAAGTCTTTTAGCTTCCTATTGGAGCCACAATTATCATAAACAAGTGGCTAGAAAATTAGGTGCATTTATATCATGACCGGTATTAAATGGAGCATTCATATGACTAGCACCAAGAATAACAAATGTATTCCCAAATGGAGCATTCATATGTTCACCATTATTCCATGAGCCCCAAACACACCAAGAATAACAAATTGATTCCCAAACACTCTCATTCATACCTTGGGAACCATGCCAATATGATTACAGATTGGATTATTCATACTCTATAGCTAAAAGTAATGTCAAAGACATCAAGAATGCTATAAGAGTGTACAATACTTAAAATGACCCAAAACACAGCAAGTACACTAAGTCCAATGCCCTAGCCCTATCGAGAATCTCACGCACAACCATACCGACATGTTGGTAATAATACTACAAAAATTGACCTCAATGCTTCAGAGCATGACCACCTAGCCCCAAGATTTCACTAGTAGGGCATCACGAGAGCAAATACCTTGCTTTTTGCATGCTATACCAAGCCAAAAACTTGGACTGCATAAAGCATCCAAATTCTTTAATTTTATTAATTTATAGACAAGTTGCGGATTCCAAGGATAAGAACAATAGTTCCATTGAGTTTCAAAAACCAGGGAAATGAAAATGGAAAAAACCAAAGTTTAGAAGTTCCAATCAATTTTGGAAATGTGGGAAGCTTCAAGGATTTAGCATTTATATATAGATACTTTAATATATCACTATACACAACATCATGTACTTAAATTTTACCCAAACCTTCATGTCACATGAACATTATACATGATCATTAGAAGATTGAAGAACATTGAAGAAGAAGAAGAAGAAGAAGAAGAAGAAGAAGATAACTCTAGCAAGAAAAGATTGGGCAAAGAGGGGAAGGGAAGAAACAAAGAAAGTGGTAGAAAGAGAGTGATATTAATGTCATATGATACATCTTTTAAAGGTGCATAGGACAGAAACTCAAGCTCCATATATAATCCACTTCGGGGTGCCATTGGCACGAATGAACATGAACTATTGAGACTACAAGAGTTACTATATAAGCTAATGACTGTAGAGAGTATCCCAATTCTTAGGCTTTTTAAACTCTTTTATGATGGCTTTGCCACACCTCAATAAACTACCCATTTGCACTCTTTTCTAGCTGCCTTCATCTTGGCGATCTCATTTATTATCCAAGTTTGGTTTCCTTAAAACATTTTAATTGCTTGAATGCTTCAATTTATTGTCTACATCTCCAAACTCCAAGGTTGCTTGGTTATTCCCTTGTTTGATTGTGCACCACCATGGTGTTCCACAATTAAAACCTTGATTTTCTAGTGTTGGGTTTAGTTTGGTTTTCTAGCCTGTATGACTCGAAGAAACATTCTTGGCAATCTTCATCCTCTAGTTCCTCCTATGTTTCTTCATGCCACTCATTAGGAAGTTCTCCTAGTCATGCATGAGATTCAATCTTCTTTTGTAATGTAGGTTCATTAACTATAGAAAACAACAATGTTTGTCATACCTTATTTATCTTCTTTCTTCCCTATTGTAATTTCCTTCCCTACCTCCTCTCATACTTTTGTTATCGTGTTCTTGACTTCATCTTCAATCTTCTTATTGGTTAAAGTCACCTCCATAGAAAACTTCTCTAGTTGACCCAAGCACGTATGCATCTAGGAAACTAAGTTCTTCAAGGTTGCATTTTCTACTGCCAAGTTGTAAACTTGTTGATGTAACTATTGTTCCCACAAGATTAGCTCTCAGATTCGCTTGGGATGTGATGCCAATACAATTGAGAAAGTCTTAGTATATCTCGCAACTAGGGCAATAATTTAAGTCTAACCCTTACCCCTACGTGCCAACCTTGCACTACTAGAGATATGTCAAGAATAGACTACTATGTGGGAAAAATAGACTAGATGGGGGTGAACAATTACTAAGGCTCAAAAATGATTATTCAACTGTGCTAACTATGATAGAGCTATGACTATGATGACCACAGCACATACACACTGTGTGCAAGAAAACGTAAAAGTAGCATATTGATAAGCGATGGCCTTTAGTGAATTGAGCAACGATGAACTATGGAGTAGCAAAGCAATGAACTATGTAGTGACAAATGAGTACCGATGATTGTTTTGACTATAACACAGAGAGAGAGAGAGAGAGAGAGAGAGAGAGGATAGGATAGATCTCAGAGATGTGACAAAACAATGGTGTGACCTTGTGCACCATCCTAAAGCTTGTCACAATCCTATGCCCATAAGCATGTTGCCATCTCACCCTACACCCTTACGCCACCTTGGACCTACTTGCCACATGCCACTAGCTATCATGATGCATAGGGAGCCACCCTATGACCCTTTGATGGCGGCCTACTTCACGCCTTGAAGGCTACATGTCCTAATATTCATACCTGCTCCAAGTTAGGACTCTTGCCCATCATGCAAAGTACCATCTGTCTTGCCTGACCTATATGGTACCTCCACTGACTTATTCTATATCAACATGGGCCTAACTGCACCTACTTCCATCCTTAGCTATGCCTTTGCCTTTTGGAGGGCACTGTTGCACCTTCAATGTTTGGGGCTAATGCCTATTCATGGCTTGCAGTAATTCACTCCCCCCGTTGTCAAAGACCAAACCATGGATGTTGAAGATGGCGCAATAGAAGTAGATATGGTCCCTACACTGATGAGACAGCTTTGTCACCCCATGATGATTAGCCTTCTATCAAATGTATTAAGCATGAAAATTTTCTTGTTGCACCAAAGGCCCCCTAAACCGGGTGAGTCTTTGTGAAATTATGAAGTAATGTTGAACCTGATTACTTTGGAGATGGGACCCATATATATTGCACTTGGATGTGATTGGTTGATGACCTTAGGGAAGATTGCTATGGATTTCTCATAGCTGTACATAGAGTTTACCACTTATGGACAACTTATCCATTTAAAGGGAATCCCTAGTAAATCTCATTTTTAGCTTATTCTTATAAAGCA
Source organism: Lygodium microphyllum (assembly GCF_053477565.2). NCBI lineage: Eukaryota > Viridiplantae > Streptophyta > Polypodiopsida > Schizaeales > Lygodiaceae > Lygodium > Lygodium microphyllum. The sequence continues at coordinate 120,210,297 of NC_141150.1, read as the reverse complement.
ACTCAAAAATGAGTATAAGAGGCACTCTTGAATTTTTCTTTAGCACCTAAATAAATAGTTTGAGAATTAGTCTAGGAATTCAGCTAAGCATCCAACTTTGAAAGCTCTACTTGATAAGTATAGGGATTTGTTTGAAGTACTTACTTTCCTATCTCCCAAGAGAGCAGTGAATCACCTATACACAAGTGGCCTCTCCTTTGCTAGATTTTCCAAAGAGCCAAATTGGGAGCAACTATTGGAGTTTGCTAACTCTCTTTTGGAGAAGCATGTTGAGCATAATCATCGGGAGATTCCTACACATATGGAGGAAGAGATCTTAGACGCACATGTGAATATCCATGAGGTTCTTATTCTCTTCTTTACAGGCCAAATCCCTATCCTCACCAAGATCTCGGTATCTCTCCTTCAAACTGATGGTGTGGAGGATATTTTTGCTAGTCTGCATGCCTTTTATGAGGTTGTGCTTCACTTTTTCTTGGCTTAGGACTTTCTTCTCAATTAGCAACCCCTCTTTTTTTATAAATAGTTGTGGTGCATATTGTTTCTTCGCATCCAATGGCAGATTTCCAATGTCTACTCAAGCAAGAATGTTTGGTCTAGGTGGAAGTGGAGCGATGCCTAACTATCTATTGGGCCCTCAAAAGGATGCTTTGGAAGTTGTATGCCATGTGTTGGTGCCCCCCATTCTGAAGGAAACTAAAAAATGTGCATGCTTTGGAATATAGCTCAAAGGAGGCCCAACTCATTGCACCTCAATTACAATTGTATGCGGCCGCTTTGGGTTCACCTCAAGTGGGCACTTTTGTTGGACACTGCTTCTCATGTGGACGACCAAATCACTTCTTTGAAAAATGTCCACATAGAAATACTACCTTGATGGACCAACCTATGGATAAAAAGCAAAACATGCCCTTTGTCTTACTGAGCAACAAATTGTTGAGCCCAGCCACTCAAAACCAAAAACACAAACTCCTTCCTCAAATTTGGGGACATAGGGATGGACAGAAGCCTGCCACAGTAAAGGAAAAGCCAAGGATATTTTTTTGCCTACAATACCTGATGGCCCTTCTTCATCATCCGACCCTCTCTGCACTTACTCATGTCATTGAGATGTATAGACAACTTCAATATCTACTATTCCCAAGGATCCATTACCCCCCAAATAGCCCCAATGACAATAGCTTGCATATGATCCACCATCCATGGCGGCCTTCAACAAGGATGGTCAAGTGATTACTCCATGGGATCGTAAGTACCTAGGTTGACCTTCCTCCTCATAGGTCCTCGGATGCCTAATCCTTTTGCAATGCTAGGAGACTTCTTTGAAGACGTAACAGAGACACTAGCAAAGAAAGTGTTATGGGAGCACTAGACTGTGCTTGAGAGACTAGATTAGATGCAAGATTTGTTACAAGAATTCTGACTACAAGATAATCCCACATAGGGGCACTGCTTCTCATGTGGACAACTAGATCGCTTCTTTGCAAAATGTCTAGATAGAAAGACTACCTTGATGGACCAACCTATGGATAAAAAGCAGAACATACCCCTTGCCTTGTTGAGCAACAAATTATTGAGCCCAACCACTCAAAACTGAAAACACAAACTCCTTCCTCAAATTTGGGGACATAGGGATCCGCCGCCACAGTAAAGGAAAAGCCAATGACATTTTCTTGCCTACAATACCTGCTGGCCCTTCTTCATCATCGGACCCTCTCTGCATTTACTCGTGACATTCAGATGTATAGACGACTTCAATATCTACTATTCCCAAGGATCTGTTACCCCCCAAAGAGCTACAATGACAATAGCTTGCACATGATCCACCAACCATGGTGGCCTTCGACAAGGATGGTCAAGTGATTACTCCATGGGATCGTAAGTACCTAGGTTGACCTTCCTCCTCATAGGTCAATCCTCAGATGCCTAATCCTTTTGCAATGCTAGGAGACTTCTTTGAAGACGTAACGAAGACACTAGCAAAGAAAGTGTTATGGGAGCACTAGACTATGCTTGAGAGGCTAGATTAGATGCAAGATTTGTTACAAGAATTCTAATTACAAGATAATCCCACATAGGGGCATAAGGTACAATGATAACTTAACAAGATACAGAAAATCCCACAACTCGAGAGTGTAGGTATAGACAACAGGACCTAATAGGATATGAAGAATCCCACAACTCGAGATCGTAGGTATAGATACAAGATATTAGAATTACAAGATCTCCCTCGCCGAGGACAAACAAGATATAAGATAGTACTAGATAAGATATTGTACTACGAGATTACAAGGTAACAAGATAACAGGAGACAAGACAAGACTAGATACCATGACTAGACAAGAACTAGAACTCGAACTCGAAGTTACTTACTTGGAGGTCTCGACTCCTTGCCAATTGTTATGGAAGCACTAGACTATGCTCAAGAGACTAGACTAGATACAAGATTTGTTACACAAATTCTGATTACAAGATAATCCCATGTAGGAGCACAAGGTACAATGATAACTTAACAAGATACGAAAAATCCCACAACCTAGGACCATAGGTATAGACAATAGGACTCAATAGGATATAAAGCATCCCACAACCCGACACCGCATGTATGGATACAAGATATCAGAATTACAAGATCTTTTTCAACGAGGATGAACAAGATACAAGACAATACTACATAAGATCTCATACTACGAGATTACAAGGTTACAAGATAACAGGAGACAAGACAAGTTGCAGGGCACTAAAGATCTTCTAGAATGTTCCATGATGGCATCATCGATGATGTAAGAGATGACATGGCATATCTTCTAGAAGGTTTTAAGATGACATGGTGTAATAGAGTAAAAGTTCCTAAATGCCTTAGCCAATATTTAGCCTACTAGGGTTAAGTATAAAAGGCTAAGTTGTAACTAGCCTAGGATCTTTTTGCCATTTTACAACATTACATGTTTGAGGTCTCAACCTCCCACTATCTAAGAGGGTGAATACTCTTGGCTACCATAGCTTGGGGTACATATCATGCTGTAGCCACTCATCATTTGATTCTCAAGCCAACATTGGTAATATCATATCATGCTTAGCCACCTTGGCTATGGTTTCTTAGTATTTTAGTCTATTTCTTATATTTTTAGTTTAATGGCTTCTTGTGGGAATTAGCTTCTTTACATTGGTATTAAAGCACATCTTTGATCCAATGGGAAGGTCATTTTCATGGTGAATATGGTTACAGTTTAGACACAAAGTAACTGGAGGACAAGAATTAGTCATAGGATTTGACTTAGTTAAAACCATGACTAGTTAAAGTCTCTAATGTAAACCGTGACTAAATTTGATGGTCTTGAAGAATGTTTGAAGAATAATGGTGGATTCATGGTCATTTTGGTGGTTTATGGTCAATTTTGGGCCATTTTGAAGGATCATAGACTTAATTGAAGCCTAAACAGGGTTTAGGGAGGTTAAACTGTGGTTACTTTTTGGAGCAGGCTTACATTTTCTCTTTCCAAGCTTCTTGCTGAAAACTGCCATGGAGATCTCTTCTTATTTCTCTCTACCATGGCCATATCTCTTCATGAAACCTTCAGAGAATGATCCCTGATGTCTCAAGCAACTTGTAGACTACCTATTTGCGCAAGCAACATCAAGATATTGACCATGTGGAGCAAGAAGAGTCCTGGATAGTTTGCGCCAGTTTTCCAGCTCGTCTCCTTCTGAAAAATCAAAAATCTTCTGCACCATTAAAGTTTGCGTCATTTTTCCAGCTCATCTCCTTCTAAAAAATCAACAATCTTCTGCACCATTCAAGCTTCTCCTTCATTTGGCTAATCGTTGGCAGCCCTAATATGAAGTACTTACCCTCTAATGCTTGATCTTTCACTCTCCTTCAGTTTTGAAGCTTCCTTCACAACTCTAGCTATGGCTGAAGGTGGACAGCATGAAGATTTCAGTGATTTTTTGAAGTTTTGAGTCAATCTTGGTCTCTTTTAGATTCAAGGAGTGGAAAGCAAGCATCTACAACCTACATTAGGCAAACATTAGAGCTCCCAAGCAAGATTGAAGCATTTTCCTCATCTCAAATTGGTGAAAGACAAGGCAGCCATCAATCTTCATCAAATTTTGCTTCATTGAGGCTTCAATTCATGGGGATTTTGTTGTCTACAACTCTGGGAAGGTCTAATTGAAGGTATTCCATAAAGATTGGGCCCACATTGAAGAATTTCTTCAAGATTAAAGGCATTTTCAGCCTCTTCTACATGGCAATGTCTGAAAATTCTTGGAATCTTTGATTCTAACAAGATTTTACACTCTTCAAAGCTCAAATTATCTTCTCCAACAAGCCATTGTATACTCCTATCAAAGTAGTGGATTCTCTTGATTGCATTAAAGCAATCGTATTGATCAAGAGTTGAAATTATATGGGAGCATTCATAATGAATAAAGCTTTCTTGACGCTGGCCTTATGATCTTCAATCTTGGTCCATTGATGGTGGTTTATGTTGAACATTGATTGGTTGGATTCATCTACTACTCTTCATCAACATTAAAGAGGTGATTCTATTGCTTTCAACTTAATCTCTCTTTTCATCCAATTGTTGAACCAGTCCTATTATTCATAACAAATATTGAGTATAATAGAACCTCTTAATTCCCGTTGAAAGGCACATAGAATTTATCCTATGACTGATTATGATTGCTTGATGAATTTCTTTCTTGTTAATTCAAATGTTGATGCTGAATTGATTGGATAAATGCTACTCACTGCCTATTTAACTTGGATTTTTGTTGGATGATTGAACGTTGATGATATAGGACTGAAATAATGATGAAAATGGTAAGTGGAAATATTGTAAAAGCAGTGAGTCACTGCAAAAGGGTAATGCCCTAACTATCTATAGCCCTTTAAATTCAATCATTTTCCAATACCCACTTGCATTTCATTGAAGAATTTAAAGGCTTTGTTAGTCAATGCATAGCATTCTTGTTTGATTAGTCATTAGAATATACTTGCCATGTTGGTTCCCATGAGAAAAAGTAAATACCAGGCGAGTCAGGAAGACAAAAGAGAGGTGACTCTCCCTTCCCGATTAAGACCTTGAACGTGTGCATAACCCAGCTTGAGGTGGAACTTTGCGCACCCCTCAAGTCTCAGAGCCCATGCAATTTTCAAATTTAGGTGCATGTACATTCTCCATTATCATAGTTTGGCAGTAGTACATCAGTGACCAGCCCCATTTAGGGTACCACATGTGGTTGAAGAAACCATTGGAACAAGATTGGAAGAGATGCAGGGCATCTCCTATTTTCAAGATACTTACAGATGTTGGATAGAGTTTTTTTACAGGTCATACAGTAGATACATACCAACCTACACGTTATCCTTGAGCCCTACAGGTACCCCATAATCCTCTTCTGGTTGCTATAGTGGTTTACAAGGGTTCTTCCACTTAAGGTATTCCTACAGGGTCAAACAGGGTACTTACAGGTGGTGGATAGGGTGCACGAAACTCTTGATCAGGCTTGAAGATTCAATTATAGAAAATTGTTTCCTAATCCAAATTGAAAACTTGATAGCTCCATTTGAAGAGGGAATCCTAAGCTTCAATTTGAATCAAAAATTTTGGTGATATGATATCAAGAGCTAAATTTATTGTTGATTTTCTAACACTAGGTATACTAAGACAACACCCAGACAGCATATAGGGGGACACTGTTTGATATTGTTCCATCCAAAGTATTCAACCCAAGTCCATATCTTTTGAAATCTGATATATCTCCATATAATAAGCTTCCCATAGAGCTATTAAGCATTGGGATTAGTGCTATATTTTGAGAGAAATAGGAGATTAATTAACAAACTGTCTACTACTACATCCTTGTCTCCTAATGGCCATGAATAAGAAGAAAGACCCTATTATTGAAGTATTGAATGATGGTGTCCAGGACTTTCGATAGGATTAAAACTACACAAATGAAGCCCATAATGTTGAACAAATAGATTAAGATTTAAGCATTGGGATTGCGTACAGCACATATCAAGGACAGCATGACATACGTGAAGTGCATGCAATGAATGATTACCTTTTACTATCAAAAGAGTTGGGACATGTCAATGAAGGCCTTCCTAAGGATTTAAAGACTTTGAATGAAGGCTTAACACGTATGAATCAAGGTTTATTGCAAGGGATGGCACAAGTAAACAAGGGAATCTCTTATTTGCAGCAAAGCAACAAATCTTTATTCCAAGAACTCATCTCAACCATAAAGGAAATTGGGAGCAAGCCACAAAGGGAACCTCACACTATTGAAGATTCACATGCAATCCCCTTAGTTGGTGATCCTTCCTATCCAAACAAAGAGAGTTCTCAACCAGCTATGCACACTTTTGAAAGGGGAGAACCATCTAGAGCGAGGGGCAACCATCACCCTTTACAAATTCATGGCATTCATACCCCAAGGCCTCAGTTTAGCAGTCCAAAAGATAATCATAGACATGAAGAGGAACAAGACAACACTCGATGGAATAATGGTTATCATGGATGTGACCCCTTCTACAAAACTTTTTATCATGAGCCCTTAGAGGTACAAAAAAGAAATGCAGTCAACAATCAAGTTCATGAAGGTGGAAGATATGATGAGTGAAGATCAGCCCATGACATCCCAAACCAAGAGCATGTTTCAAATGGTCAACCCCTCATCTCATGGTTTTGGGCCACCTACTTTTAGGAAAAACTCATGGAACAAAGATTCATGGAGGCAATATTCTTATGGGCAGCCATCTCCCAATGAAAAAGAATATAAGAAAAATATCAATATCACTAATTTCAAAGGGGATAACACTTCACCTTCGAAATGGGAGAAGTGGATTAATAAGCTTGAATTATACTTCACCCTTTATCCTAGAAGTGAAAAAGCCAAGATGTATTTCACAGCTCTTTATCTTGAAGGATACGCCCATACTTGGTGGCATTACATGCACAAGATTGGGTAAAAATTTGTCACTTGGGAGGAGTTCAAGCAGGCAATGAGATTAATGTCTTTGTTTCTCCTTTGGAAAAAGAAAGGCTCCAAAGAAGATGGTATGCATGTGCTCAAAGAGGAATGTCCATTAGAGACTATTCCAACACCTACTTGAATCTTTCCATGTATGTTGAAGGCATTCTAGATTTTGCTAAGTTGAATAAATACAATTTTTGTCTTGACCCTGCCCTCTCATCAGAGGTAGGAGCTCAATAATCAAAAACATTATATGAGGCTATACAATTGGCTGAAAGATCGGAGGTACGAGCTCAACAATCAAAAACATTATATGAGGCTATACAATTGGCTGAAAGATACTCCTTGAAGTAGGGAAATTTTCAGCAAAGGAGCATGGGAAATAATATTTTCAATCAACCTACAAAATATGGACAAGTTTTCAGCCAATCAAGGGACTCTTTTAAGCAAGAAAACAGGGGTTATAAAAGTCAAAACAGTTATAACAGCAAAGTGCTAACTTTTCAGCTATTTATGCCTCTAAATAGGGTGGAAATTATACACAAAAATAGGGGTAAAATTTCAAAAATGTGGCTGAGACAAGAGGCAATTTTTCAAGATCTGAAAATGCTCCTAAACTATCCCAAAATAGTTCTAACAACAACTTCCTCTTAGAGAAATGCATGTAAAAGGATTATGGTTCAAATGTGGAGAGAAGTAGTCACAAGATCATAAGCTAAAGTGTAAAGCTAAGAACTCAAAAATCAATATGGTGATCACTCAAGATGTGGAAGTTGAAGAAGAAGATCAAGAGGAAAATTTACTACATGTTGATACATACCCAATGGTTGAAGAGATTCATGAAGAAGAGCATGCCACTAATGAAAGATTCTATGATCCCATGGATGGATTTCCATTTGATCCACGTGGCATTCATGATTCTCATGCTTCCTTGTGTACTATCTCGTATGATACATGGACTAGTTGCAAAGGGAAAAATACACTTAGACTCAAAGGTTTCATTAATGGCAAGGTTGCACATATTTTAGTGGATCGGATAGCACTCATAGCTTCATCAACACCAAATATTTGAATGGATTGAAGTTGCTACCCATTGATATGGATTTTTCCTTGCGGATACAAGTTGCCAATGGTGCATATGAGTCTAGTAAAGAAGTGTGTCCATGTACTTTGATTTAGCTACTGTCCTCTTGCATAATATAAGTGGACTTAATCACTTTGGATATGGGGCCTATTGACATTGTTATTGGATGTAATTGACTGAAGACACTTGGCATATTCACTTTAGACTTGGAGCAAATGCAAATGGAATTTAATTAGCAAGGACGGCACATAGAATTAAAAGACATAGACCACAAACATATAAAACTTATCTCCATGAAGAAATTGCAAAAGGAAATCAATGCCAAGTCATGTATCTTCACTCTTTTACTTGCGAAAGTAGATGAAGGGCAATCATCAAATCAACCATCTTATTCTACAATGAAAAGGGATCCAAGATTGAAAGAGCTATTGGAGGAATACAAAGATTTATTTCAGCCACCATCATCTTTACCTCCAAAGCAAGAGGTTGACTATCCTATTGATTTGTTGCCTAACACAAAGCCCATCAACAAACCTCTCTATCGCTTGTCCAAGTTTGAAAGGAAAAAAGTGGAGCGACAAGTCAAAGAATTACTGCAAATGGGTTTAATTCAGCAAAGTCAATCATGGTTTGCCTCTCCCGTGCTCTTAGTCAAGAAGAAAAATGGATCATTTCACATGTGTATTGATTATTGGAACTTGAACAAGTCAACACTCAAGAATAGGTATCCTATTCCCCGAATCGATAATCTTTTGGATTAGCTTAAAGATGCAAAGGTCTTCACCAAAATCGATCTTCGATCAAGTTATCATCAAATTTGAATGAATGAAGGAGATGAGTTCAAAATAGCTTCAAAGAGTGAAAGAGGATTATACCACTTCTTGGTTATGCCATTTGGACTTTTCAATGCACCTGCTACTTTTCAAGCCCTCATAAGTAAAATACTGTAGCCCTTCTTGTTCAAAACAGTCCTTGTTTTCTTTGATGATATCCTTATCTATAGCAAATCCAAGGATGAGTATTTGAAGCATATATAAGAGGTCTTTGACACATTATGAAGACACGCACTCTTTGCTAAGATGACGAAGTTCTCTTTCATGGAAAATGAAATTGAATACTTAGGTCATGTTGTGGGTAAAGAATGGCCTACTCCTATGAATGTAACCTCCTTAAGAGGATTCCTTGGGTTATCGTCCCTCTATAGGAGATTCATCAAGAATTATGCTCATGTGGCAGCTCCATTGACGGATAAACTCAAAAAGAATGCTTTCTTTTGGGACTCCATCACCGATCAAAGTTTCAATGAGCTGAAATCTCTCTTAATTTCAGCACCCATCCCTGCATGCACAGATTTCTCTAAGGAGTTTATCATATGTGCGGATGTTAGTGAAAGAGGAATTGAGACTGCTTTATGTCAATATCATGGAGTTATAGCTTATGAGAGTTGAAAGCTTGATGACAAGGAGTTTCAATTACATGTTTATGAGCAAGAGATATTAGCAATATTGCATGCCATTAAAAAGTGACATCATTATATCTATGGCAGCCATTTCAAGATCAAAAGCGATCATCATGTGCTAAAATACTTCCTTTCACAACCAAATTGTCTTCCAAGCAACGAAGATGATTAGCTACTCTTCAAGGATATGACTTTGAGATATCTTATATGGCTAGAAAAGACAATGTGGTGGCAAATACCTTATCAAGAATGTGAGCTTGTTCTATCTCTACCATTTCAACCATGCATAAGGATTGGATCCATGACATTTAATAAGAGTATTTGCTTGATGGTGAGCAAGTATCCAAAATGATGAAGGAATTTTAGCAAGGCAAAGGAGAAGAGTATCCAAATTATAAGTGGCATAATGGCCTTTTATGGTATCAAGGACGGGTTTTCTTAACTCCTCAATCATCTTTCAAAAACTGCATTTTGCAAGAGATACGGGACATCATGGTTTGTTCAAAACATTTGATAATATTCATAAGAACTTTTATTGGAAAGACCATTGGAGATATTAAAGACTATGTTATGAGTTGTCTTCTATGTCAACAAAATAAGGATTCCACACTTCTACCCGCTGATTTGCTTCAGCCAAACTACCTATTCCTCTGGGAAGTGGACTGATATTAGCATGGATTTCATAATGAGATTGCATTTGACAAAGCATGGGTGAAATAGCATTTATGTTGTGGTAGACTAGTTGACTAAATCATCCCATTTCGTTCCAACAAAGGCTCAATTTACAGCAACGCAAGTGGCTAATCAGTTTATGGAATGTGTCTTTAAACTTCATGGAATGCCAATGAAGATTGTGTCCGATCGTGACACCAAGTTTATGGGCAACTTTTGGAGTTTGTTCTCTTCTATGGGGACTATTTTGACTCCTAGTATAGCTTATTATCCACAAACGGACAGGCAAACTGAAAGGGTCAACAAATGGCTAGAAATTTATTTATGTCATTTTTACCATGGCACACAAAGCGCATGGGACCATTGGCTTCATCTTGCAGAATTTTATTATAATAATACTCATCACATGAGTATTGGAATGACTCCTTTTGAAGTATTATATGGTTACAAGGTTCAAGTGTCTTTAGCATTGTTTCATGAAGATGTAAATCCTAATGCTTGTGAAGAGTTAGAGAAGATGGAGGCTCTTATGAAGCAATGCAAGGAAAACATTGAAAAATCTCAAGAGACAATGAAGGCCCATGTAGATGAGAAAAGAAGACGTGGAATCTCAAAAAGGTAAATGGGTTTTCTTGAAAGTTTCGGAATCCCATTATGCTTCTCTTAAGAGAGGACATAATAAACTCACTCATAGGTATTATGGTCTATATCAAATAGTTAAGAGAATTGGGGACCTTGCCTATCAACTTAATTTACCTTCAACTACACACATCCACAATGTCCTCTGTGTATCTCAGCTCAAGAAGTATGTTGACCCTGAAATCCAAGTTCTTGAAGAACTACCTTCCCTTGATGAAGATGGTTTGATCATATATGAACCCAAAAAGATTATTGGTAAGCGAGAGAAAGTTCTAAGAAATCGAGTTCTTGTGGAGTATCTTATTAAGTGGAAGGGTTTGTCCATGGAAGAATCTTCTTGGCAACATGCTTCCTATTTGGAACAATTTCCATGGCTTCTTCAAGAGGATAGTTCATTCACTGGACAATAATAAACTTGCAGTAATAAATTTCTGTTTTGAAGTTAAATCATTTATCTTCATCAAAATTTGATTTTGATAGCATGGCTAGATACTACATACTGTCCTCTACATTTCTATACCTCACACATGAAAATTAGTCACTTCTACTTCAAAATATGGCCAAATTTGTACTACAGCTTGTTTTGGACAGCCTACAGCAATTTGTTCTATTTACATGGTCTTTCTTCATCGACTTATTTGGTCTTCTTCAGCATGGACTCATGTTTCAACATGACTTCATCTATTTCAAGCTATTCTTGTACTCATCCTCGTATCTTGTTCCCAAATTCAGCTTTGAGGACAAAGCTCTTCTAGGCTAGGATAGCTTATAATAGAGTTAAAGTGCCTAAATGCCTTAGCCAATATTTAGCCTACTAGGATTAAGTATAAGAGGGTAAGTTGTAACTAGCCTAGGATCTTTTTGCCATTTTACAACATTACATGTTTGAAGACTCAACCTTCCACCATCTAAGGGGGTGAATACTCTTGGCCACCATAGCTTGGGGTGCATACCATGCTGCAACCACTCATCATTTGATTCTCAGCCAACATTGGTGATATCATTTCATGCCTAGCCACCTTGGCCATGGTTTCTTGGCATTTTAGTCTTTTTCTTGTATTTTCAGTTTAATGGCTTCTTGTGGAAATTAGCTTCTTTACACATGGCAAGGGTAGGTTCACATAGTTAACTAAAGGACATCATGTTAAGGGTGTGTTCGCATGAGGTGTGGATTCATATGGCATGAGCAATATTTAATCCGTACACTTGATCATGGCATGTCTGTGACAGAAAGCCCATATGACAAAATCTTAATAGCACCAATGGAGGATCCTATTCCTCATCCAATGAAGGACCCACCATTGAACCATCGATGGATCGTGCAACCTTATGGAATCGGCTCAACTCTAGAGCTTGATCTTTCCTCTTCATGAGCTTATAAGATTCTATCCTAGTGCATGTGTGCAAGTTGTAGAAAGTAGAGGAAATGTAGACAAAGCTTGCTTCTTTGTACCATTAGAAGACATATAACTCTCGAGAAAAAATTACAAATGCTCATTGTTGATGATTTCCCTTCCATGAAGGATCATGTGAATAAGTTGAAGGATATGAGGAATGAGCTTTCATCCCTTGGTAGGATGATCTCTTCAAAGGATATGGCCATGATTTTTTTTGAGCCAACTACCATCTCCTCGATTTGATGTTGATGTCAGGAGGCATATTCCACAGTGGATTCCGTGCCACGGTGGATTTCGTGAGGTTTTACGGTGGATTCCGTAAACTTAGATGTCCGGGGCTCATACACAAAGTGGATTCTTTGTGCGAGAAGTTGATGGGGACGCCTGTCCTTTTCGGGCGTTTCATTAATTTAGTGTGTACATGGGTGATTCCATAGCGGGTGATTCCGCAAAATACATATTAAATTAATAAACGTTTATGAGTTTAGAGTGCGCACTCGTAATAAATTAAGGTTAGGATTTATTTCTAACCAGTTGATTTATTTATGTAGCTGAAGACTGCTAGGTATTCACTTTTGTCAGTTTAATTGTATTATTTTACTAACGATTGTGAATGCTTCAGTTGATGTGTAGAGATAGCAGCAGTGGCGGAGGAAAGCATTGGAGTCTAGCGAGTATTCGACCTATGGATTATATTTTGATAGGCACCACGCCTATATTTTGTTATGTCTATTGAGGCATCGATTATTTATTATTATTTTGTATGCGCCTATGCGCACGGATATGTTATTTCTATTTGGGACATTGAGATTGGGCGTGCCAAACTCTATGGGCACCGTCCATTAGCTTTATTTCCTATTTTTGTAGAAAGCAAACTCAAAAGCTAAAAGCTTGTCATATTTTTGTAAATTGGGCTATTATTGAGCATGAAGATGAAAATATACATAAAATACATGCTTTGTGAAGCACTCACACAAGGCATGGGGGGAGATTGAACCCAATTGGTCTCTTGCTTCTTGTCGTTCATGCTTTTACATTGTTTTTTGTGCAAAAAGGTAGAGTTCATTGTTCTTGGGGACCTTCCGGGATTCACTACGTGAGCATACTGCGACCGATCTGCGCACCAGTGGTATCAGAGCGGAGCTGAGATCAAGAGCTTCCAATCGCTACCCATCTCGAGCGAAGGCGGAGCTCCAGGAACGATCGGGCTCTACAGTCAATCTCGTCGCGAACCGTCAATACAGACAGACTTCTTGCAATCAAGAACCCCTGTTTCTACTCTCAGATCGCGAAGGACCAGGCTGTACAGGCGGAGGACCACGCATTCATCTCCTTCATCAAGTCGTCAAAAAAACAGAGCTAAGTTTCAATTACAAGCTTAAAAGCTTTAAAAAATCAAAAAGTCTTAAAGCTTAGTTAAGCTTTAATAAAGCTTAACCTCGAAAACTCATCTCGGGTGGCGTCAGTATAAACTCGTCGAGATCAACCGCGTCGTCAACATACTGCGATACCCGAAAATCAAATTTAGCTTGGTAAGCTATAAGTTCCATAAGCTTAAGACACTAAGCTTTCTGCAAGTCAGTCAAGGCAATCAAGTTCATAAACTCTCGGTCCTGCACTTCCGAAGTCAAGTCCTGCAAGTCGACTGGAATCAAGTCCTGCAAGTTCATCAAGTCGGCCTAAGTTCTGCAAGTCTGCAAATCTGCAAGTCGGCTAAGTCTGCAACTCTGCAAGTCAGACTAGTCAACTGGAGTCAGAACTGACTAGTGCTCAAAACTCCTAGAAGGGCTGTTCCTGCGCAAAAACTCTGAACTGCAAAGTTGTTCGTGGCAAAGTATTCTACCTATTCGCAGGTTCGCTGAAGTATTTTCAGCATACGAAGAAGGAAATATTGCAGATTTTTTAAAAATTGAGAAAGAAATACCCAAAAATACATAGCCTTGTAACCCCGAATTTGAGCTACGCTCATCCCGCTAACCTGATTTTGAGTGAGAAATGTCTTTTGAGTTTTACAGGATGACGGAACCACATATGGATGATCCTATGGCTGAAGACAACCTACCTGAGCCTACCATGGAACAAAAGCTGGATCTAATCATGCTGCAATTGGAAGAAGAACGAAGGGCTAGGCAAGCATTGCAAGCGCAATTGACAAAATTACAAAGAGCGTCTACCGACAAAGAAGAACCTCAAGCTGAAGATTTGATTCGACGTACCATCGACGTCACTCTTGAAGCACAAACCATTCGCAAGGAATCAAAGATAAGTAAACGAAGTTTCAAATTTCGCACTTTCAATGGCATACGAGAAGAAAAGACTCTTTTATCATTCATTAGCCAGTTTGATGACTATTTCCATGAGGAGACCTATCCAGAAAAAGATAAAATCAAGTGTGTTACTAATCATTTGGTAGACAGAGCATCACTTTGGTGGACTGTAGTACGCAAGAGCATAGAATATCCTGCTACTTGGGAAGATTTCAAGAAGAAGTTCATGCAGAATTTCCTTCCACCGCAATTTCATGAGAGGGCTATCAAGCAATGGGATCTACTTCAACAACGGGATCGTGAGCATATTCCTCAGTATACATAGCGTTTTTTAAATGCACTCCTACAGCTACGCATGCTTGAAGACGTACCAGAGACGACACATAAGCGAAAGTATATGTCTAGACTTCTTGGACATTACTACGCTGAAGTGAACATGTTCAAGCCTGCTACCCTTGAAGATGCCATCTCACTAGCTCACGACACTGAAGATAAGTTACGCGGTAGAGACAGATGACCACAGCAATTCCAAACCAATGGTAATTATGGATCTAAACAATTCAATTCCAATTTTAGAATATTTAATCCAGGTCGTTTCTCTTCACCATCTTTCCGAAAGAATTGAGCTAAACCACCTGCATTACCATCCAATGTCAATCCAAATCCTAAGCCTATTCCACAAGCCAATCCAAATACACCCAGACTTCCAACCATTTCAAATAATGTAACCAAAGCCAAGCCAATAGTATGCTATAAATGTCACCAGCCAGGATATCTCACAGCAAATTGTCATTCAAAGAAGCCACCAGCACATATCAACTATCTTGGAGCCATGGACGAAGACGAGCATGAGAATATGCCTGATTTCACTGAAGATGAGGATGACACTACTACTACTTCCGACACTTTACCAGGTATATCTACTCCACATTCATTATTGACTATGAAATGTTTGGTGCATAGAAAGGAAAAGACTATCTTGCATGATGACGGTAGTACTCATGACTTTATTTCAGCAAAATTGGTAAAGGAATTAAAATTATAGACTGTACCTACGCATTATCGCATAAAAGCTGCATTTTTAGGCACTAGGTATAATGGTACACAAGAAGTACAAGATTTAGAGATTCAAATTGATTCATACACTGAAAGAAGAAATTTCTTAGTTGTTCCATTACAGTCGAGTGACATTATTTTAGGAATGCCTTGGAGACACCAGCATAATCCAGATATAGATTATTCCACACACACAATGAATATTAATTTTCAAGGAAAATCTATTACATTATATGATATGCATGTATCTAATGTCTTTCCACTGCTTTCGCATACTCAAGCAAAACGTGCATTACGCAAGAGTACTAAATCATATCTCATTTGGATGAATGAATTGAAAGTAAAGGAAAATCATATGCACCCTAGGCATAAGGAATTTCTTGCATATTTTAATGACTGTTTTGCCGAAGACCTACCACCAGGTTTACCTCCTTCACGACCAGAAGACCATAAGATTGATTTAATACCTGGCACACAACCACCTTGCAAAGCACCATATAGGCACAATCAGATAGAGCAAAAAGAAATCCAGAGTCAAGTTGAAGAATTACTAAATAGAGGTTTAATTCGACCTAGCAGTTCTCCATTCGGTGCACCTGTACTTTTAGGCAAGAAAAAGAATAATATCTATCGTATGTGTATTGATTACCGAGCTTTAAATAAGATCACTGTAAAGAATAGGTATCCTATACCTAGAGTTGATGACCTTATGGACAAACTGCAAGGATCTTCTATATTTAGTAAAATTGACCTTAAGTCTGGATATCATCAGGTGAGGCTAGATAAATCTGACATATTTAAGACTGCATTCAGAACACAGTTTGGCCATTACGAATTTTTAGTCATGCCATTCGGATTGACTAATACACCTGTCACTTTCAGTAGAATGATGAATCGTATCTTTTTGAAATATCAGTATTGTGTGATTGTTTTCTTTGATGATATTTTGGTGTTTAGTCAAAACGAGAAAGAGCATTATGAGCATTTGTCATTAGTTTTTCAATTATTGAAAGAAAATCAATTGTTTACAAATCCTGAAAAGAGTGAATCCTTTAAGACAGAAATTGAGTATTTAGGTCATATTGTATCATCTGAAGGAATTAAAGTTGATCCTAAGAAAATTGATGCAATATTGCATTGGCCTGTTCCTAAAAACGTGCATGAGTTACGCTCATTCCTTGGTCTTGCTAGTTTCTACAAGAAGTTTGTACGCAATTTTTCATTAATTGCTTTACCATTAACAAAACTTCTGAAGAGAGGAATTGTTTATCAATGAACCGAAAACCAACAGAAATCCTTTGACTTATTGAAACGTGCATTAACCAATACCCATGTTCTACAGTTGCCTGATTTTAATAGACCGTTCTTTCTAGTTGTGACCGATGCTAGCGGATCAGGAATAGGAGCCGTACTAATGCAAGACAATCATCCTATAGCATATTCTAGTTGTAAGTTGAAACCCTCTGAGCTGAAATATTCAACATATGACAAAGAACTATTAGCAGTTGTACAAGCATTAAGACAGTGGAAACACTACTTAATGGGTTCAGAATTCATGATAAAAACCGATCAGCAAAGCATTAGACATTTACTTAGCCAACCCCAAATTTCTGACTGTCATATCAAATGGGCTTCCTTTATTCAAAGTTTTCATCCTATCATTCAATACCAACCTGGAAAAGAAAATGTAGTTGCTGATGCATTGAGTAAAAGACCTGCAATTCATAATATTTCCGTCATATCTTTTGATTCTTTGATTGCTATGAAAGATACATATCACCAAGATATCACTTTTCATTCTGATTGGCATAAACTAGTTCAAAATAATTTCATTCATGTTGATTCATTGTCATATAATGATGGATTTATGTTTTATGAAAAGAGACTGTGTGTTACTATTCCATTCCGATCTTTTGTTTTGAATGAAATTCATTGTCCCCCATATCAAGGTCATAGAGGTATCATATCTACATTACGTATGTTAACTGAAGATTTTTATTGACCGCATATGGATGCAGATGTATCTAATTTCGTTTCTGAATGTTTGATTTGTCAAAGAGTAAAAAGACATCATGGTAAACAGTATGGATTACTAATGCCTTTGTCTATTCCATCTAAACCTTGGAAACATATTTCTATGGATTTTATTACTGGTTTACCAAATACTAAATCTAACCATGATATGATTTGGACAGTTGTAGATAGATTTAGTAAGCAAGCATATTTCATTCCATGTAAGAAAACTTTAACAACATCACAAGCAGCACTGTTGTTTTTTAAAACTGTTTTTACTAACCATGGATTGCCAAAAGTGATTATTTCAGATCATGACTCTAGATTTTGTAATAATTTTTTGATTACAATGTTTGCTAATCTAGGCACAAAGATTGATTTTTCATCTGTATTTCATCCAGAAATAAATGGACAAACAGAAGCCACAAACAGCACCATTCTAGATCTTTTACGTACATATACTATCTCTAAACCTCAGACATGGGACACTCATTTACATTTATTACAGTTTGCATATAACAATACACCGCACACATCTACAAAGAAAGCACCTTTTGAAGTCATTTATGAATATAGATTGTCTACACCTGTTGCATCTTTGTCTAATAGAATTCAGAGTGCTGATGATATTGCTAGTATGCATAATAGTATTTTTGATGAGGTTAAGGATATGATTGCTAAAGCCCAACAATCATATACCAAACAAGCTAACAAGAAAAGACAAGCCATGAATTTCAAAGTTGATGATTATGTTTGGCTGAGAATAGAAAAACGTAGACTGCAAAGTGTAGATAGACATCCAGTTGTCAAATTAGCTCCTAGATTCTATGGACCATTTAGAATCATTCATAAGATTAATGATAATGCGTTCAAGTTAGAATTACCATCTCATTGAAAAATTCACAATACATTTCACATTAGTTTATTGAGACCATTTAGAGGCCAATTGCCTATCCACCCTGTTTATGAAAACCCACCTTTATTAGAAGAAGTGACTGAAATACTTGAACCAGAAGCTATCCTAGACACTGACTATATGACCGCTAGAACTGGCCGAAGGTATTCTCGATATCTAGTAAAATTTAAGAACCATCCTGTAGAGGAAGCACAATGGATGCACACTAGAGACTTAAATGCTTTCCCCACTCTGTTAGCTCCACATTGAGCTAATAGCAATTGAGATCAATTGCTATCCCACCCCGGGGGTATGATGCCAGGAGGCATATTCCACGGTGGATTCCATGCCACGGTGGATTCCGTGAGGTTTTACGGTGGATTCCGTAAACTTAGATGACCGGGGCTCATACACAAAGTGGATTCTTTGTGCGAGAAGTTGATGGGGACGCCTGTCATTTTCGGGCGTTTCATTAATTTAGTGTGTACATGGGTGATTCCATAGCGGGTGATTCCGCAAAATACATATTAAATTAATAAACGTTTATGAGTTTAGAGTGCGCACTCGTAATAAATTAAGGTTAGAATTTATTTCTAACCAGTTGATTTATTTATGTAGCTGAAGACTGCTAGGTATTCACTTTTGTCAATTTAATTGTATTATTTTACTAACGATTGTGAATGCTTCAGTTGATTTGTAGAGATAGCAACAGTGGCGGAGGAAAGCATTGGAGTCTAGCGAGTATTCGACTTATGGATTATATTTTGATAGGCGCCACGCCTATATTTTGTTATGTCTATTGAGGCATCCATTATTTATTATTATTTTGTATGCGCCTATGCGCACGGATATGTTATTTCTATTTGGGACATTGAGATTGGGCGTGCCAGACTCTATGGGCACCGTCCATTAGCTTTATTTCCTATTTTTGTAGAAAGCAAACTCAAAAGCTAAAAGCTTGTCATATTTTTGTAAATTGGGCTATTATTGAGCATGAAGATGGAAATATACATAAAATACATGCTTTGTAAAGCGCTCACACAAGGCATGGGAGGAGATTGAACCCAATTGGTCTCTTGCTTCTTGTCGTTCATGCTTTTACATTGTTTTTTGTGCAAAAAGGTAGAGTTCATTGTTCTTGGGGACCTTCCGGGATTCACTACGTGAGCATACTGCGACTGATCTGCGCACCAGATGTCTTCTACACCAACATTCTTACATCAAGGACCCGTAAGAAGCTTATATGGAAGGTGCTTGCCTCACTTGTTTTGAAGCATGACGAGTGTGCCAAAGAGATTGCCAATGGATCCACCTCCACCAAAGCTTTTGTTGCGGGAGAATAAGGGGAGAAGAAGAAGAAAGGAAAGTCAAAGGCAAACAACAAGAGAGTTCTTCAGGCTCTAACTCCGACTTGAACAGCCTAAGTACCCATACTATGGAAAGGGGACACATCCAAAGGAAAAATGTTGTAAGAAGTACCCTCACCTTCGTCAACAAGCAAAGGATGAAGCTGAAGCACCCGAATCTTCTACCTCTACTCCAATAGTTATCCATGAGTTCATGTTCCTTCATCTTGTTGAGTTGGAGGAACCTTCTTCAATGGTTGCCTCATCTTTTGAGAGGCCTTGGCTGGTTGAAAATAGAGCTTCTAGTCATATGACTCCATGCAGCGATTTGTTGTGCAAAATCTATACCCTTCTGAGGGTTTAATCACTGTTGGTGACATTGTATCAATACCTATCAGTGCCGTTGGCACTTTGCCTTTGTTTTCCAACTACGCGTCGAGTTCCCTTTTACATGCCCTTTATGTTCCAAACTTGGACTTTCCACTCCTCTCCGTTTATGGCCTTACTAGGCTTGGTACCTATGTTATCTTCTCACCAAGCAAGTTATTTATATTTAGGATTCTTCTATAGGAGGTGTTATCGCAACAAGTTGGCAAGATAGCGGGCTTTACATGCTCCATTCCCCATCTCTTATGTAGGGTCATCTAAGGCAGTTGTTTATTGCTACACGCCTTCCTACTTGTGCACCATTCATTCCACACGTTCCTTCTCATCCCCCATCTCCTTCGATGGTTCCCTCATATCCCCTACATAAGAGAGCGGGCTTTACATGCTCAATTCCCCTTCTCTTATGTAGGGTCATCCAAGGCAGTTGTTTATTGCTACACACATTCCTACTCGTGCACCATTCATTCCACAGTTTCTTCTCGTCCCCCACCTCCGATGGTTCCCTCATACCCCCCATTCCTTTCAAAGGGAAACAATTTCGGTGTTGCAACTGCAAATTTCTTGGCCCATAGTGTTTCAAAGGGGGTTTTCCAAGATCGTGAAGAACTTTACCAACAATCTACATCGACTAACTTCATCGACATCGGCATTCCTCTTGCCATCCCAAGATCCATTTCTTCCTTAGTCTTTTGCCACATCCAAGATCTGAGAGAGACTATTAAAATCACGATTGTCATGTTTGTGATCTCTTACCTATGAGCCTCAATCTAAGTCAAATGAGGACTTTAGGAGCTCTCACTTATCAATCACTTATTTTGATGGAGAAGATAGCTCATTCTAGAGTAGTCCATTTATTGCCTTTCACTGCATTTTCTCCTTTAGTAGGGATTTTTTGTATTTCTTATACAGTTTCTACATACGTTAGTCTGCCTCAACTACCAAACATTGTCCACATTTATCGATATTTTATGTGCCTATCTAGCATTTTTACCAACATTAAATGCTAATCTGTCATATTTTAGGCCCTAGATATCAAGTCGGCCAGATTTAGGAGTGTTTAGCTATTTATAACCACCTCCCACTCACTTCACAAATCATCTCCCATTCTTCTCTTGCAAGCTTTACATTGCAAACTCTTCCTCTGTCATCTTCCTCCGTCTCCAATGCTACCATCATTAGCATGATTTGGTGCCCTCACTAATGTTGAGGCTTGCATGCAAGGATTGATCAATCCTCCTCTTATATTCAGCATTTGTTCCTTGTTCCCTACAAATTTCTTTCTTATTGTCTTGCAATCTCTCTCTGCTCCTTTGTTTGCGGTTCCTTTCCATTGCGCTCTCACAACTTGATCCTATGTTTATTGAGTCCCAAGGTACCTCTTGCACACTTGTCCTTTTGTGTTTGTTGAATCCATTGTAGCTAGTTTATAGGCCTAGAGCCACTCCAAACTTTGTAATTTTGTGACCTTATACTTTTTCATAATTAATATAAACAACCCATTACGAAAAAAAGGCAAGCGATAAACTCTGAGCAACGATTGTGTTGACTACAACTATCTGTGTGTGTGTGTGTGTTTTTTTTTTTTTTTGTTATGGAGGGGGACTATGATAATGCTATGAGCTAAGAGAGGACTGATGAACTATGTTGCGATTGTGATGGGCTCTATTATCTTCCTCCTTCCATGTTTAAATTTATGTACCTCCTCTTGCACTTTTGTTGCCATGTGCATACTTTTGTTGAGAGAGAGGGACTCTCAACAAAGGCACACACACGAATAGAGGTATAATGGGAGACAATCTAGATTCTACTCACACCAAAAGGCGCTGCAAAGTAAGGAGGAAAATTTCAGGGGGCAAAAAAAGCATTGGGTGAGCCTGCCTGAAAGACAGTTTCAGGGTTCTATAATGGAAACTCACATGAAATAGGTCCAAAGTCCTCCTAACAAGGTGTCCTCAACATGTACAACCGCCTTACAAAAACTGCACATTTATCCACATGCTCCTCCAGAACACGCTCTCACAGCAGCAATCAACTCATGATAATGGAGTAAATTTTCAACTTAAATCTTTGCGAAATTGACACTAAGCATTACCCCTAACAGGACAATGCTAACAAACACAAGTCCCAGCCATGACACACTCCCATTTCAGCCCATAACCGTGTCCATTCAAAGGCAATAGCCCCAACTAATCTCTCTGCTTTGTTTGCTAAAACAAACACGTTTAAGAAAAGAAGTAAGCTGAGAAAAGCCTCTAGCATAATATGATACCATCTCAAGATACAAGGCAAATGCAAACCTACCAACACAAACCTGTCTGCAGTCAAACACCATAAAGCCCTTGACTATCATGCAGATAGGGCATTGATATTCTGAAACGCCTTCTCTTCCATACTACTCAACAGCTCCACCTACCCAACAATTAAAAGTTGTCATCCCTGTTGCTCTGCAAGGAGCTCTGCACCACATACCTCATCCCAGAAGGGTTTTCAAAGAGCAGGAAAAACACCTAAAGCAACTTATTGCTTAGAAGGCAGCTTTACTTTGTGCAAAGTACCATGCCAACACTACATGAATCCACAATAGACCCTGGCTCGACATCAAATAACCACAATAAGAAGCTAACCACTCAAGAACACAAAAGAATCCGGAAACTCTTGCAATTTAGCAATCCACTCAGCCACTTTGCACCCAACCTTTCCATGCACTGCTGTCAAATCTAGCACCTCACGAATTCATTCAGTTCAACTCCCTATAAGACAAAACAACATTGACCATGGACCCATTGCCTCCATTCCAAAAAGTAAGCCCTCTATCATTTGACCAGATGTGGAGTGGGCCCACCATGCTTGGCTGGCAAGGACAAGATGGAGATGGAGCTGGTGCAAGTAATGATATGTGGTGAGTGGCCCTGACAGTCATACTTTCTCCAGATTCAGAGCCTCTTCTTTTACACTCTACTTCAAAAGCCAGAGCACCAGAACACTGATTGCCTGATTGTGCATTGGACTTTGTCTAGGATTGACTTAAACCAAATGTGGAGGGGCAAACTACTTGTGCTCTTAGAGACAAGATCTGAGATAAGGCTGTGTTACAAGTAACAGTATCTCCACTAGCACCCAACCTTTCCATAAGTAACAATATCCAGCTGCCACCCCCAAGCAGTCACACTTTCAAACAATTATCTCTACTATTACCACCTTTGCAAGTCAACCTACTGGTCTGGTACGCACCTAAGTCTTCCATTGTGCAAGCGATGATACCTTTTCGCCAAGCACTGACAAGACTAGCGATACATCTTTTGTAAGCAATGATGTTTGGCTAGCAGCCTGCAGCAAATATGGTTTCTAAGAGATTCAGGGTTTTCTCTTCTCCCCTCACTCAACCAGAACATTGAATGGGTGAGCATCAGGAGTATCAATTATCTATCATTCAAGCAACTAGGCAAGGACCCATTGCCTGCATTAATAAGACCAGAGATAAAGCTCTTTATTTCCCCATTGAAAGCGTTAAATATATTGCAGATCATAAAAACAAATGAAAATGTACAAAGGGAACTCCGCCCATTGACTGAGATAAAGCTATTATAAATACCAATATTCGGTCAACAGCCTGCAGCAGTGATTGTTTTGAAGGGACTTCAGGTTTCCTCTGTTTTCCCCTCCCTTGAAAGCCAGTGCATCAGACCACCGAGTGTGTGAGCATCAAGTGTGCATCCTTTATCTACCATTTGAGCCAATATGGAAAGGACCAAGGTACCTTTGCTCACAGCAGGCATCAGACAGCAGTCATGGTTTCAAAAAGACTTAAGTTTCTCTAGCTAATGCACCAGAACATTGAGTGTCAAACATTGGGAGTCCATCAACTATCTATCATTTGGGCAAATATGTCAAGGGCCACAGTACCTTTGCCTGCACTGACAAGACCCTGGGTCAGGGTAACACAAGTAGCAGCATCTGGCCAGCAGCCAGCAGCAGTCATGGTTTCAAAGAGACTCAGGGCTTCCTCTGTCTCCCCTCATTCAAAAGCCAGTGCAACAGATTTTTGAATGTGTGAACATCAGGAGTGCATCCATTATCTATCATCCAAGCTAATGTGGAACGGGCCAATGTACTATTGGTCGCAATAATAAGACCAGAGATAAAGCTACTGTAAGTAACTGTATCTGGCTGGCAGCCAGCAGCAGTCATGCTTTCGAAGAGACTTAGTGCTTCCTCTGTTTTCCCCTCCCTTGGAAGCCAATGCACCAAAACATTGCAAGTGCGGGTACTAGGAGCACATCCATTCTCTAACATGCAGGTGAATGTGGAAAGGGCCAAGGTACCTTTGCCTGCCTTGAAAAGGCCGGAGATAAGGCTGGTGTAGGTAATAGTGTTTGGCTGGCAGCCCGCAGCAGTCATGGTTTCCAAGAGGTGTACGGCTTCCTCCACTTTCCTCTCCTTCAAAAGCAAGTCCACCAAAACACTGAACGTGTGCACATCAGGAGTGCATCCATTGTCAATCATGCGAGTGAATGTGGAACGGGCCAAGGTACCTTTGCCTGCCTTTAACCCCGTGACATTTCTTGTGAAATCTCACTTTAGCACCGACCTGAATCAGGGTTTTCCTAATAGTCAAGTCTCTAAGAAGTAGCTAGCGTCGAGCTCCCGATGAACCACTTTGCGCAAAAACATCAGGGTCGAAGTAAATTTATACTGCACTTGGTTCAAAGAGAATGGGAAACGAGAGGGATGCGAAGCTCAACCTCTCTGCCTGTAAAGCATAGTCCCATTCCGTTTCCCTAAAGCAGCATAAATCGGGACTCTAACTCTATTGATTCTAGGTCATCACTATCTCGCTATCAATTCTTTCAAGAAAAGTTCCCGGCTAACCGAGACCACCCTTCCGTAGGATGGACTTAGAGTCACGTCCACCGCACTTTCCTCGGGTTGCTTAGTTATCTAATTACCTACCACATTATGTTTGACATGCAAAAGCATCTTCCTTAATTAACCAATTAAACACTCATTCCTTCACGTAACTTAGGCACTGACATAGAGAAACAATGTCAAGCAAGTTCTTTTTTTTCAAACGTTTGATCTTTATTTATCATGGTCTTTGGAATACATCAAATATCTTGCTCAAAGGCTATCCTAGCAATCCTCAGGATTGCTACTCCAAGTTCCACCCGTTGACTAGTATATGAGCCTCGAGATCCCATCTCAAGTCAAGTCGGCCTCTTGTGCAGGATCCGGAGGCAAGGAATTTACGATCAGAGCCTCTGCAGGCACCCAAGTGTCCTCCTACTCCAAGTAGCACCCACAGAGAGACCTCTCACGGCGGGTTCGGTCCACGTACCCGGCGCGGCTAACAACCCCCTTGGATAGGGACAGGCAGACAGTCGGAGGTAACTGAACTTACCTCTCCCTCCAGACTTTTAACCTAAAGCATTAGTTGTTTTTCTAGAATTAGTTCCTTGAGCAAAGAAGTACAAACAGTGTACCTACGTGTACAATCACGAGCATTCCAATGGTCATTCTTGTGGCCAACTGCTAAGGTGTGATTCCTTTTCCTCGAATACTCCCAGCATTCGATCCTGGATCATTTGCGACTTGGCAAGATCCCAAAGGTTTAGCAAGCTGAGTTGCTTGTTTACCCTTTTCCTTGGGTTAGGGTTTGTACCATGTTGACCCCAAATTATCACTACCTTATGTTTTATTTCTTCTAACTCATCATGTATCCTCACCCCATCACAAAGGTTCCCTTCGTATTTCTCCTCCAAAATTCTCTCAATCCTCTATAGACGACTATCAATGCTCTCACCAAGAGAAATCGAAGCCCTTTGACATTGAAATAATATCTTCACTTGCTTCTCAAACCATCCAAGTGATGAAGGACTCTCAAGAAACTAATAGAACTTTCGTATCCTCCAACATGCCTGAGTGCACGACGAGCTGCCTTCTTCCTTATAACCTCTTTCCCTTTGCACATATTCATTTGCGCACTAGGAGTGCACTACACAACATTTGTTGCAGATACATTTTTGTCCTCCATGCTATGCAAAACACATGTGCCAACATCGAGGTGCATATCAACTATTCTTATCTTATCTTAAAAATTAGAAATAGTGAAAAATCCTAGATGGCATTAGATTAAATTCCAAAGCATTAAATTTAAAACACATGTGCATTAGACCATATGATTGATTACAATAGAATTTGCTATAGTAAGTAGCATCTAGAGTGAGGTTTCAATTTATTTATCCTACACATAGGACTCAAGTGGGTCTTCAAGGTGCATTTGGATTATTTCAAGCAAATTCCCATGGCTCCCTAGGTTAGAGATTAGAGTTTTTGTCACAATGGATGTATCTATTTCATGATGCAAAACCCCCCTCGCGTGAACAAATTCAAAGATCCTTATAGTTATATCCACTCATGAATTGCAATGAGCAAAGTCAACAAACGAACCCAATGCTATAATGACTAGTGAGTTGGTATGTTAAAGTGGTGTACCTAACCTTGCATGATGCACACCATACAATATCCTTTCTTAGAAAATCATGCCCTAGGACGATGCAACATTCCCCACTCCTGCCAATAAAACTATAGTTCACACACTAAACAACCTCCTAAGTTTAAAAATGTCAATAACAATTTTTTAATGCCATGAAGTGTTATTATATACATGCCAACCCCACGAATTGCAATGAGCGAGGCAAATGATAGTTGTACCTCTCAATAATGAAAGTCATGATCACGACTAAATAAATAGTAATATAATATGATATAATATAATATAATATAGCTCCACTTTGGTACCTTTAGGGGTTGACAATATAATACATATATCTTATAAAGTTACTATAGAACCTTCCACTCCATAAAATACACGTATATTAGACCAGTGAGTTGGCTTTTTAATTGGTGTACCTAAGTTTGTATGATGCACACCATACTATATCATTTCTTAGAAAATCATACCCTAGAACGATGCAACACTTCCCACTCCTACCAATAAAATTATAGCTCACATACTAAACAACTTTCTAAGTTTAAAAGTGTCAATATAGACTTTTAATAATGCCCCACGAATCATAATCAGTGAGGCAAAGGATAGTTCTACCTCTCAATAATGAAAGTCATGAGTAATATAGTACTATTATAATTTAGCTCCACTCTGGCACCTTTAAGGATCGACAATATAATACATATCTTAAAGTTACTACAAAATCTTCCACTCCATGTTTAAAAATCAACATAAAAGATACCTTTCACTCCATGTCTTAAAACACATATCCTAAAATGTTTATTAGTAAATTAAACATAATTATAATTATAATAATAATAGTTTAAATAAAAAATAATAACAATAACAATAATAAAATAACAATAACAATAAACTAATATCTATATCTATCGAATCTAATCTTCTATATTTACATCTATATACTATAATATTATAATAATAATAACAACAATAAAATAAAATAATAAAGCATATATCTTATCTATACTAATAATAAAAAATAATAACAAATAAAAAACTAAATAAATTAATTAAAATAACAAAACAACTATTATCAACAATAAACTGAATAACAACTAAACTAATAAAAATAATAAAAAATATAATATAACTAATAAAAATAATACATACAACTAACAATATCTAAATAATAAAATAAATAACAACTAAACTAATTAAAATAACAAAACAGTAATAATAACAATAACAATAATAACTAAACTAATTAAAATAACAAAATAGTAACAATAACAATACCAATAACAACTAAACTAATTAAAATAACAAAACAATAATAAAGTAATAATAAACTAAAATGGAATAACATCCATAATAATAAAATAATAATAATAACTAATAACTAATAACTAACTAACTAATAATACATATAACTAATAATATCTAGATAAAATTACATCATAATAAAATAAATTCAATAACAAAATTAAAATAACAACTAAACTAATTAACTAATAAAAAAACTATATAACTACAAGTATAACTAACTATTAACTATTAATAATTATATAACTTATTATTATTATTATTATTATTATTAATGACTCATTAAAATTAAAATAACATCATATTATTTCTATATATGTATACTAATTAAAAAAACAAATAATTATCTTTATATTATCTTATGTATATATATATACTAATAAAATAATAATAAATTGAATAACAACTTAAGCAAATAATTAAATTAATAATAACAACTAAATTAAATCGATTAAAACAAAATAAAAACTAATAATTAAAACTAAACCGATTAAAATAACGATAGCACAATAAACTAATAATAAACTGAATAATAATAACTAAAGTAATAACAATAACAACTAAACTAATTAAAATAACAAAAAAGTAAAAATAAACTAAAAGTAAATAACATCCAAATATAATAATAATAATAATAATAACAACAACAACAAATAACAAATAACTAACTAACTAATAATACATACAACTAATAATATCTAAATACAATAACATCATAATAAAATAAAGTCAATAACAAAATTGAAATAACAACTAATAATAAACTGAATAACAACTAAACTTATTAACTATATTATTATTATTATTATTATTATTATTATATCTATCTTTTATCTTCTATCTTCTATCTATATTTATTATTCTATATCCATTAATATTTGTATCTGTATTTGTATCTATCTATAACTATAATAAAATAAAATTATATATATATATATATATATCTATCTATAACTATAATAAAATAAAATTATATATATATATATATATATATATATATATATATATATAATGTAATATTAACATTAACAATACTTATATTAATTAAATATTTAATTTAACTAATATAATTAAATAACTATTATATAAAAAATAATATTATATGTTATATATATAAATATAATGTAACATTGATAATAATTATTATTATTATATTAATTAACTATTTAACTATCATTATTATTATTTTATTATTGAAATTGATATTGATAACTAATAATAACAACTATAATAAAATAAAAATAACAATAAGTACCATACAATAATATAATAATGAAAAATGATAATAATAATAATAATAACTAATATAATATAATAATAAAGAATATCAATAATATCTAGATATATATATTCTATAATCTATATTTCTCAATATCAATTATCAATATCAGTATTTATAATAGTCTACTATATAATAATAACAATAACAATAACAAAAAAATATAATATATATAGTATAAAGTATAATATAATGTCTATCTTCTATATTCTACAATCTATATCTATCAATATTTGTATTTGTATGTATTTATATTTATAATTTATCTAGCTATCTATATCTATAATAAAGTATACATTGCTAATTGCTATTGCTAATAGTAATTAGTATTAGTAATAATAATAATTAATATTTTGTATTTGTATACCACACACGCACGCACGCACGCGCGCACACACACACACACATACACATATATATACATATATATATATACATATATATATATATTAATAAGATGTAGCTTATTCTTTCTTATCTTATGTTATTCTTATAAATTCTAATAAATTATAAATATAAATATAAATATAATAACTAATAACTATTTCATTCATTCATAAATCAATAAAATCAATGACAATGACAATGGCAATGATACATTAATAAATAATAATAATAATAATAGTATATATATATATATATATATATATATATATATATATATATATATATATATATATATATATATAAGCCACCATTAACTAAACTGTTAATTAACATTAACAACAACATTAACATTAATATTAACTTCAAATATTAATGTTGGGGAGAGAGAGGAGAGAGAGGGGGGAGGGAGGGAGACGTCCACCTAGCCCCCGCCCACATCCACCATGCCCGTACCGCCGAGAGAGAGAGAGAGAGAGAGAGAGAGAGAGAGAGAGAGAGAGAGAGAGAGAGAGAGAGAGAGAGAGAGAGAGAGAGAGAGAGAGAGGGAGGGAGGGAGGGAGGGAGGGAGGGAGGGAGGGAGGGAGACGCCCGCCTAGCCCCTGCCCGCATCCGCCATGGCCGTACCGCACACAGAGAGAGAGAGAGAGAGAGAGAGAGAGAGAGAGAGAGAGAGAGAGAGAGAGAGAGAGAGAGAGAGAGAGAGAGAGAGAGAGAGAGAGAGAGAGAGAGAGAGAGAGAGATGTGGGGGGGTTGTCGAGATTGCTGCACCTTCTCCAAGCAGTTGCACCTTCTCCAAGCGGAAACGTGGCATGCTCCTTCTCCAAGTCCAAGTAGAAACCTACGTGCTCTGCTCCTTCTCCAAGCGAAAACCTACGTGCTCCAAGCTTCCACCTGCATGCCCCAAGGTCCCCCGATCAAAAATGAGATCAAAAGCCAAAAAATGATCTTACTCTAATCATGAGAGAGAGAGGTCGTTGGGCATTAAAGCCACCTCAACCCCCCTCAACCCTACATACAATTCGAATTCAAAATAGAGGTTTGAGAAGTGCATGCAATTCGAATTCAAAATGGAGGTTTGGGAAGAACAATAGGCTCGAGGGGCAAAGACTCGGGCTAAAAATGGAGGTTCAGGAGATAACCGAACCTACATCCAAAATAAGAAGAGAAATAGATTCTTCATCTCAAATAACATGACTACAACCTGTGCATTCTTCTCAGCCTCCAGGAGATTGAGGTAGATGATTGCTAAGAGAGGGAGGGTCTTGTTGCTTTTTAGATCTAAATTAGTTTGTTCAAGGTTGAATTTAGTTTGGAGTTGCTTTGCTATCAACCATATGCGGGTGTTTTGATCCCATAGTTCATCCCATGTTTTGATGTCTTTTCTATAAAGTTTGCATGCTTTGTTTTGCTCCAACTCTAAGATGAAGTTATGGAAGAAGCTAAACCAAAGAAAGTCTATTAAGGCCCATGGTAGAGTTAAGTTAGGGTGTGGTGATGGCACAAGAAGTTTCTTGTATTTGAACCAAGCTTCCCAAATGCTTTTTACCATTCCAGAACATTTCTTCATTTTGATTTCTATTTGACCGAGGATAATAGTGAGAAGGGTTAAGTTATTCCATCTAGGACACCTTACTACTTGAAATTATTTGATAGAAGCATGGAGAAGAGTTATCTAGTAGTCTTATTCTCCTAGCAATCCACTTGGCTGTAAGTTTATTTGCCAATGCTTGGAGGTTTGGTAGTCCTAACCCACCAAGATTTTTGGTGTGGCTCAAATAGCCCAAGAGACTTTGGGAACCTTGAACTTGTCTCCATTCCCACTCTAAAGGAAGTTCCTTCCTAGTTGTTCTAATTGTTTCATGCTTGCCTTAGATGGCTACTGACAACCTAAAAGTAGATGGTAGTGGGAATGAGGATATGTTCGAGAACTAGACATCTGCCATGTTGGGGGTAAAGGCACCTATGCTTACGTTGCCCATGTATTCACTACACTAACAGTTTTCGCATATATGTACACTGTGGGTGGTAGGCACCCATCACTGCCACTTCAATCTTTATTCTTTCAGTGATTAATGAATAGAGGGAAGGCCGGTCGCACATTGTGACTACTGGAGTTTCCACATCATCTTGAGTCTCTCTCTCTTGCTCTCTTGCTCCAACTGCCACAATTTACACCTCCATTACTTTCACTTGCTTGCTCTCAGTTGGGGTTCTCCATTCAATTGGTACTAGAGCAAAGATCAAGGAGCTTCACCTGAATTGTTTCAATTAGATTTGAACACCTATAGCTCATTGTTCATGGCAGCCATGGTTGCTCCACTCAAGGTTTGCATTTGATGCTCTGCTTCTTCTTGGCTTCTCAAGGCTTGTCCCAAGGCTCCTTTGGAGTGTATTGAGATTTGTCTTCACCACCATTATGCCCAACACAACTAGCATGCGATTAGTAGCAACCCACGCTATTTGTGCTTGTTCTATGGGTTATTTAGCCAACACTTCAATCAATTGCAACAACTCCTTTGTATGCTTTGGTCACTCAAGCACTCATTGGGCATTGCTGGCACCCCTCCCCAACATTATTAATCAACTTGGAACATTGGATTTGAGCTCATATGCTTCAACCATTCAATGTTTGAATAGGGCAACATGCTATCATAAAACAAGGATAACCATTGAACCACTTTAAGAGCTTCATTTATGCTGATTTATTCATGTTATGATGCAAGAATCAAGGAAGGATGTCTACCCAATGTATTGAGATACTTTTGACTTAATCTAGCTTCATTTGGGTTGCATAAAATTAGCCATTGCTAGTTATTGCAAAAATAAGTTTGATGTATATCCTGCGGGGCATCATACATAGAGCTATCTATTGCTTCTCTACTTCCTCTAGCGTGCTACCATTGTGCTAATATACGGATGCTTTGAGGTGCATTTTGGATTGGATAGACCTTAGTTGGCTTAGTTTTAGTAGGGTTTTCACTGTTGTAATACTATTAGTAGGCAATAAGCATTTACACAGGGAAGTCTATACCTATTGTTCTTGGATGTCATTTTGGTACTCCATTTGATGTATTGATGTATGTCGTTGATACTCTACACTCGGATATGCTCTTGAAAGCTTTTGAGCTTGCTGACATTAGTATTGACAATAGCTACTTAACATTCTACATTTATGGGCTTGAGGATTTACTACATGTATATGCTCTCAAATGTATGGTTGTGATATATCTTAGCTTTCGAATGCTTATTGCCTCTAGATGTTTGTGTCTTTTGGTGATTCCTCATCGAAGATTAATGGAAATCTTGTCCTAGCATGCAATGCCAAGTCTAGCACTCTTTATCCCTTACTTGTATATGGGTCTATCGACCATATTTTGGCAGTGGCTATAGTACCACATGTATCATTATGGCATCCTCGGCTTAGGCACATATTATTAAAGGGAATGAAAATGCTAACCCATTTGCTGTATCTTCTATCCCTTGACTATAAATGTTTTAATTCTTGTGATCATTGTCCTTATGGTAGGCAGACATGCAATTCACATAAAAAGTCTAATATTACTAGCATGGGTGAATCTCTAGCTCTTGTTCATTTTGATATTTGTGGACCTATGCCCTACAAGTCATTAGGTAGTGTGAAAATTTTGTT
This sequence comes from Lygodium microphyllum, assembly GCF_053477565.2. Classification (NCBI taxonomy): domain Eukaryota; kingdom Viridiplantae; phylum Streptophyta; class Polypodiopsida; order Schizaeales; family Lygodiaceae; genus Lygodium; species Lygodium microphyllum. The sequence continues at coordinate 120,176,988 of NC_141150.1, read as the reverse complement.
ACTTTCATTGATGATTACTTGCGTAAGGTTAGGGCATACCCCATCAAGCAAAAGCTGGAAGTATTGGCTACATTTCACCATTGGCTTGCTTTTAGTGAGAACTAGTCGTATAAGTTGAAATGCCTATGATCTGACAATGGGGGTGAGTATGCATCTAAAGCCTTTGGCAGTTTTGTTATGAGAGAGGCATTAAGTATCACTTGATTGCCATGTACACCCCACCCTAGAATGGTATAGTTGAGCACACGAACATGACGATTTAGGAGCGAGTCCATAGTATGCTTAGCCAAACAAGCTAACCACAACACTTTTGGGCTAAAGAAGTTACTATTACTGTACTTTTGATTAATCGATTCCCATGCACTACCCTTGACTATTAGGTTGCAAAGGAGGTATGGTCTGGAACACGTCCATCATATGCTCATTTGCATGTCTTTGGTTGTGAGGCTTTTTGCTATGTTTTCATAGACAAACACATTAAGTCAGATCCAAAGTTAGTGAAATACATCATTCTTGGTTATGGGGATGCAAGTGAGAAGGGCTATCACCTATGGAATCTATAGGATTGGAAGGTCATCCATAGCCATGATGTTGTTTTCCATGAAGAGAATATGCATAAGAAGCCAGATCAGGTAGTTGAGGTATATAGGATGATATTTTAGGAGGAGCCTCTTGTTATTGTATAGCCGACTAGATAGTGTGCAACAATTGATGCTCTAGTGGCCCATGACCATGATGCTAAACAGGATGTCAAGGCCCCACATCTTGTTTTAGAGGCAGTCTACTAGTGATAGACGTCAGTGTCTAATTGATTTGCACCCTTAATGGATTATATTATGGTGACAGATGTTGGTGAGCCTCTTACTTATGATGAGATCATGCGCAAATGTGATAGTCACTCTTGGGAGAGGGCCATGAAGTCAGAGTAGGATTTATTGTAGAAAAATCATACATGGGATTTGGTTCCTTTACCTAGTGGAAAGCATGCTTTGCCATGCAAGCAGGTATACAAGTTGAAGAGTTCCCGTGGATGCCCCAAGTTAGCATATGAGGCCAAATTGGTTGGTAAGGGGTTTAAGTAGGAGCATGGTATTGAATTCAATGAGATCTTCTCTCCCATAGTCAAGATCACTACCCTATGATTTTTTTTGGCCCTACTTGCATAGTTAGATTTGGATCTTTTATCAGATGGATGTAAATATGGCTTTCTTACATGGGGACTTGGATGATGAGATTTATATGCAATAGCCTAAGGGCTTTGAGGAAAAAGATAGGGAACACCTAGTGTACAAGTTGAGAAAGAGTCTTTATGGTGTTAAGCAGGCACCTAGGGAATGGTACCACAAATTTAATGTTTTTATGCATTCATAGGGATATACATGTAGTGATATGGATATGTGTTTATACATGAAGAAGGTCTGTGATGGTAGCATTATGATTTTGCTACTCTATGTGGATGATATGTTAATTTCTTGGAGCGTTCAAGATGAGCTGGATGCCTTGAAAAGTTAGCTCAAGCAAAGCTATGAGATGAAGGACATGGGATAGGCCTCACATATCCCTATACTCACCACCTCAGAATGGTATGGCCGAGTGCATGAACATGTATGCTTAGCTAGATAGGCTTACCACATTATTTTTGGGCTAAGGTAGTTACTACTATCATACATTTGATTAATTGATTTCCATGTGCTTTTCTTAACTATCAGGTTGTAGAGAAGGTATGGTCTGGAATACCTCCATCATATGCTTATTTTGAGTGTCTTTGCTTGTGCGGCTTTCTACCATGTTTCCATGGACAAGCACAATAAGCTGGATCCTGAGTCAATAAAATGTATCTTTGTTAGTTATGGGGAGGCACGTGAGATGGGCTATCACCAATGGGATCTGCAAGCTTGAAAGGTCATCTACAACCACCATGATGTTGTTGAAAGATGAGAAGGATCAAAGCTTTCTTGGAAGAGCTATGGCGGGAGAGCAAGAGCAAGAAAGAGAGAGACACAAAATGGGAACTCCAACAGTCACAATCTGTGACCGGGCTTTCCTTTATTCAAACTATCACTAAAAGAATAAAGAATAAAGTGACGGTGACGGACGCTTGCCACTTGCAGTGTGCAAATGGGAGGCTAGGTAGAGGTGCCTTTACCCCCAGCAACCTCCCACTTAAAGGCAAATCTTCCCTAGTGAGGAGTGAAAATAAAAAGAAAAGATAGTACAATGTATACACGTACAATAATAGGATGAGGAAAAACATCATCTCATCCAACACCCATCAATCTCCTGAGGAAGGCAAAGTGTTTAGTAGTGAGACTTTTCGTGAATAGATTTGTAGGATTTTTGTCAGTGGAGATCTTGACAAGGTCAACAAACTTGTCCTCCAGAACCCCATGTATGGAGTGATACCTCACCTCAATGTGTTTCGTCTTCGCATGGAAGACCAGATTCTTGGTTAGCTGAGTAGCACTCGTAGAATCCGAATGCAGCGTAGGTATAGCATCAATCCTAAGTTCATGAACCAAATGGCCTAACCATATGGCCTCCTTGCAGGCCCTCGATGGGTGCAGCATACTCGGCCTCACTGGTAGATAGAGTCGTACACTTTTGAACCTTGGACATCCAAGAGATAGCATCTCCAACATTGGCGAATACATAGCCAGAAGTGGACTTCCTACTATTTGCATATCTTGCATAATCAGAGTCTGTGTACCACACAACTCCTATATCCTAGCTGCCATAGCAAATACACATATCTGCTGTGCCCTTTAGGTATCTCATGATACCCTTCACATCATCCCAATGCTTCTTGCCAGGTATAGCCATATAGCGTGCCACAACACCAACTGAAAAGGCAATATTTGGAGGAGTGGCTATCATGGCATACATCAAACTGCCCACATCTGATGCATAAGGGATCTTGGCCATCTCAGCCCTCTGCTCATCTATCTGTGGACAATTGGCTTGTGAAACCTTCACATAAGAAGGTAATGGATAGCCAATAGGCTTCATGTCATGCATGTGGAAATGCTCAAGTGTGTGCTTAGACCAAATTGCATGTCGAATGGAGCACAATTATCGATAGATTAGATTGCATTCTTAAAAGTTCTACCTTCATTCACTTTGATCTATCAAGCTCTTAACAAAAAGTATTGGTCAAGCATAATGGATTACATGGCAATTATATTATGTATCTAGCTAGCACACCAATCCCAACAATTGTCACCATCTGCTTCTACTCCTCATATGTAAGAATAGAAAATGTGCTAATATAAAGAGACAAACACATCAATTATTTAGGGAGAGTCTCCTTGAAACTTCTTCTTACCACCCTTCTTCTTTTTGTCACCATCATTTTTGGTGGAGGAACCACCTTTGCCTTTTGCATTGGTAGAAAATGCAGCATCTCCATTGTTGCTTCCTTCTCGGGCTTACACCTAGTTATTCAAGGATTTATTATCTACACCAAAACCCGAGTTGTTGTTTATTGTACCACCTCGACTGGTAACTTCGATGTTGGTGTTTGTGGGATTTCCATCGACACGCGGCAATCTTTGCTTAGGGGCCATCCTAGGATACCTTTCCTGCTAAAGATGAAGACTCGAAAAACCTCTGATCAAGGGTTCAATCAATGGGAACTACTCCTTGCATGTGCTTCCTTGGTAGATGGCTTGCTGATTATATGCCTCACAAAAACAGTCCGTGGAAACCCCTCTCAAGGGGGGGGGAGCTTGAAAACTTCCTGAAATTTCTTCTCTCTCTCCTTCTCTCTCTCTTCTCAGTTGCATAGTTCGACAAGGGAGGCAAGGTATCGCATTCCCCTCCGTAGGGGGGGGAAGGGTCTTTATAGGGAGAAGGAGGAGGAGGGGGGTGGTATGGGGGGTGGCGGTACCCCTCTCCTCACCCTCTCAGACCGCCCAGGTGGTGGAGTTGGGGGGGGAGAGGGAGGGAGATGGCACACTTGTGCCCCTCCTCCCTCATCTCCATCATCGTCTTCTTCTTGTTTTCTTCCCCTCCCTCCTGCCAGTTGGCAGCGTCGACAAGGGGGAGTAAAACATTTTGAAACAAAATTAATGAAAATTATATTAGGGAGAAGGGGGGGTTCCTATGGAGGATCATCATACCTCAACCAAAAATATTATGAGCTTTTCAATCCTACTCAATCCATCCTCACACACTCCAAAACACTTGCAACACATCCAAAATCAATCAATTCATTATAAAATCAACCATTCAACTCACAAAAACAACAAAAATCAGCTCCAAAAACAAGTGAATTTAGCCCTCAATATATCCCCATATTAAATTAGAGAGCATCCTTGTGACCTTCAAACAAGGAAGAATAATAAGCCGAAAAAACTAGCTCAACACTTCTTTCTCGAACTTCAATCAATTAGCTTTCACGATCCAATCTCAGCCCCATCAATCTCTAAACCAACCTAAATCTATTAAAAAGACCGAAGAAAGAAAAAGACCTTGAAGTATAAGCCAATTCTTAGCTTATAGCCAAATAAATTAGTAAAAGGATATAAGAGATTCTTCCATTCCTTCACAAGTCTTCAAAACTTATAGCCATATCCATAAATCAGAATCTTCAAATCTTTTTCGCTTTCTCGAACCATATCTCTAGATAGGTATAAATCAAACATATCCACATAGTAACACATAACACAGAGAAATCTGAAGGACATCCCAATAAGGGAGAATGAAAAGAGACATGGCACCAAAAATTCCATCCTTTATCTAGAATAGGATCTTCCAACGTGCACAAACATTGGGGCCACAGAGGTCTTCAACTCCATTCCAGACTTTGCAAGGGGTGTCTAGAGCTCCCCTGACCCGCAAGCTGCCTAGGAGTGAAACATTATTCCTGTGGTTGGTCTTTTCACTAGGCCCGTGAATTGAGCAATGCCCTTTTTAAGTTGATCCGTGGTGCGATCATGGAGGTGATCCACCCATGCAAAATATCATTCCTTAATTAATCCAATTAAGAATCAAGCACAATCAAGGCATTCAACCCTAATATCATCTTTCAAGAAAACATTCATTTATCCCCATGGCAATTTGTCATCACAAACCCCCACCATGAATTTACCATCAATCACAAGCACTTGGAATAATCATCCAAATGACAATCCAACAATCAATTGAATGAAAAAGCATTTAGTATGTTGTTTGATCAACCAACAAAACCAATTTTATTTTTCCAAACAATGCAAGAATAGATGCGATAACATTTTCATCCGCATGTTCACTCTTCCCCCTGGGATTTAAGAGAGAGTTTTGCTTAATGCTCCCTTCTTTTGCCTAGGGTGCATGTCAAGGCTTTATACAAACATTACCTTGTAAGATACGATCAAGCCAGTATTAGAGGATATTTATCCTTATTTTTCGACTAAACATCCAAACTATTGAACTTAGGATCAAATTTCAACATCTACCAAAAGTTTACTTAGTCTCCCAGATTAAAGTTTTGTACGAAGCTTAGGCAAGACAATCTAAATTTCTAACTGGTTGTTCATGTCTTGATCCAAATCTATCAAGTCTCTAAGTAACTTCCTAGAATTTCTTGTCTCGTGATTTCATGACGGAAAAATCGTTATGCAATCCTCTTGCCCAACAAGAGTAACTCTATCGGAGATTAGATAAATGCAAAGAATCCTAACTTGCACAATAGTGGACATCCATTTCCTATAGGTAATTGCAATTTTTCTATGAAAACAATCTTGGAGATCGTCATCTTGGTGACCTTTCTAATTAATCACAAACAAGTATAAATTTTGCATCACTAGTTACACTTAGATGTAGATGCGATTATCATACATGGATGGGTGCAATTGTCTTTTTCATAATTTTAACTCTTGCACTTGAATATGTATTATACAATTATAATGATGGAATTTATCCCTTTCAATGACCTATTCTCATGCGACATAGTACAGGACCCAATGTATCTCATGCGAAAATCAAAGCAAACGTTTAACAAATTGGAAATGTATTACTTATATCCACTACCATAGTTGTATTAACAGTGACACCCTCGCCTAAAGCTTCATTTTGCTGGTTGTGGGATTTCCACCTGCACGTGACATTCTTTGCTTGGGGGCCATTCTCGATCTTCTTCTCTTTTAGGTGCAGCCCTCGCTGGAACTTCAACAGCCTTTTTGCTCAAATAGATGGGGCAAATGGGGGAATAAGCTCGTGGGGTAGAAGCAAAGGGAAGCTGTGTGTGGTGTCCCTCTAAGGAGGGAAAAAAAGGACCTTTTAGGACCTTCTCTCTCTCTCTCTCTCTCTCTCTCTCTCTCTCTCTCTCTCTCTCTCTCTCTCTCTCTCTCTCTCTCTCTCTCTCTCTCTCTCTCTCTCTCTCTCTCTCTCTCTCTCTCTCTCTCTCTCTGTCAGCAGCATGCCGTGGCATCCTCCTTCCTTTTTTTGATGGGGGGGATAATGGAGGGGGTTTTATAATGGGGGAGGTGGTATGGGGTGGTGGTGGTGGTGTCTCACCCTGCCCACCACCCATCAGCGTGTGCATGGCGGCAGGGGAGTCCTTAGTCCCCCCAAGTGGCTGCAAATTATGGATGAGGTGGGGCCAGGGGGTGGTAGGCCACGTGGCCTCCCCCCTCGTCATCATTATATTCATGATCTTTTCTTCTCCCCCTCGCCACCTATTCGGCGTCGACAGAGGGAGGATATAATTTTTTAAATACTTTTTTTAAAGAAGAGAAAAAATATCATTTTTAAAGAGTGTCCTCAAGGCTTGTTCATGCACCTGGAAGGGAGTGCGAATCGAGAGGGGGAGATTTAACCATTTTTGGCCTAGTATGCTACATCCTCTCCCCCTTAGAGAAATTGAGATGTCCTCATCTCGAAAGGAATTGGGGGTTTCATTCTAGGACATGTGGGGTAAGACCTATCATGCATTCGTTGTGACACTCTAACCACTCATAAGCATCCAGTCTTTAAAAATAACAAATTATTGTATTTGATATATTCGAGTTTGGATTAGAAGTAAAAAGTTTATTGTAGTTACATCTCATGAATATCTTCTAGGTTTTTTTATAAAAGTATATGATAATCTCCTAGTAGGTTCTAGATCACTATCAATCTAGATGCGAAGCTTGTACAACTTCATTTCTTGTAAGTTCAAGTTCTCTTTGAGTCTGGTTGGGACAATTGTTGTGAGTATGTCCAATGTTGTGGCACTAGGAGAATTAGTGTTTAGGGTACTTTGGACATTCCCTTTTGAAATGACCTAGCTCCTTGCAATAGAAACAACACAAAACTTTATCACTTGGGGTCACAAGATTCTTGGTTGTCTTTGGCAGGATTTTCTTCTTTAGACCAAATTGCCCTAGGATCCTTTTAGTGGATTGAAGTGGTCCTTTATCTCAAAAACTCTGCTTTCAAATTGTCCTCTTTTTAGATCTGGATAGAGATCCATGGACAATCAGCTTTACTTGTAATACTAAAGAATACTCCCAAGCTTTGACACTCTGGTAAGGCCCAATCTATATTAGTTGAGAAGAAACAACTTAAAAGAAATTCATTATAAATTATAACTATCATTCCTTGCTAAAGTATCTTTGATCACTTGTAAGTTCTAGGCTCAAATTTGATGCAACTCATATTACTTGGGTTAACTGTAGTTACAAGAGTAAGGTTTATTATGATACAAGTTGTATTACATGTTGATAAGATTTCTAGGGTTTCTAATCATCATGAAGAGGTGTAGTGGGTTCTTAGTCTTCGTCTTTGTTTCATTCCTCTATATATCCAAACACTGCACTTGTGTAGCTTCGTTTTCTTGGAGGCTCAATATCTTCTGGACTTAAGTCAAGGCAGTCTGCTTGGATGTGCCCTACCTCATTGCAGTGGAAGCATCAACGGTTTGACATCTCTTACGGATCTGCCCTATCTCTCTGCATGTGTGGCATTTCTTGTCCTGATCTTGGGAATCATCTTTGTCACAATTGCTCGATTTAAGTTCTTGGATGTTTGGCTTTGCTTGAAGTAATGCATCTTGCAAGTCCATTAGATGCATTGCTTCAAGACAGTGGTTCAGAGGAGTGTTCAGGCCATGGCAAAACTTGGATACTTGCTGCGCAATATCCATAGGTGATGCATATTTTAGCAGGGATACAAACTTTGAGTAGTAAGCTTTCAAGGTTAATTCTAGCTTCTTTAACTTGAAGAATTCATTCATCTTCAAAGTCTAGTAGGTTGGCGGAAGGTATTGTCTGCGTACAACATCTTTCAATTGAACCCAAGTCACAGAGACTTCAGAAACACATCGATCTTTACACCATTGCTTCCATCACATCCGAGCCTTGCCAACTAACTTAAGTTTGGCTATCATTGCTTGATTGGCAAAATCAATTCTTGCAGCAGAGAAATAGTAATTCATCAACTCAATCCATATTTCTGCCTCCGCTGCGATGTCTATTCCTTTTCCACTGAATTCGGATGCCTTAATCTGCTTAAGAAGGAATTTCTTCTCTTGCATGTCAGCATTCGTGGGTGTAGAAGGTGCCTGACAATCAATTTATACCACTTAGGTTATTTTTTTAAGGATATATCTATGAGCCATACATTAATCAATCACATGCCATTATGAAGTTTTGCTCTAATACCAATTGTAACATGCCTATCTATCAGCTGTCCAGGCATGTTTTTAGCTGTCGAATCTAAGCGATGCTATCTGGCACTCCCATGGAATATTTTAGGGTTTGTCTCCTTGAGTTTTCTGAGTCCACCTTGCAATGGAACGTCATGGCTAAACCCACTGGGATTGACTTGAAATTTAGGTCCCTACTGGTCAAGATCTCCTAATAATATTCTAGAGTTGGGTCTTGGGTATCTCTGCGTAAAGTAGGATATCCAAGACCCGACTCTAGAATGCTGTCAAGAGACCTTGACCACTAGGGACCCAAATTTTAGGTCGATCCTAGTGGGTTCAGCCTCGACGTTCCATTGCGAGGGGTAGACTTGAGAAACCCTAGGTGACAAACCCTGTAATATTCCATGCAAGTGTCGAACAACATCGCTTACATTCGTCTCTTGATGGACTGCTAAAAACATGCCTGGACAGCCGATAGGTAGGCATGTTACACATTGTGGCTACTTTGCTCTCAATCACAAACACTCTTCTAGGAACCTTGCACATATCACTGACCTTGCACTAGATCATTTCAAGCTGGTGAGCGCACATTGTCAAATGAGGCAATAGAAAGGAAAAAGGCATCCTAAAACCTTGCATTATCTGCATTCGCATAGGAGACAAAGTGATTCCACTAATTCATGGAGGATCTTGGTTTCATGTACCAAGATACAAGCAGTTGTTGTATGCTACGATGCTTGGTGGCACCTGATACTGACCGCAATGTCAGCATGAGTCAAAAAACAAATGATTCATTGCCATCACTATATCCTCTTCCCCTTAAGTGCCAATGCTTTCATGGCACAAATCTAGAGTGTGCTCTACAAAGGACATCAATGTTAATAAAGTTTGTGGCAATCATATCAATGTGAAAATTTTATGCAAACTCTTGTAGAAAATTGAGTAATAGCATCCAAACTTTTCACACTTCCATCATTGGTGGGTTCATGGAAGTATGGAGAGTAGCTTTCACTATTTTCCATGGTCTCGGATGGCATATGGAAGGGCAAGAAGTGATATTTTTGAGTAAGGTTTTTTTGGAAACCCCTCTATTCATGCTCTACATAGTTCACTTATTTCACCCTTAGATGTACCCACCTCCATTTCCACCACCACCACCACCACTACCACTAGCTCTACCATGATCACTACCACCACCTTCACTCACTCTATCTCTCTCTTCCCCCTCTCTCTCCTTACCTATTATTAGCTTGTTCTCTCCATCTCTCTCTCTCTCCTCACACACATGCATACTCTCTCTCTCTCTCTCTCTCTCTCTCTCTCTCTCTCTCTCTCAAATGACCTCATTTACCTCTCTCATTATATCCTTCTTTGCCTTAGCATAGATATTTAACAACTCCACATCCTTCACCACCTTCTTGTTCTCCCCCTCCCCTCTCTCTATTTTTCTCTATACCTATTAATTTTTTTTTCTTTTTCTTTACTAGCATATAGCTCTCTCTCTCTCTCTCTCTCTCTCTCTCTCTCTCTCTCTCTCTCTCTCTCTCTCTCTCTCTCTCTCTCTCTCTCTCTCTCTCACACACATAAATTAACCCACCTCCCTCACCATCATAAGCACCTTCTCTCTCTTTCTCTCTCTCTGTCTCTCTCTATCTCCTTCTCACTCTTATTTGCAACACAAAATCGTTCATGGGAGCACTCCAAATTGATAGAATATTTATTATATTGTATTATAAAAGCTGTTGTAAAAAGTAGTTCTCCCTTTACTCATAAACAATTGTATCTCTTTATCTTTTTACTCACAAACAGTTTTCTCTCTCTCTCTCTCTCTCTCTCAAGAACAATGCTCTCAGTTGGGCAAATGACTCTCTCTCTCTCTCTCTCTCTCTCTCTCTCTCTCGCTCTCTCTCTCTCTCTCTAGCATTAGGAAAAAAATGAACTCACAAATGGGCCCTTAAAAATAATATAGTTTAAGATGTGGGCCTTTTGGATTGTCCAATAGGAAGGCTAGATATTGACATCCATGGAGGGTGAATCTTCTCTCTCCAAATCTTGGGTTTTTTATTTTAAAAAGGGGTAGTGGGAGATTTAAAAAAGCCTTGTTTCTAGCCACTTGGCATGATTTTCTTTGACACTTGAGGCTTTAGTGACACGTCGTGATTTCATCATGTCTGCAGCTGATTCATCAGCACTTTCATTTGCTCCCTTTTGCGAGAGTTTAGCTTCATCTGCTACTATAATCCTATACCACCAAGATAGAAATTGGATCATTAGATTGCTAGCATTTACCCCTCCATCATGATCGATTTTTCTTTGGTATGCACCATATACTATCCAATGTGAATTTTCCATCCCTTGTGTAGACCAAACTGCGGCGCTTCCCTTTTTTGCAAAGTATGGCCCATGTGCCTCAAGGATATGCTATAAATACACATATTACATATGAGTAAAACTATGCTCAATAGTTTATAAAATTCATACAATTTTAAAATATTAACTTAGTATGCACCATGTAATGTGTGATAGAGTTGTTGCCCCATGCTTCCACCATGTTTTTGCCCCATTCTGAGAAAGCATGCAATGAACAAATGTGAATACGATCCAATGGAATGTTGAAGATGGGCTTCCAAGTGGGATCTTCTCTATTGCATGTTGGCGGTGCAGCACTTGTCACCCTTTTCCAGTTCTTCTTTCCGTCCTTTCCTTCCGTTGGAGATTCCACACATGCATTCTAAAGTTTTCAAGTCTCCTGCAAAATGCCATTCAACCAAGTATTGACCATACCCTTCAATTGAGAGCATCTCACCATGTTCCTAATGATTGATGATGCTTGGAATGCTTGTGTGCATAAAGAATAGTTGCAACACCTCATATGTTTCCTTAGGAACTTCAAATGCAGCAAGCCACCACACATGGTGCTCGGATTGAACACTAAAGTTCCTTGGGTTGTTCTTGTCGAATTGTAAAGCTCTATTCATTAGAGTTACACTAACTCTTTCAAGCCTTATTCCTTTGAGGACCTCACTTTCATCTAATTTTATAACAAACTACAATTTACCATTACATTCCTCAATAGAGTTATTGTAGTACATTACCATTGCCCACTGCACCTTGTACAAATCTAAATTTTAATTATTGAGTTCAGTAAACTTCACCTCATATGCATATTTGGTCTCAATCTTTAGTGTTTCCATACATTGAACATGCATGGGGTCTCCTATCAGCTCCAAAACCTTTGTATTAAGTTGCCATCAGGCCTCTATTAACTTTCAAGATTGAGGAAGAGGCACAATTCTATTTCTCTTTAGCACATGACCAAACCCGACCTTCACACCTTTGAATATCTTTGAGTAAGTTGTGATTGTGCATCTACATGTGAGAACTCATTTGACACATCTTTCAATATGCACTCAATCACTTTTTCCTTCACAACCTTAAACTTAGGATTGCTCAAAGCATTTTCCAATGTACTTGCCTTTAGCAATCTACTAATACATGATCCAACCTCACCCTCTCCAAGGTTCTCATTCTGAGCTACCTTACATGCTTTGATACGTCGTTTCCACTAGCCGCTATTCACAATTAACTCATTGGTTGGCTTCTTCTTTCATTTCCGCTCCTATGTTAGCTTGCTCTTGATCTTTCTCAGGTCGTCCAACTGTGCCTTTGCCTCCTCATATGAGATTGTCCTGCATTGAAATAGTTTGATTGTTTTGTTGAATTATAGTGTCATTCAAGCCGTACAACTTGTCCTATGAGCCGTTGTATATGAAGTTGATGTGCAACGATCACATCATGACAAATTTTTATGGTTGCTTGGCAAGTTGTAAATACTTTAAACGCCTAATAATTGAGCCGCCTAGTGTAACCGAGCAACCCATTTTCGCCCTCGCATACATACTTCAGCAAATTTGTGATTCTTGAGAAAGTTGGAGGTCTATTGTCTAAGGGGTCAGTTGGATAGATTCATCCATCAACCCATAAGTCTACATGTTTCAATCCCATTTGCCTATAACTCTGCAAAACATGAGGGTTGACACTGGTATGCTGGGTTCTTTTGAATAATGGGGCGCATTCAATCTTTACCTCAATATGCAATTCCTTCTTTCCTATATTCATTTTACTATTAATATAAACGAGGAGCCTACTTGGTTGTCACAAAATGTAGAGTGGAGATGCACAAACAGGCACACAAAGGTGCCAAGGGAAAGGAGGGTGTAAGTAATTCACTATGTTAATGAAGGTTACATAAACACAGAGAAGAGGTCACAATAGAGCCATGAGAGAGTATAGATATGGGGAAAAATAGCTTAGAGGGTAGGGATGTCTAAGACTTTTAAT